>NC_090446.1:142709582-143018381 GCF_031143425.1 Pleurodeles waltl | reverse complement strand
AGGTTTTTGGGGCCCTTGTGAAGACTCTTTGTTTTTGTCCTTGGATGTCATGTCACCCCTCCGCTGGGTGGGCTTTCCGACCCCTTTCGTTTGGTCACCCTTGTCTTGACCCAGTGGTCTGCCTTCTTTCCCAATAATTGGGGAGAAATTGGACCTGGGTCTACCAGATGTTGATGCAGTTTGTCATTGAAGCAATTACTTAACAGATGTTCTTTCATAAATAAATTATACAGCCCATCATAATCACTTACTCCAATGCCAGTTATCCAACCATCTAGTGTTTTGACTGAGAAGTCAACAAAATTAACCAAGGTCTGGCTCGAGATTTTGTGAGCCCCCCTGAACCTAATCCTGTACTCCTCAGTTGAGAATCCAAAGCCCTCAATCAGGGTAGCCTTCATGAGGTCATAGGACTCGGCATCCTTAATAGAGAGCGTGAGGAGTCTATCCCATCGCTTTCCAGTGAACATTTCCCACAAGCGAGCTCCCCAATGAGATCTGCTTACTTTTCTGGTTGCACAAGCCCTCTCAAAAGCTGTGAACCCTTTGGTGATGTCATCACCTTCTTCATATTTAGTTACAATCCCTTTAGGGATTCAGCGTGTTGCTGCCTCCTGATCGCCCGGTCCGTGTGGAATTCTCATTTTCCCATTTCGCAGTCGGCCTGTCCGTCTTCCTCTGTTCCTGCGGTGGCTGCGTCGGCCCTCCTCGATTTCCCGGGAATTAAGAAGCCCTGCAATATCTGGCGTCTCGTCGTTACTCTGTAGTGTGGAAAGGTCTTCCGGGTCGGACAAGATGGCACCGGAAGTACCCCCGGGGCCGTGGCGTCCATACCCCCGGGGCATCTGCAAGTTGTGTCTACAGAGGATGCCCGCTACAGGGAGCCTCTGGATTCTCTGCAGGCTTCGTCGTAGGGGTGCAGGGAGGTCATCTTAGGGCGGCCACGTCATGGGAGCCGTCTGGGGGTCGTCGCTGTAGTGTTGGTTTCTCTGGACACGAGCCGGGGGCATCAGGTGCAGAGTGTTGGGGACTCACGCTTCAGGAGTGAGGTGGGAGTCGCTTTAAAGATGGCTTCTTCTTGTTGCTTTGGACAGAGCCGCTGTCCACTGGAGTTTCTTGGTCCTTTGTGTTGCAGGGCAGTCCTCTGAGTCGGCAGAGGTCGCTGGTCCAGCTGGATGCATCGCTGTTGCAGGTTCTTTGAATCTGGAGGCAGGCCGATAGGGCTGGGCCAAACCAGTTGTCGTCTCCGTCTTCTCTGCGGGGTTTTCAGGTCAGCAGTCCTTCTTCTTGTTCAGGTCATCAGGAATCTGATTTCCTGGGTTCAGGTTCGCCCCTAAATACTAAATTTAGGAGTGTGTTTAGGGCTGGAGGGGAATAGCCAATGGCTATTGTCCCTGAGGGTGGCTACACCCTCCTTGTGCCTCCTCCGTTTGGGGAGGAGGGCACATCCCTAATCCTATTGGGCTAAATCCTCCAAAGCAAGATGGAGGATTTTCTAAGGAAGGGGTCACCTCAGCTCTGGACACCTTAGGGGCTGTCCTGGCTGGAGGGTCACTCCTCCTTGTTCTTCTCATTATCTCCTCCAGACTTGCTGCCAAAAGTGGGTGCTGTGTGCAGGGGGCGGGCATCTCCACTAGCTGGAGTGCCCTGGGGCGTTGTAACACCAGGCTTGAGTCTTTGAGGCTCACCGCCAGGTGTTACAGTTCCTGCAGGGGGGAGGTGTTGGGCACCTCCACCCAGGACAGGCTTTGTTCCTGGTCACAGAGTGCACAAAGGCATGTGGCCAAAAACTAGTCTGGAAGTGGCAGGCTGGCAGAGACCGGTCAGCCTAGCACTAGCAGTTGGGCTGGAATCTCTAAGATGCCCTCTGAGTGCATTTCTCAATAAATCCCACACTGGCATCAGTGTACATTTATTGTGCTGAGAAGGTTGATACCAAACTTCCCAGTATTCAGTGTAGCCATTATGGAGCTGTGGAGTTCGTGTTTGACAAACTCCCAGACCATATACTCTTTATGGCTACCCTGCACTTACAATGTCTAAGAATTGGCTTAGACACTGTAGGGGCATAGTGCTCATGAAGCTATGCCCTCACCTATGGTATAGTGCACCCTGACCTAGGGATGTAATGCCTGCTAGAGGGGTGATGTACCTATGCCACAGGCAGTGGGTTGTGGGCCTGGCACCCTGAGGGGAGTGCCATGTCGACTTAGTCTTTTTCTCCCCACCAGCACACACAAGCTGTGAGGCAATGTGCATGTGCTGAGTGAGGGGTCCCTAGGGTGGCATAATACATGCTGCAGCCCTTAGAGACCTTTCCTGGCCACAGGGCCCTTGGTACCAGGGATGCCATTTACAAGGGAGTACTCTGTGTGCCAGGGCTGTGCCAATTGTGGAGACAAAGGTACAGTTTTAGGGAAAGAACACTGGTCCTAGGGCCTGGTTAGCAGAGTCCCAGCACACTTTCAATCATAACTAGCATCAACACGAAGCAAAAGGTTAGGGGGTAGCCATGCCAACAGTGGCATTTTCCTACATTCTTTAACCCCAAATTTCTTGAAAATGGCTCAATAGATTTATACCAAGTAATGAAAATCATGTGGCATAAAGATCTAAATTTTTGCCAAATTTGGTGTAATTCAGTTCAGCCATTCTTTTCGTAATGCTTCTGAAAATTCCCTATTGGCCTTACCATGGGAAAATGACACTTTCGTACCCTCCCTTTTCCTTGCCCTCCCCCCTTGACAGATCACCCTAAAACTCTGCAACAACAAGCTGAGGTGAATGATCTTTTTTTTTTTTTAAACATTTCGTGAAGATTTGTCAGGCTGTCTTCATACATTCTTCTACAATATGAAACAACATCTGCATCAATACCAGAACTGTCCAAAACCTCTTGCAGCGATATGAATTGGGATTGTTTAGTGAGGGATAAGATTTCAAGAGGTTTTCTTTTTAACATTTCGTGAAGATTTGTGAAACGGCTCTAAAGTTATTTGCAATTCATATCTCTGGGCTTGCTTCCATGTTCGGCATTCTTTGGCAGTCAAGCTAGGCTACAAATACCTGTAAGTGTATGAATGCATACAGCAGCCAAAGTGATGGCAATATGTGAGGTGTGGATCTGTATATTTGGTAACTGTCCTGTCTGCCTCCTGATTATGGAATTTTATATTGCAGACAATGGCTGAAAACGAGGCCCAGCATGCTGAGGCTTATAACCCTTCTACATCTAGACTTTCTTGGTCTGGTATGGGGCAGGGAAAGTGCACCCCACCAAAAGCAGAACAGAGGAAAAATCCCAGTCTTGTCTTTGCTATGTTGAGTGCAGTTTATGCACCTATTGACAATATGTCTAGTGTGCACTCCACCCGTCCCTACCTTTCCTTTCTCCCGGGGTCCAGTTTTTTGACTGATTTTTCCACCTGTTCCATAGTATGCTTTGGGCCTGAGGCTAGCCAAACGAAGGACTGAAAGTGTGTGTGTGTGTATCTATGTCTCTTGGTCACTAAAGCCTCTTTGCACAATCACTAATAAAGGTCCATCATACCCTATAGTGAGAGATTATATGAAAGAACTTAATGGGCAATCTGAGTCATTATGCTTTTGGGGTACTGACACTGTGGACAAATTTGAATGTGGGAGTGACAGAGTCAAAAATCTCAGAAGACTTGATTTGAAATATTTCTAGGTTTGAAACAAACTATCCTTACAGGCATATTCAGGATGAGAAACCTTTTTCAGCCCTGCGTGCATCCAGCCTATCTCAATACATGTCTGGGGTGGATGACAGATGGGCTTTGTGCAGTCCCTCTAGACAACCACACACAAAGGGAGCTTAGGTGTGACTGATGAGCATCCACATCCTGTGCAGGATGGGAGGGAGGAGCCAGGCACAAACTCACACTAACACCTGAATTTCCTGTGTCCTGTCCCACACAAAGGACTGCTTAACCCCCCATAGTGTATCTGGAGCTAGGGCAGGAAGGGAGGACCTCTGTGCACTTCAATGTTTTTCATTTAAGTCTCCCCCACTTCAAAAGCATCAGTGGGTATAAGAACTCGACTTCTGACTCAGTACACTTCTGGGCCTGTGGATACCCTGACAGGAAGGACTGCTGTGCTTCGACAAGGACTGTCACTCTGCTGGATTGCTAGTCTGAAGGATCTGCTTTCTTGAGGTGCTGACCTGCTGCTCTTCTTGCCTGGGTAAGAAGGACAGGACACGCATCACTTGAATCCAACACCAAGAGTGACTCCAAGGGCTAGCTGACTGGTCTCTTGTTTTCTGAAGTCTCAGGGATACAAAAGACTTCCAACTCACCTGCTACATCACCTGGACTTTTCCAACTGTGAGTCTAACTCTGCCAAGTGGGCTAATCCAGTCCTGGTATAAATTGCTGTTTCAACAAGAATTCCTGCACAGACACTGCTGCGCCACTGGAACCCTGTGCATCTCCTTCAACGCCTCGCCGTTGCCGCAAAGATCGAGGACAGTGCATCGCCGGTGGCACATCACCTCCATTTTCGAAGTATCTCAAACTTTGAGCGGTTCGGAGCGGTTGCACTGCCTCCATCCTATGGATGGACAAAGCATTACCTCCACTGCTCCTCAAATCTCCCTCGACATCAATGCAAACAAGATACTTTTTCAGCTGGCCAAGGCTGGTCCCTGTACCTGACCCGCACTCCATCGTGGTCGGCCTGAACTTTCAGATTTGACACAGTGTGGTGCAACCAGATAGCCCCAGCTGGCGCTTTATGCTTTTAAACACTACGTTTCGGTTTGTCTTTTAAAAATTCATAACTCTGGTTCTACGTATTGGATTTTTGTCATTTTGGTCTTGTTTTGTTCATTAAATTCAGTTCTATTGTTCTAACCAGGTGTGGTATCTTTGTGTGTGGCGTTTTCACTGTTTTATTGTTTGAGGTGTTGCAAAAATACCTAACCCTTTGCCTCTTAAGTTAAGCCTGACTGCTCCTGGCCAAGCCACCAGGGGATAAGCACAGGTTATTTTTGGGTGTGTTTGTGACTTATCCTGCCTAGGATTGGGCTTCCTGTTTGGACAGGGTGAATACATCTGCCAACCAGAAACCCACTTCTGACAATGCGCATAGTTGCACAGAAATCATACACTAATAAGAAAAAACCTATCTGAGGACATTAATTCATATGCATATTTATAGTACAAACACCTAATACATTTTCATGTTGATTAGATTGAACAAAATGAATTAAGTTGGAGCGGGCAGAAGGGGTTTCAGTCAGAAAACTGCCCCTATATTGTATCAGATACCCATCCGAGTTCTAAATTAGGCCCACAGTCTCCTGAGTCACTGCTACAATTCAGTAGAACGTAAAATAAATTTAATTTTACAGCAGATTAGCATTCTTCTAAAGAGTACTCAAATCATTCTTTATGTGGGACACCAAACAACAGAAAAAGGGGGTTCAGGAGGTCAAGATGGCAGCCGCGTGAGGAGGCCAGTCAGTGCACTCCCGTTCACACTCCAGTCCCCGGCCCTGGTCCTCAGTACGTGCGGAATGCCTGTCCCTCTTCAGCACTCGCTACCAACATGAATCTTGCAGTTAGATTCATCTTTGTCACAAGCTTGGATCTGAAACTGTTGCAGGAAAACTTTTCCCAACCGCGCTGTCCGTTTGATCTCCCTGCTGTCTTGGCTGCATCTGTGATACATTGTATCTTCGGCCGTCATTCCAGCAGTCACATAGCACGGATGCCGGCAAGAGGGTCAAAAGCTGCTGCTGCCAGACTGGTGGCAAGGCAAGAGACGGCGGCAAGCAGCTCCGGGGCCTTAAAAGACTTAAAGGGAGCGATGGCTGGTGACAGAGGCTTGGTGGAGCCCGCAAATGCGAGAGCTCCAGCTGTCACAAAGATAACTGTTGCACCACTCACAAAATACCTGAAGAAAAGGAATCAGGCAGAGATGAGCCTGCCTCCCCCCACTAATGAGAGACCAACTCTGCTGAAAGAACAGAAGGCATCTGCAGGCAGAGCAGAGACTGAGGCTACATGGGAGGTGAGCACAAGTGTGCGTGGCAGTGTGCCGGAAACCCTGGTCCCTGTGGTTCGTGATAACCTGGGGGGCCTCGAGTGCACAAGGAAGATGATCGTGTAGTAAGAGACTGTCCCACCCCTTCGCCCTTAGACTCCTCTGTGGTGGTGCAGGTAATATCAACTACTGAACCAGAAAGGGGTACGAAGAAGAACAGTGACTCCATGGCATCTAAAGGAGTCCTAGATCAGGCCTCTGGAGTGGGCTATGTCCTGACCCAATTAAGCGCTGGCAAAAAGGGCCATCAATTCTTGGCCAAGTGGAAGCCGGCCCCCGAACTAGGGCCTAATGGTGATCTGGGAGATAAGTCTTCCTCCCTCTCAAACCAGTCTAGCTCGACTAGTGAAGAAGACCCTGATGAGGGGAGGAGTCAGTCGTGGAAGACCTCGTGGACAAAGGCTGGCTCCGACATATCTACGCTTGAGGAAGATAAAAGCTCAGAGGCCGGGGCAGACACACCAGCATGCATCAGAGTTGCCACCATCAGCAAGAAGAGAATAAGTCTGCACTTGTGCTCAGCCAGTGCTAAGCAACCATCAGTGGCCCCAAAGGACTTGCATTGGGACTGCTCTTCAATCCCTGGCCACGAGGGCCCAAAAACATCTGAAGACACCACTACCACCATGGGGGCAATTTCTTTGGAAACTATATACCAGAGTATTATGGAGCACTGGGAGGAGAAAAGGGCCGAAAGTCACAGGACGCAACTATCCTGCCGCAAAATGCAGGAAGCTATTCGTCGTGTAGCAAAAACCTGCTCTGAATTTGCTGTACGAATGGGAGAATCTGAAACTTGCATCTCAAACCTAGAGGATGAAGCTGCTGTACAAAGGGAGATCGGTGATCTAATGAAAGCTCACGTGGATGATACACACTGGACACTCACGGATTTGGAGGACAGGCTTGGGCTAAATATTTTTAGAGTTCTAGGCATTCCAGAGCGTGAGTGGAAGGAGGGGACTCTCACAGATTTATGGTAGAACTCTTTAAGGAAACCTTCCCAGACCTTGCTCAGTGGAATTCGGAAAGAAGTCCAGAGGGCCCATAGATTTCCCTTCAAAATAAAGAACAGACCTGGAGTGGATGGGGTAAATCCCAGGACAATGTTGATTTCATGAACAACTTTCTGTTAAGGCAGGCTTTATATGACCTCGCCCACCCGGACTGTAAACGCTCTGCCAAGGGGTGTGATTTTTTTGTCAGACCAGATTTTGGCAAGCTACTGTAGAAAAAAGATGGAGACTGCAACAACTAATTTCACCAGTACAGAACAACGTGGGCCAGGTCTTCTTGATGAACCCAGCTAAACTGAAAGTAGTTATTAAGGACATGATTCACTATTTTACCTTTGAAGTAAAGGCCAAGGAGTTTTGGGATTCGCATTGACTTGTGTTAGGTTTAGCTGAATTTTGATGTTTCGGATCTTGCCAGGAGGGCTCACTGCTCTAGTATGTTGCACCTTATGAGGGATGGGGTATCACCTGGCTCAATGTTCAATGCTCAGTGTTCAGATTAAAGGGCGCGGAGACTGGGACGGCACGGGTCGAGGGTGAAGGGGGGGGGGGGGGGGGTAATGGGTGCGGTGGAGCACAAATTCATCATGAAATGGACCAGGCGGGTTCTGTGGCCTCTACAGGGTGGTGTGCCTTGGAGGTATTGTGGAGGGCGGGGACAGCAGGAGGTTGAAGGGTCAGGAGCAAGGGACGAGAAGGGAGTTTGAGGGGGAGGTATGGGTCACAGCAGGGCAAGGGTAATAGCCAATGTATTGAAAATGGGCACGTCAGCATAATCCTACTTTTTCGTAATGTACTCAGAATAAGGTAGCTTGATAAAAAATCAGATGTACAACCAGTACTTCTAGGTCACAGCTGGCCCTTCTTGGAGTGGGCAAGTAAGGAGATGGTGTGGGGCCTCGCTGGCACGCAGAAACTGATTCATGGGCCATAAGGTGCAAATATGTTCTATTAATATTTGTGGTTTTGAACGACAACTATAAGAGAAGTAAGGTGGCGATAGGTCTAAGATCAATGCAGGCTGACAAAACCTGTATACAAGAAACCCACATCCCTTGGGGAAGACGGTAAGTTTTTAGAGACCTAGGGCTAATGTTTTTAGCCTGCACGCAGCAGAGTGTGACAATCCGGGGTGTAGCAGTTCTGGCCAAGAGCCCCACTTGTAGGTCAGGCCGCTCTCTGGTGGACAAAGGTGGTCACTTGGTCATTCTGGAGTGTAATACGGGCGCGGCCAGGTTTACTCTCTGCACTATTTATGGGTCAAACTTTGTTGAATCTGAAGTGCAGGATGGCTTAAGTCTGGAATTAGCCTCTTGGCCCCTTACCCTAGTACTTTGTGGGGATCCCAACATCCACCTTGAGGTAAATAACGGCTCAACAGGGGCTAGCAAGTCAGGAACGAAAACCAAAGGTTTTCAGGGCCTTGAAAAGGTTAATAAAGGTGCATGCTCTTATTGATGTCTGGGAAAGGCATACAGCCATGGACCCTGGCTACACGTATTACTCCTCCCCACATTTTTCTCCGGTAGTGAGAGGGATTCGGGAACTACTGGACGTTCCTCTTGGTTGGCTGTGTAGAATCGGCCACATGTTGTAACTTGACATTGTCAATAGAAACAAAGCGATTTTCTTTGGCATCTGGCAACGGGGGTAGAATAACAGTTCTGGTTCCGTGTATCCCCAACACAGGGACTGGTGCTCAATAAGAAGGGCCAAATTCTTTTTTCACTGAGACCGTTTCACGCACAAGATCCCCAACTTTGGGAATCCAGCCGGTAGGTGTTACTGGCACATCCTTAATTCCTGTGGAGGCAGCACTGTTATAAGAGTTATCTTCACGGAACTGCTGTAATTCCTGTAAAACAGTGACATGATCATTTATGTCAAAAGGTGTTTCCGCCGCCTCCACACCAGGACCATCAAGATCCGGAACAAACATTTGTGTTCCGAACAGGTACTCATATTAAGTACGACCCCCCAGGGACCTTCTAGGCAGGTTATTTAGTGCTCTCTGAACTCCGTACAGGTAAGTTAGCCAACTACGACCCGTACCTAAGACTGTGGCTGTTAAGGATTGCTTTAAATAGCGGTTTAATCGCTCTACAACAGAATTTCCCTCGGGATGAAACGGAGACGAGTACTGGAGCTGGACCCCCAACGAAGCCATGGTGTCCCTGAATGCCCTTGAGGCAAAAGCAGGGCCCTGGTCCGAATAGAATTCCGCAACTGCATATGTACCGATAAAGACTCGCAAATCTTTAATAACAGACCGAGCGTCAGCCGAGCGTTGTGGCCACACCCACACAAATCGGGAGCAGGAATCAACAGCGACTAGTATATATTTATATGCACCATCCGGTGTTAATGGACCACAATGATCCAGGTACACACATTGTAATGGTTTGTTTGAGATTAAGAGGGGTGTCTGCGGCGGGCCCTTAGCTGTTAAAACTTTAATTTGTTGACAGATGTCACAACAAAGGAAATACTGCTTGGTCTCTTTATAGAGACCAGGCCACCAATAGCGGGCCTGTAATAGTGAAATTGTAGCTGCCACGCCAGCATGTGCAGATGCCACCCCCCATGCGCTGCCAAAATCAAATGTGGTCTTACATCTCTATTGGGGATGTCGAGTACGCCTACGCCTGGGATTTTAACTTCAGCGTACAGCATACTTCCCATCAAGTATTGGTATTTATAAGGAAATCCTTTAGGATAAGGGGTACCATCAACTGTAGCTTTTATGGCAGCCATAATGTCTGTGTCTGGTTTGGAACTCGAACGAGTCACTGCAGCTACAGAGGCAACTGCCGACTTTGCGGCTTCATCAGCCAAGGTATTTCCAGCAATGTGTATTCGAACGCGCTGGTGTCCAAGTGTATGCACAACATGGACCTTAGGTAGCGTCTCTTTCAGGTCTGCCACCTTCCCCCACAGTAGTCTGTGTTTTATGGACTTGCCTTTCGAATCTCTGAACCCATTCAGGCGCCAGTAATGCAGATATTCATTAAAGGACTGGACGCAATAATACGAATCACAAACAACCAGGGTGAACTGTGTCGGATCTGTATGTTCTAGTGCCAGTAGTTGAGCTTTTAGCTCAGCCAATTGCGCTGTACAATCCCCTAAGGTCTGGGTATAGGTATGTCAGGGGCAGAATTTCTCCCCCTCCATGTAGCCGCTCACAACTGCACATGCAGCAGAATATTGATGTTTTGTACCAATCGCCGGTTACGCAGAGCCATCGGTGTACATGACTACCTGATATTGATCAATAGGCAATGTGTCAGAGGGTACTGGATATTCAACTTCATATTGTAGAAATTCCTGAGTTTGTAACTTTGGGTCAAAAATGTAGTCTACATCAGTGGCTGTCAAGGACGTTGCCCATTGTATCCATCTTGGGTGGAGTGCTTTAGCGTTCGGCACGCTAGCCTTTGTAACAGCCTCAAGGGCCGGAATAGGAGAAACAACAATAATGCGTTTTCCCTGGGCCAGAGGTCTCTCTTTAATAACAGCCATCTGTACAGCAGTGAGAATTTTCTCTGTGGGTGCAAATCGTTGTTCAGCAGCAGAATACAAGTGTGACTTGTATGCAATTGGGACTGTCTCACCTTCATTAAATGTGACATAAGTAAACCCAATGGCCCCAACTATCACCCTGATGACCAAATGTGTCTTATTGTCCTGTGTGTGTAGATGTTTTGCTGCTACCATGTCTGCTTGTAACTCTCAAAGAGTATGTGTATGGTCAATTGTCCAGAATTTGCTTGAAAAATCAGGACGTATTAATTCATATAAAGGTTTTATGCGTGTAGCATAATCAGTAATGTATGTTCTGCCAAAATTTAGAAAGCCCAACAATGACTGGAGTTTCTTAATCGTGTTTGGTGGTTGCAATTGTGCACACTTCTCTAAAAATTGTGGCGTTAGGCTCTTCCCTTCATTCGACAGCTCATATCCCAAGAACAAGACGCTGATGAAGGCTATTTTTGATTTTTTAAAATTACATTTGTAGCCCAGTTCGGCAAATCCCACAACAATGCGGGCTACCCGTCTTAAATGTTGTAGTAACTTGTCATCCGTTAGATATATATCATCCACATATGACAATGCTTCAGAGTCCAACTCGTGTAAAATAGCAGTTACAAGGGCCGAAAACAGTCCTGGGCTGTTCTTATACCCCTGAGGCAAACAACAGAATTTTTTCTGGGAGCCTAGCGCGCTAAAGCCTGTTAAGTCTCTGCTTTCAGGTGCTATATTCTGGCAGAAAACCCCATTCGAGATAGCCAAAGTTGTTTTGTATTTTTTCCATACAATGTTGCTCATTAGTGCAGTGCTATGCGAATTTTGTATAGCATATGTACGTGTATGTCTGTTCAAATGTCTGTAGCCTAAAACTATTCTATATGAATAATCTGGTTCTGCTACAGGAAATAAGGGATTATTCATTGGTGAGACACAGGGCTCAATCACTCTCTGGTATTCTAATTGAGTAAGTATCTCTCTCACCGGTGCCCCTGCTTCATGTTTTATGGGATGCTGCGGTTGTGGCTGAGGTTCACCTTTAACGGGAATTACATGATATGGAGAATCCCTGTCCCACCCTACGTGATTTCTATATAACGCAGGTGCCTGTGTGAGAGACCATTTTATAGAATAGGACTCAGCGAGTTCTTGCGGAACAAGGGGCGAGAAGGAAGGTTTAATAACCTCTTCCCCAGCTGGGCGGGTGCGGACAAAATCAGGCGGACAATCCTGTTCAGCCAACAAAATGTCATATATCTTAACTACACGATCCCAAAAGATTGCGAGTATTGTGGGTTCAATGTCTCCTTCCAATTGTAAAGTCACTCTATACACCCTACTGGTTTCGGAGACACGCATATCTGCTGTTTCTACTTGGTAAAGTCATCAGTTGCTTTCACCTCCAGATGCTCTAAAAGATTCAGGCAAACTATTGTGACCTCTGCCGCGCTGTCTAGAATGCTAGAGCCCATTTCTTGTTCTTCAAGAGAACCCTCTTCCTGAGTGGAATGTCTAACTGAGACTGCTGCCACCTTTTTCTTTTTAAACTGTTGTTTTTGTTGTACCGGTTTCTCTTCCTTCTTGACAGAAACATCCGAGGCGCGTTGTGATTCATGTCTCGGTTTCACGTACTTTGTTCTCCACTCTGACCGCACATCTCTCTCATTTCTCTTCTCCGATGAGTCCTGAAAGGAACGAGATTGGCGTGCATCACTATATTGATATCTATCAGGCGTTTTTAGATTATCTCTATTCCTGAGATTATACCTATTCTGCGGGGTCTCCGTACGTGGAGATTCTCCCTTTTCTTTTTTAGGTGTTTGTTGTTTTTTCTCCCAGCGCTTTTTAGTACCCCCAGGTTGTTGTTTAGTATTGTTTTTATTACTTTTTCCCTGAAATTGAGGTTTTTGCGGTCTAGCCCCCAGGCTATCACGACCGACACTAGAATGAGTTTCCGCTTTTATTTTAGGTAGTTCCCGCTCCTGATCTTGCTGCTGAACGTCACAAAGACGCATACGCACTGCAAGTACAACTGCTTCCCCTTTAAGATTACTTAGGATAATTGAAGAAAATGTGGCAAAGTTGCCCATCATTTGCATTCCTAAATCTAAGGCCGGGGCAGCCACGTATTCATCTTGAATTTGCTTAAGCACTTCCGGTAGGTTAGCTAGTGTTGGTGTACCGTGTGCCGTTGTATAGAGCGCGGTAAACACCGTGCCCCATGTATTACAATGTTCCACTGTGGGAACCATCCCAAAGGGTAAACACATAGTCAATATTCTATGTTTGTACTGAGGTCCCGTATGGGGAAATACCGCTTCCAGCATATTAATTTTTTGTGCCAGCCAAAATGGAGTCTCCTCCCGCTTTGCTGGGACTTTACCTATAATAGAATGTACAGTCACCGGATTTATACCTGGTGTTACTGCGTGTGGTTGTGCTGGAGCAGCACGCGCTGAGTTTGTATTTAGTGTCTGCATTACAAATTGTACTAATCGTCTTTATATTGCTGTTAAGTCAGTATATAAGCGTCGAACCTCAGCCACCGCCATATTTGCAGCCGCAGGATGAGGTGTATATGTGGCCAACAAAGGCCAGGTAGGACCTTCATTACTTAGTGGACCTAACCTTACTGGTAATATCGTATGGGGTAGGGTGTCATCAAGCCAAGTATTATGGTCTTGATAAGATAGAGGTATCTCTAACTATGCGTACGCCCTGTATTGTCCAGGTGTGTTCGCTACTGTATATTTATGGAATGTATTTGTGTTCCCATCAACTGCTGGAAATGTGACCCAAGAGTAAAAAAAGTTCTGTTCTATAGGCTGCGTGGGCGTCCACCACAAACGTGACTGGACCACCATGGGCCATAAGGCTAGCAAATGTGCTGTGAGCGGTTGTCTCATGTTAAGAGCTATTTGTATAACCTGGGGATTCGCCCTTAGAAAAGCACCAAGAATTCAGAGAAGGCACACCAAAAGGGTTTTTTTCCTTTCAAGGTTCAAGCTTGAACAACCACCCACTGTAAATAGGGTTACCTATACAGCGGTGGCGGAAGTCCTCAGTACCACGGACGTCTCCGTATACGGAACTGAGGGATCATTATATTATATGAGACCGAGATATACCGGTGGACCCGAAAATTAGAGCCTGACCAAACGTTGGCGGCGCCATGTCGCGTAGGCTCTCATTATTCTAATGAAACTACTTGATTTTGGACTGAGTCTGACCCACGGTGAAGGACCCTTGTCACTCTAAATCCAGGTTTTGCTCCGGCTAACTAGCAGTGCCTCATCTCTCCCAAAGGGAGGAGACAATTGGGCAGCCGATCACATGGCATCTTAGTACTTCCCAGGGAAGCCGTGGTCACTCAGGTCACAACTGGTTCTCTCATACACAGGGCAGTCTCATATATAAATGACAAAGGCAGTTTGAGTTTTAAAGATTGGTTTAACCCCTTCGCTACCATGCCTTTTCCCCCTCCTGTGCCGAGCCTTTTTTTGGCTATTTGGGGCAGTTCGCGCTTAGGCACTCCTAACTTTTTGTTCACATAAGCTACCCACGCCAAATTTGGGTCCTTTTTTCCCAATATCCTAGGGATTCTAGAAGTACCCAGACTTTGTGGGTTCTCCAGAAGGAGGCCAAGAAATTAGCCAAAATACTGTGATTTTTCTTTTCTTTTTTTAAATAGGAAAAAGGGGCTACAGAAGAAGGCTTGTGGTTTTTTCCCTGAAAATGGCATCAACAAAGGGTTTGCGGTGCTAAAATCACCAGCTCCCAGCTTTCAGGAACAGGCAGACTTGAATCAGAAAACCCAATTTTTCGACACAATTTTGGCATTTTACTGGGACATACCCCATTTTTATGATTTTTTGTGCTTTCAACCTCCTTCCAGTCAGTGACAGAAATGGGCGTGAAACCAGTGCTGGATCCCAGACACCGAAGCATTTCTGAAAAGTAGACGAAATTCTGAATTCAGCAAGGGGTAATTTGTGTAGATCCTACAAGGGTTTCCTACAGAAAATAACAACTGAAAACAAAATATATTGAAATTGAGGTGAAAAAACTGCAATTTTTCTCTACGTTTTACTCTGTAACTTTTTCCTGCAATGTCAGATTTTTGAAAGCAATATACCGTTACATCTGATGGACTCTTCTAGTTGCGGGGATATATAGGGCTTGTAGGTTCATCAAGAACTCTAGGTACCCAGAGCCAATAAACGAGCTGCACCCTGCAGTGGGTTTTCATTCTATACCGGGTATACAGCAATTCATTTGCTGAAACATAAAGAGTAAAAAATAGCTATCAAGAAAACTTTTGTATTTCCAAAATGGGCACAAGATAAGGTGTTGAGGAGCAGTGGTTATTTGCACATCTCTGAATTCCGGGGTGCCCATGCTAGCATGTGAATTATAGGGCATTTCTCAAATAGACGTCTTTTTTACACACTGTCTTATATTTGGAAGGAAAACATTTAGAGAAAGACAAGGGGCAATAACACTTGTTTTGCTATTCTATGTTCCCCCAAGTCTCCCGATAAAAATGATACCTCACTTGTGTGGGTAGGCCTAGCGCCCGCGACAGGAAATGCCCCAAAACACAATGTGGACACATCCCATTTTTTGACAGAAAACAGAGGTGTTTTTTGCAAAGTTCCTACCTGTAGATTTTGGCCCCTAGCTCAGCCGGCACCTAGGGAAACTTACCAAACCTGTGCATTTTTTAAAACAAGAGACCTAGGGGAATCCAAGATGGGGTGACTTGTGGGGCTCTGACCAGGTTCTGTTACCCAGAATCCTTTTCAAACCTCAAACTTTGGCTAAAAAACACATTTTCCTCACATTTCGGTGACAGAAAGTTCTGGAATCTGAGAGGAGCCACAAATTTCCTTCCACCCAGCGTTCCCCCAAGTCTCCCGATAAAAATGGCACCTCACTTGTATGGGTAGGCCTAGCGCCCGTGACAGGAAATGCCCCAAAACACAACGTGGACACATCCCATTTTTTGACAGAAAACAGAGGTGTTTTTTGCAAAGTGCCTACCTCTAGATTGTGGCCTCTAGCTCTAGCCCACCTGGGGAAACCTAGCAAACCAGCACATTTTTTAAAACTAGACACCTAGGGGAATCCAAGATGGGGTCACGTGTGGGGCTCTGACCAGGTTCTGTTACCCAGAATCCTTTGCAAACCTCAAAATGTGGCCAAAAAAACACTTTTTCCTCTCATTTCGGTGACAGAGAGTTCTGGAATCTGAGAGGAGCCACAAATGTCCTTCCACCCAGCGTTCCCCCAAGTCTACCAATAAAAATGGTACCTCACTTGTGTGGGTGGGCCTAGCCCCCATGGGGGGCAGAAATGGACTCAAATAAATTTGCCCCCAAGGGGAACGACCCTTTGCCTAAGGGGTCGCTCCCCTTACGTGAAATTCACAAACAAAAAAAAACCTCCCTGGTGTCTAGTGGTTTCTGTCCCCGTTGGGGGCAGATTGGCCTCATAAAAATAGGCCAATCTGCCCCCAAGCGGGGCAGAAATGGCCTAAATATAATTTGCCCCCTATGGGAGCAACCCTTGCCTAAGGGGTCGCTCCCCACCTCTAAAACAAAAAACAAAACAAAAAAAACAATTATCCCTGGCGCCTAGAGGTTTCTGCCCCCCCTGGGGGCAGAAAGGGCCTTAAAAAAAAATGCCCCCCCCTGGGAGCGACCCTTGCCCAAGGGGTCGCTCCCTCATGCCAGTTTCCTTTTTAAAATAAAATCCCTGGTGTCTAGTGGGCGTTTTGACAGCCGGATTGCTTGCAATCCGGCTGTCAAAACGCAGAGGGAGACTTCAAAGGGAAGGAAATAACTTTCCTTCCCTTTGAAGCCACTCTCGGCCTCCCCCACGTGATCGGAAGAGAAATGCAAAGCATTTCTCTTCCGATAAGCTGAGCTTCCAGCGCGAAAAGGGGGGAGGCCATGTGACAAACAGCGCGCGATCGCGCGCTGACGTCACGGGGGGGGTCGGAAGGGGAAGGGCTTCCCCTTCCATCCCTGCCTTCGGGGGGCGGGCGGGAACCCCACAGAGGGAGCGCTGCTGTGTGCCCAGGACGTAATGGTTACGTCCTGGGCACAGCAGCACTGTGCCTCAGGTCAGAACCATTACGTCCTGGGCACAGAAGGGGTTAATAAAACGACTGCATTTTGGATAGCAAAGCGTGAGCTGCAATAACCAGAACTACACAACACAGTAGGATTAAAATAGTAACGATGAGAGTGAAGCACAAGAATAAGGCTATCATAGTGCAACTAGATTAGATCCTCTCTAAATTATATTCTGAGCACAGCATGTAAAACTCTAAGCCTGCCTTTCAGGTTCCCCCGGGAGGACATCAACCCTCATACCTGAGCAAAGGCCTGTAATCTGCATCAGCATCTGCAACGGGGCAGTCAGCATCTAGTAGTAGGTTCCTGGTCGGAATCTCCCTCTAACGTGTACTAGGACTAGAAAGAGTTTTTATAACTAACACACAGATGTTCTAAGAATATGTCCCTACGTAAGGATGCGTTTTGTCTACGAACACTAGAGACTAAACTTCTACCACGTGTACCGGCAATGTACCAGACTGTAGCCTTGACTGAAGCACAGGGTGAGCAAGAATGCATTGTTTGAGAACACAGTGCTGAACTAAGCTAAACAGTGTGATAGAAAAAAATAAAACAAGACCGTAAAACTGGTTATTATAAAATAACAGTGCGAGGTTGAATAAAATGTATCTAGGGCAACGTGCACAAAGGCCTAACATGTTAACTTAACGTGCATGAAGCTCTATTAAAAAATGGCTACACTACACTGGTATGTCTTGATTTTTTTTCATTTCTTCAGCATTAGCAGCTGAAGCCAAGATAGAACCCCCAGAATATTATCAGATCACACACATTCCCCTATCCTAAATCATACCGATACCAGGCTTTTATATGGCCCACAGGGTTTGATCATTTGATAAAAAATTACCAGCAGAACCACTTTATTTAGACCATATGCGTGCCTGGCTAAAACAATTTTTGACTATCAACAGAGATACAGCTGCTGTGGGGATGGTATGGGGCGCACTAAAAGCTGGGGTAAGAGGGGAGTTCTTGAGCTTTAGTTTTTATCTGAAGAATCAAAGTTAGGTAAAACTCAAGGGTGTGTATTGAGGACTCATGCTGGCTGAGGGGAAATTGGTGCAAACTATTGTGGGGTGGGGGAAGAGAGGTTAGCACAATCCAAGATGAGTTATCTGATTTGAAGATCAAGGCTAACCAGCACCTCAGCACAGTGGCAGCTGTTAAATATTACGAATATGGGGAGACTACTCGGAAATTGTTAGCAAAGCGAATAAGGCAAAGAGTGGTTGACAGGGACATAAAAGCCATTAAGGATTCCGAATGGCGTATACTGTAAAATCCAAAAGAGATCTTGAAGGTCTTTAGAGAATTTTATGAGCAGCTACATTATAATAATTCAGAATATGCAGCCGGGAGGCACAGAGAATGTGGGAAAATCCTTGGGCTAAAAATATGTAGGTTTAGTAGGGAGGAGTGAGGTACCTTGGAATCGCTAATATCGTTGGAAGAAGTTTATGAAGGCATAACCTCCTTGGCCTCAGGAAAGGCGTCCGTCCCAGTGCTCTTCGACTGGAGTTTTTTTAAAGCCTTCTTCCAAGAATTGCGGCACGATATGTTACTAACCTTCCTAGCTGCTCAAAAAGGACAAACCCCACCTTCTTGGGAAGCAGCTAATATAGTAATCTTTAAGAAAAAGGACAGACATCAGCTCTCTTCTAGGTCTTATAGACCAATCTCGCTGCTGAACTGTGAAGAAAAAATCTATGCCAAGGCTCTACTAAACAGGTTGGTAAAGGTCATTTCTCCTTTAGTATCCAAAAGTCAGCATGGGTTTACTCCAGGCAGAGGGACAGCTGACCATATTAAGAGTGTCCATCTGTTCGATCTTGCGGAAGTACATCAGAAGCTGCTTAGTTTAATTTTATTAGGTGCAGAGAAAGCATTTGATTGTGTCTCTTGGTCATTTCTATGGGATGTTTTGAAATAGAAGGGGTTTGGGGAAGGTTTAACAGCCATTAAAGCTATGTATAGGGTCCTTACTGCCCGGATACACACAGTTGGTTAGAATCTGATGCAATATCTATCTCTAGAGGAACCAGGAAGGGTTGCCCCTGTTCACCGCTATTGTTCATACTCCATATTGACCCCTTTTTAACTAAACTAGAGGAGTGTGCAGCTATTAAGCCAGTTAATGAGAATGGGTAGGATGATAAGGTATTCGCTTAAGCCAATCATGTAGCAGTAGTCACAACGGATCCAGGTGTAGCAGTCTATGAAACTGCAAGGTTGGCCAAGCAGTTCGGGAGATACTCAGGGTATAAACAGAATGAGGATAAGGCGCAGGCCATTTGCTCAGGCAAAACCATATTCAGGGATATGCGGGTGGTATCCAATGCAGTATATTTGGGGATTAGAATCATTGCCTTGCTAGATCAATTAGTGGGGCTAAATATGGCCCCATTGTTGGCTAAAGTTAAAAGTGATTTAGCTAGAATACATTGTTTAAATCTATCTCTTCTAGGCTGCTGCAACAAATTAAAAATGAATATCCAGTCTAAAGTACTAGTACTAGAGTTCACCAAAGGCTGGCTGACTAAGCTAGAGGTTACACCAAACCCAGAAGGGCTCTGGAGTATGACACTCCCAAGAGTGAGGAGTGGATCATTGGTGCCCAATTTTACTCTATATTATGTATGTTTTTTTACAGCACAGGAGTATATTGATTACAGGAGACACAGAGGGTATTAATTATGCAGTCTCCTACAAATTATGAAATGAAACTCAGGTCTGAGGTTAAAGGATGCTTGCTGAGGAATACAGAACTTAGGTATTCAAGATTCTTAAGGCTGCATACATGATATGGGTCCAGGTTAAACAGTGGTTGCCCACTGGGAGGGTGGATAAGTTACTTACCTGTAAATCATAGTTCTCTTCCAGGAGAATTCTCAACAAAATCATAAGCACTGAATATTCCCGCCTGCGTGCGGGGACCCCGGAGCACATTTTACAAACATGTATATGCAGTAAAATTATATGCAAGTATAGAATTATGTGCAGAATTGTAATACATAAATATAGGAATCATATACATGTGCCTATGTACACATGCAGCCTATGTTAACTAAAAACAGGCTAGGATGCCTTATTTTCATAAAGTTTTTTAAAATGTAACCATCAAGCAGAGTTCCACATTTCTGTAGTGCAGAAAAGAGAGACATAAAATACATTAGCAGCAATCTTATATCCAGAGAAAAACTGTAGTGAAAGGCAAAGGCATTATTAGCCAATATGCTGCATTCACATTAACATAACCGAACAAAAAAACTAGCACCGTGCCTTTAAGGCCTGCAGAACCTCCAGCATTCCACCATGCCTCAGAGGTGAGAGTGAGGTGACAGGTGGGCTACAGTTAGGTCAGAACTTTTTTACAGTGAGTAGAAGAGAAGAATATCAGAAATATATCGTTCGGGGCAATGGGCAAGTTGGTTATGACTTTGATAAGATTCTCCTGGAACAGAACTAGGATTTACAGGTAAGTAACTTATCCTTCTCTTCCACGGGATCCTCATTAATAGTAATAAGCACTGAATAGATTAGCAAACCCATCCAACAGTCCTGCGGACGAGGCAGTAAGAGCACAAGCAGTTTTACTTCTTCATCTAAATAGATTTCTTAAAGAAGCCTGACCCACTTGCGTGTCTGTCTTAGTGTCTAAGTCTAGACAGTAATTGTAGGAAGCTGGCTTGGAGTGTGGTGGGTATCTAAGGTACTTATACCAGGTATCCCCTCTTAGTGAAGTGTAGACAGTGTCCAGAAGCCAGGCTCTCTAGAGGTAGCTGTGGATGAGCTGCCAAGGTTCTCCTAGGAGACATGCAAAGCTCATGCAATACCAGTGCAGTCACACAGCACTTACACACATGAAAGAAACCAATAGGAGGTAAGTAATACACTGATTATATACACTAGTAGACAGTAATAGGCATAGAAAAGGTTAGAAAACAGTGCAAATAGCAATAACCAATAGTAACCCCAGGGGCACCCAAACCATATACTAAAAAAAATGGAATGCGAACACAGGACCCCTGTAGGAAGCTGGCTTTGTATATACTATTTCAAAGTGAGACAGTGTGCACAGAGTCCAGGGGTTCCCCAAGAGGCTTGACAGAGTCAGTAATAGATAATACTAATGCTCTATTTGTGGTAGTGTGGTCGAGCAGTTAGGCTCATCAGAAGGTAGTGTTAAGTATTTGTTGTACACACACAGGCAATAAATGGGAACACACAGAAAGACTTAACTCTAGGCCAATAGGTTTTTATATAGAAAAATATTATTTTCTTAATTTATTTTAGAACCACAAGATTCAGATTGCAGGTAAATACATGAATTATAAGGTACTTGGCATAGGTAAAGATAGAACTTTGATTCAAAACAGTAATGTACACAGTTTAGCATAAGACGGCAATAAGCTATTTTAAAATTGGACACAGTGCAAAATTCAACAGTTCCTGGGGGAGGTAATTAAGGTTAGTTTGTCAGGTAAGTAAAGCACTTACAAGTTCAAGTTAACCCCAAACACCCAGCATCAGCAGCACAGGGCTGGTCAGATGCAGAGGCCGAAGAGGGCCCCAAATAACATAGACGCCTATGGAGACTATGGGTGCTCTGGTTCCAGTCTGCTAGCAGGTAAGTACCTGCATCCTCGGGGAGAAGACCCGGGGGGGTTTGTAGAGCACAGAGGGGACAGGCACACAAAATACACCCTCAGCGGCACAGGGGTGGCCGGGTGCAGTGTGCAAACAAGGCGTCGGGTTTTGTATTTAAATCAATGGAGGGACCCAGGGGTCACTCTGACGATGCAGGCAGGGCACAGGGAGGCTTCTCGGGCTAGCCACCGACTGGGCAGAGGTGAGGGCCGCCTGCTGGTCACTACTGCACCAGTAGTTGGTTCCTCACGTGCCTGGGGGCTGCGGGTGCAGTGCTTCTTCCAGGCATCGAGTTCTTTGTTACCGTCGCCGTGGGGGTGCAGGGAGGTCGGCTCAGGGTGGACACATCGTTGGAGTCGCTGGGGGGTCCTCTCTGCGGTGTTGCTTTCTCTGGACACGGGCCAAGGGCGTTGGGTGCAGAGTGGAGGGGACTCATGCTTCAGGGGGGAGGTGGGAGTCCCTTTAAAGATGCTTTCTTCTTCTTGCTTTGGACAGAGCTGCTGTCCACTGGAGTGCTTGATCCTTTGTAGTTGCAGGGCAGTCCTGTGAGTCAGCAGAGGTCACTGGGCCCGCAGGATGCGTCGCTGGTGCTGGTTCTTTAATCAGGAGACAGGCCGGTAGGGCTGGGGCCAAACCAGTTGTCGTCTTCCTTCTTCTCTGCGGGGTTTTCAGGTCAGCAGTCCTTCTTCTAGTTAGGTCGTCTGATTTCCTGGGTTCGGGGTCGCCCCTAAATACTAGATTTAGGGGTGTGTTCAGGGCTAGAGGGCAGTAGCCAATGGCTACTGTCCCTGAGGGTGGCTACACCCTCCTTGTGCCTCACATCCCTAATCATATTGGGCTAAATCCTCCAAAGCAAGATGGAGGATTTTCTAAGGAAGGTGTCACCTCAGCTCTGGACACCTTAGGGGATATCCTGGCTGGAGGGTGACTTCTCCTTGTTTTTCTCCAGACTTGCTGCCAAAAGTGGAGACTGTTTCTGGGGGGCAGGCATCTCCTCCAGCTGGAGTGCCCTGGGGCGTTGTAACACCAGGTTTGAGTCTTTGAGGCTCACCGCCAGGTGTTACAGTTCCTACAGGGGGAGGTGTGAAGCACCTCCACCCAGTACAGGCTTTGTGCCTGGTCGCAGAGTGCACAAAGGCACTCACCCCATGTGGCCAGAAACGAGTCTGGAAGTGGCAGGCTGGCAGAGACCAGTCAGCCTAACACTAGCAGTTGGCCTGGCATGCAGAGGGGCATCTCTAAGATGCAACCTGTGTGCATTTCTCAATAAATCCCACACTGGCATCAGTGTGGAATTATTGTGCTGAGAAGTTTGATACCAAACTTCCCAGTATTCAGTGTAGCCATTATGGAGCTGTGGAGTTCTTGTTTGACAAACAGCAGTCCATATACTCCTTATGGCTACCCTGCACTTACAATGTCTAAGAATTGGCTTAGACACTGTAGGAGCATAGGGCTTATGCAGCTATCCCCTCATCTGTGGTATAGTGCACCCTGCCTTAGGGCTGTAAGGCCTGCTAAAGGGATGACTTACCTATGCCACAGGCAGTGGGTTTGTGGGCATGGCACCCTGAGGGGAGTGCCATGTCGACTTAGTCTTTTTCTCCTCACCAGCATACACAAGCTGTGAGGCAGTGTGCATGTGCTGAGTGAGGGGTCCCCAGGGTGGCATAATACATGCTGCAGCCCTTAGAGACATTCCATGGCCACAGGGCCCTTGGTATCAGGAGCACCTTTTACAAGGGACTTATCTGTGTGCCAGGGCTGTGCCAATTGTGGAGACAAAGGTACAGTTTTAGGGAAAGAACACTGGTACTGGGGCCTGGTTAGCAGGTTCCCAGCACACTTTCAATCAAAGCTGCCATCAACAAAAGCCAAAAAGTTAGGGGGTAACCATGCCAACAGTGGCATTTTCCTACAACCCCCATCTAGGTAAGTGGAATGTGTAGAGGGGAGGTGGGAGTACGAGAAAACCACAGAGGTAAGTAACACAGTACCCCCGGCGACCAGGAAAGCAGGAGTAAATCACTGGAATTTCCCCAAACCACCCAAAAGGAAGAAAAAGAAGAAACTAAGACACCCAGACACGACTGCAAGAAACCAGCAGTGGATTCCTGAAGAAGGCCTGTTCAGAAAGGGGATCAAGTCCAAAAGTCACAGTGGAGTCCAGGAGGTGTAGGAGTTACTACCCACCCAGGTGTACTCGCAGGAGTTGGTCGACGGCGAGGAAGAACAGGTCAGCACTGTAGCCCTGGAGCCGGAGAAGAGTTCCTGATGGATGCAGAAGATGGCCCACACTGGAGTGAAGATTGCAGACAGGTGTCCGTACAAGAATTCCACCAACAAGCCTTTGCAAAAGTGGAAAAGTGGTGCTCCCGGGGACCAGCAAAGCCCAGAAGGACTCAACCCAGGAGGGGGAGTCATAGGAGACCCTCAGCGTTGCGTCACAGAGTCCACTGGAGCAGAGCGAGCACCCACAGGAGTCTCACAGAATGGGGACACAGCAGTCGCAGAAGGAGCCCAAGCAGCACTACAGAAAGGGATCCACGCCGCAGGAGAACCACGCAGAGGGTTGTGCATCGCAGGAAGGAATGCTGGGGACTGGAGCTACACGTCACCTGAAGATGGTGTCCCGCACTCAAAAAGTTCAGGAAATGGGCCTGGAGTTTGTGGGGGCACCTCTGTTAGTGCAGGGGTGTCCTCACACACAGGTATCTGCACAGTGCCCTCTGGGCTGAGAGAGCCTACTATAGGGGTGACTTACAGTGACCTGGTGCAGTGACCTGTAGTGAAAACAGGTGCATGCACCCGTTTCACGCAGACTGCAATGGCAGGCCTGCAGTACCTTTTGCATGGGCTCCTTATGGGTGGCAGAATAACTGCTGCAGCCCATAGGGATGGCCTGGGTACCTAGGTGCCATATATTAGGGACTTACATGTGGGGATCAGTGTGGCAGCTGTGGGGAGAAAAAGGTACAGTTACCAAATTAGTAGGGAAAGAGCATAATCACCGGGGTCCTGGTTAGCAGGATCCCAGTGAACACAGTCAAACACACTGACAACAGGCAGAAAATGGGGGTAACCATGCCAAGAAAGAGGGCACTTTCCTAAAGTAATGTCTTGTAAAAGTATGCACAGATCTCCATGTTGCAGCTTTGCAGATCTCAGAGATGGGAACATTCTTCAGCAGGGGTGTTGTTGCCACCTTGTCGAATGGGCTTTGGGTATAGCAGTCAATTGTTTGTCCACCAGTTAATAGGTAAATACGATACATGAGACTATCCATCTGGAATTGTTTTGTTTTTAAGCAGCCATGCTTGTTCTCATCGGGCAATAGTTTACAAACAGATGATCAGACTGTCTGACATCTTTAGGCTTATCAAGATAACATTTTAGTACTTTTTTAAATCTAAGGCATGCAAAGATCTTTCTGCCGGTGTGGATGGTTTACGAAAGAACGGCGGAACCGAGATAGTCTGGTTAATATGAAAGTCAGACACCACTTTGGGTAGGAACCTGTGCTTTCTCATTACCACCCTCTTACCGTGAAATACTGTATATGGCTCATTAGCACAGAGCATGGATTTCACTAATTCTGTGAGCTGAAGTGATGGCAACAAGAAAAGCTGTCTTCCATGTGAAATGTTGTAAAGAGGTTTTGTGTATAGGCTGAAAGGGGGGACCCATGAGCTTAGAGAGGACCACATTCAATTCCCACAGAGGGAAAGGTGTACAAACTTGTGGGAAACCGTTTTTTAAACTCTCTAGGAAATCTTTAACTACAGGCATTGTGAAGAATGGAGCTTTAGAGGGTGATTTTCAATCAGCAGTAATGGCTGCAAGGTATAACTTAATCGATGAGAACTGCAAACCTGATTTTGCTAGGTGAAGGAGATAAGGTAGTACTACATTGTCCCGCCCCAGAATTGGATAGAAGCCATTCTGGATACACCACATGTAGCATCTTTTCCACTTGATTGAATAATAATGTTATGTTGAAGGTCTTTTAGACTCCTTTAAGATGTCCACGCACTCCTGCGCGAGGCCTAAATTACCATACTGCAGGAATTCAGGAGCTATGAGGTCAAGCTCAGTGAGGGAAGTTTGGGATGAAATACCTTCCCGTCTGGCTAGTGAAGAAGATCCGGACTGCACGGAAGCCTCCTGTGAGGCTTTTCTGACAGATAAAGGAGATCCGTGTACCAAACATTATGGGGCTCTCAGTATCATTCTGGTCTTGGCCCTGTAGAATTTGTTGATTACTGTTTGAATCAGGGGAATGGGTGGAAAAGCGTAGAGAAAAGTCTCTGACCAGACTATCAATAGGGTATTCCCATTTGTCCCTGGTCGATAAAACCTGGATGCAAAGCTTTGGCATTTTTGGTCATTTTCGTCAGCAAACAAGTCTATTTGAGGATACACCCATACTTGATAAATGGTTTTTATGACGTCGTCGTGAAGCACCCAGTAGTGTGTGCCTGAGAAGGTTCGACAGAGTCCGCTTGTGTGTTCTTGACTCCTGGGATATGAATAGCTGTGATTGACAACCTCCTTGCTATTAACCAATGCCAGATGGTCTGTGCCTCTCGAGATAGGGGACGAGATTGAGTGTCTCCTCTGTTTGTTCAGATAGTACACTGTGGTCGTGTTGTCCGTTTGGACTAGGAGAGACTCATCCTTTATGGATGGGTAAAAGGACTTGAGGGCTAGATGAACTGCCCACAGCTCTAGCAAGTTGATGTGGTACTGCTGCTCTTTGTCCGACCACCGGCCTTGTGTTTGGAGGGACCCCAGGTGAAGAGATGGATCTGCTGCGAGAATTCGAGTAGGAATTTCCTGATGAAAAGGGACCCCTACCAGCAGATGCTGTAGATGAATCTACCACTGTAGTGAGTGGTTTGCTGTCAGTGATCGAGTCAATCTGTCATCCCATTAGTCTGCAAACTGATTCCACTGATCCTCCAGATTCTCTTGGATAGGTCTCATAATTGATCTGGCATGCGGAACAATGAAAATGCAGGAGGCCATGGATCCCAGGAGTGAGGCTATTTGCCTGGCAATTGGTTGTAGAGTGTGAAGGATGTTGCGGCATTTCTGTTGTATCGATAATAGTCTTTACTCCGAAGGATACACTTTTGCTAAGTTTGTATCTAATGTTGCTCCTAATTAATGGAGCCTTTGGGTTGGAGTTTGTATAGATTTTTGTAGACTTACTTGTAGGCTGAGGTTTCTGAAGGTATTCAAGCTGAATTGGAGATGTTGCACTGTCTGAGTTGGCGAGCTGCTTTTCAGTAGCCAATCGTCAAGGTACAGGTAAATGAAGATCTTTTTTCTCCTCAGCTGTGCTGCTACCACCGTTACACACTAGGAGAACGTGCGAGGGGCTGATCTCAGACCAAAGGGCAGAACCTAGTACTGATAGTGTTTGAATCCGACCACAAAGCGCAGGAACTTCTGGTGTTTCTGTGCTACTGGGATATGAAAATAAGCATCCTGCAGATCGATGGAACACATCCAGTCCCCCCCATTCTAGCTGGGGGTAGATCTGATGGCGTGCCAACATTCGGAATTTTTCCCTGTGAATGTACTTGTTGAGAGGTCTTAGGTCTAGAATGGGTCTGAAGTCTTTGCTTAGATCTTTTTTGCACACGAGGAAGTGCCAGGAGTACACTCCTTTTCTCCTTTGAGATGGTGGGACTTCCTTGATCACTCCCTTTTTAAGTAATGTTACTACTTTGGCTTGTATAGAGAAGTTGTTGATGACTGGAGGTTTTTTAAGACTGTACTGGTGTGGGTGGAGCCTTGAAACATAGTTTATATCCATTTTGTACAGTATTTAGAACCCACTTGTCTTTGGTTATGGACTGCCACTCGTCTACATGCTTGGTAATACTTCCTCCCACTGGAGTGGATGACAGAACTGAGGGAAGCAATGTTTCATTGTTTTTGTGACGTCTTGGACGTAGATGGATTTTGTCTGGCAGCTCCTCGGTCCCTATCTGGCTTACAGGTTTGGTAGAAGGGTATGCACTGTCTTTGCTGTTGTCTTGGGACCCAGTGAGGGGTTTGAACCCTCTGATGGTATGGTCTGTCGAAAGGCCTATATCCTCTGCTGTATTCTTTGCGCTTTTAGAGTCCTACCGCTTTCAGTGTGTCAAGCTTAACCTTCATTTTAGCCATCTCATCGTCCGTGTGGGACCCAAATAGAGAACTGCCAGTGAATGGGAGATTTATAATATGATTCTGTGCCCCTGGTTTGAGGCCTTTTAGGCGGAGCCACGATGACTGTCTGGCACACATTCCATTCCAGCTAGATCTGAGCTGTCCGCAGCAGCGCTAATTATCTGATTAGCTACTAGGCCTCCTCCTTGAAGGATTTCTTGGAAATCCTATCAGTCTTTACTGGGTAGTTTTTCGACAAACCTAGATAGTGAGCCCCAGAGAGATCTGTCATATCTTCTCAAGAGTGCAGAAAGCACTTGATACTTTCATAAAAGAAGTGGATGTGCCGCGCATTTTTCTTCCCAATGAGTTGAGATGTTTGCTTTCCTTATCTGGCGGTACCGTTGAAGAAGAAGCTACTGATTGTTTTTTTCTAGCTACAGCTAGGATGACTGAGTCGGTGGGAGGAATCAGACCTGAGAAACAATAGGCCTTGACCTGCAGCCTTATGTTTTTTCAAAATTCTTGCCTGCGCTGCACGCAAGGTTTCTGGGGAGAGGAAAGTATCCATTACTGGCTGCAACAGTCTTGGAACCAGAGGGAGTAGCTGTCGAGAGGAGGATTGATGGTGCAGTGTTTCAAATATTACGGATGACGAAGTTGCAGGCTCAGGGTTTAATGAGTTTATGAGCTCCTCTGACTAGAACTTCGTTGAAGGTGTTAATGTCATCCAACGGGGAAACTCTTGCCGGAGGAGTGTCTGTTATGACAAGTGAATAGTCTCTAATAGACAAGTAAGAGGCAGTAGACCAGAAAGGTGACCTGCGTCATCTATATTGCGATCGAGAGCTTCTAGATCTTCTGGAAGGGGAAGCGGATGTAGCCCTTGGTCTTTGAGGCGTTCTGCTTCTTGTGCAAGAATGAGGAGTTCTATGCCTTCTTTGTGGTGCAGACCGACCTGCAGAAGTTGAGGCGTTGGTGATAGTGTTCCTGGTCTTGAGGGTGAATACAGTTGGGAATACTGTAAGTCCGGACTATGAGAATTATAATGTTGTCGAAGGAGAGCGTGAACATCCACGTCTCGATGTTGAACCACGTCTTGACGTCGAGTGTGATGCATGTGGATTTTGTCTCAACATCGAGTGGCGCCTGGTTGCCTCCAGCGGAGAAATAAACCTTCGTCTTGATGTTGATGGTCGGTGGACTATCGTCGACGTCGTGGCTGTTTCTGTTCGGTGTTGTTTTGACGTTGACGGACCATGATGAACCCTCAACGGAATATCAGCATGACAATGGCCACCGACTGAGTATTTTCCTTTGTCGACGTTGTTGGTTGGGGCTGCGTGGTAGCTTTCGACATGTTGTTCTTTGATGTCGCATGTGCCTCCGTCAACAGGGGTGTGCTTCTAGACGTCGAAGGTTGACGTTGATGAGACAAGGACGGCACTGTTAACATCGAAGCCTCCCTTCTTCTGAAGGGAGGTGGCTTCTGTTGTTTTTTTCCCTCTCTTGTAAACCATACAAACAGATTCTCTTTCTGTCTTTAAAGGTCCTTTTTGAAAGAACTTGACAATGACTGCAGGTCTCAGGACAATGGCTTTCAGGAAGACACACAATGCAGACTGAGTGGGGATCAGTCGGAGCCTTCTTTTTGCCACAAGAAGGGCATTTCACGAAAAAGAGAAGGCATTTTACAGGAATAAAAAACAACATTCCTGTCAGGAAAGAGTCTTGTTATATTCAGACAATGTGACAACGTCGAATACAACTTAGAAAAGTAATTTAAGTTGAACATTTTATGGCAAAAAAAACTGAAAATGAGAGCTTAGTGCTCCAGGATCCTAACTGAAGGAGCGGAAAAAGGAACTGACCTAACTGTAGCCCAACTTTCACCTCACTCTCACCTCTGAGGCATGATGGCATACTGGAGGTTCCACAGGCCTTAAAGGCACGGTGCCAGTTTTTTGGTTCTGTTATGTTAATGTGAATGCAGCCTATTGGCTAATAATGCCTTTGCTTTCTTTTCACTACAGCTTTTCCCTCCATATAAGATTTCTAATGTATTTTATGTCTCTCTTTTCTGCACTACAGAAATGTGGAACTCTGCTTGATGGTTAAATTGAAAAAAACTTTATGAAAATAAGGCATCCTAGCCTGTTTTTAGTTAACATAGGCTGCATGTGTACATAGGCACATGTATACGATTCATATATTTATGTATTAAAATTCTGCATGCAATTCTATACTTGCATATCATTTTACTACATATACATGTGTATAAAATGTGCTCCGGGGTCCGCGCACGTAGGCGGGAATATTGAGTGCTTATGACTATTGATGAGGATCCCCTGGAAGAGAATAATTTGTACACCCCTTTGTCCACTTCGCTGCTTCTCCCGCCTGTCTTTCAAGACTTTGTTATGGATAATTAGAGGCAGCAAGGGATAACTATGGTTGGTGACTTATATGTTCACACCCAATTTAGATCCTTTATGGAGCTGTAGGGGCTCTACGATCTGCCTCGACAGGACTTCTTTAAGTTTTTGCAGCTGCAGGATTTTCTTTAACGTCAGAAAAGGGAACTGTCCCTTATGGAAAAGATACAGATAACAGAAGCAATCAGGCGTAAACATAGGATAGATGTATTGTACAACTTATTGGTAGATATCCAAAATGACGATCTTGTAGTTCAGATTGAGAAATGGGGCATTTGATTTGGTAAAGAAGGGCCATGGCTAGAGGGGTCACTCGAGATGGCAGAGAAGGCTTTTCTTAAAGCCAGTTTGAAAAGTCAGCACTACAAGACAGAGTTTAATTTATATTATACCCCGGCTAAGATCTCTACGTGGGGTAGCTCTGATGGGAAATCTAATTGCTACGGGAGAGCGGAGGCTGAGATTATACACGTTTTGTTTTAGCTGCCCCAAACTGAAGCTCCCTGTTTCATGGGATGAAACATTTTCTTAGTCATATCATCATGGGACGGGCTAGTCTTACATCAGCATTGGTGTTATTGAGCATGGAGAATGGAGCTAAAGAAAATGGAGCTGTACAGAGAGAGAGAGATATCCTATATTTCTTGCTACGGCAGCAGCCCGGTTTTGTATTGCTTCGAATTGGTTAAAAACAGAGCCCCCAACATATGAAATGTGGAGAGCAGGGTGTATGGTCATTTATGGCATGGAAGTGAGTTTATATAGGCTCAAAGGATATAAGAAGCGATGGTAGGGGGTGAGGATTTGGTCATCAATGACCGAATGGTTGGAGAATACTGACTATGTGACCCAGGGGCAGTGAAATGGAGTATCAAATGCCCATGTTAGATATCTTTGTCGGGCCCCAGGCTGATTTTGGTTTCTCGGTCGTATTATGTATCCAGGTATTAGAGGAGGAGTGGTGCAGTCCCGCAGCTACTTTTCTCAAACTCTGGAATTTGTGGTGATACTAACTGGAGCCCATTCATTTAAAGTAAATTGCCATAGTATTTCTTCAGTTCTCTAAACTCTGCACTTTATGTGCCATGTTTTAGCCGTGAGTGTTATCGGTGGGTTGGGGGGGCGCGAAGGAGGTCGTGGGCTGTGCACATTAGATAGTTGCATTTCGTGGAAAACTCTGCAATAGCATTGGGGTCTTGGTCCTTTCTTGCTGTATTTAATGATTAATTGCATTTCATGATTATAGCTGTCTTGCCTTATGTGACTGGAAGCAAAAAATCAATAAAAAATGGGGTTCTATCTTAATCATGATATTTCTAATGTAAAAAGTGCATTTTCTCAAATAACCTAGCTATACAGGTACTTTTACATAGCTGTAGAGAGACAGATGTTAAGATGTTAATTTTCCGTTGTCTTTATCAATACTTTCAATGATAAATAATTACATGATAGGCAACACTTTCTCTGTTGAAAGAATGTTTTTCTTGGATTCCCGTGGCATAGTATCAAGCATTATATTCAGCTTCCGCACAGCCTAAGGAAGAACAAAAAAATATTTACATGAAATATCTACAATATTACATCCCAGAAAAACTATTATCTCTGTGTAGACATTCAATAAATTATTTGCTGGTTTGTTCGAGCACTCCAGGACCAGAAAAGGGGAGGGAGTAATTCGGACTTTCAATATTTCACTATTGCTCGATTCTTACTTTGATATCAGTCGTATTCATTCCGTACATTTAGGGCTACTTCTTTGTGCAAACTCCATGCATATATTTGTTTGTGTAATTTAGATAGGCAAGCGTAGAGTTGTTTTTTTCTTACATCTTAACAAAACAGCTTGATATTTTACTTCATTATAGGTTTAATGGAAATACCAGGATTGAGTGTATGCAAGTATTTTAACTTTTGCCATATCACTTTCATAAGAATTTTTCCCCATAACGATTTTCGCTGAAATACCAGGTAAAATTTGTACAGGGAAAAAGAGGGAACTTTCCCACTATTTGGGTGCAAAAACTCTAACACCAGAAGAGGCAGAAAACACAGCCTAAGGCCATACAGCAATTTGCAACATTGGTTTAGTCTCGGGTGGGGTTACTGCCGGGGAAGTTCCCTGTTGTTCAGACAGACAAAATTAATACTGAATCACTAACCAGGAACGTGTTGTGAGTATCCGATCTGTCAATGCAAATTGTTACAAGCGAGTATGCATTGTCATTAATGAGTCTAATGTTACCTAATTTCAGTTAACTACAAACTGCAGCGTTCGTTTGATGAAAGGTATCAACCCAAGGACTAGAGCGAAACATAAAAAGCGTTTAAATGTAAATGAAAGCCAACTGTTGTCTTCTAGATCCCTTGAGCAGGAATGTGTGAATCAGACAGAAGAACCTCCATACTGATTAACATAGCTGCTATGATTGAAGAGATATTAGATATGCTCAGAGAAAATTCTTCATGGATGCTGGAAGAGACAGCAAAATTATAAACATTTAAATAACGGGAATGCTAGATAAAATATAAGTCAGTTGAACATCAACCACACCCACTGGACTTGACAAAATATTGCTGTTTTCACAATTGTTACGCATTTCTTGAAAGGTGGCATTATTGTTGTGTGTCACTCATTCAGCACAGCATTAGTGGATAAGGATAAGTTACTTACCTGTAAATTCTAGTTCTCTTCCAGGGGTATCCTCATCAAAGTCATAAACATTTAATATTCCCGCCCTTGTGCGGGGACCCCAGAGCATATATAAAATACACATATATTATCATGTGTAAAAAACAGCAATGCAGGCTATAATCATAAACAGGCTAAAAATGCTTTATTTCTATGAAGTTTTTTTTTTTTTTTTCATATTATGAAATCACAATAGAGAATAAATATCTACCCAAACCCCTAAAACTGGGCTTAGGGAAGTAAGCAGCAGTAAACACTAGAGAAAAAGAGAAAAAAACTACATTGAAAAACCAATGGAGCATTCTTAGCCAATAGGCTGCATGCAGGTTAACACAGGAGAATCATAAAAACGTTGGCACCGTGCCTTTAAGACCCTGAGCACCTCCAGTATCCCACCATGCCTCAGGGGTGAAGGAAAGGTGACAGTTGGTTCACAGTTAGGTCAGTTCTTTTTTACGGTGACAATCTGTGTAACTGATTCAAAATACAGTCTGTCCTGCACTTCTAGGAGACGTGCGTCCGGGGAGGAGGGTGGGTTGTTTATGACTTTGATGAGGATACCCCTAGGAGAGAACTAGGATTTACAGGTAAGTAACTTATCCTTCTCTTCCAGGGGATCCTCATCAATAGTCATAAACATTGAATAGATTAGCAAGCCCATCCCTAAACTCTGCGGACTGTCTAATAGAAGTGCAGGAATAGATATGTATTATGCAAATACATTTCTCAGAGAGGCCTGCCCCACTTGGGCATCTGCTCTTGCATCTGAGTCTAAACAGTAATGTCTAGTAAATGTATGTACAGACTTCCATGTAGCAGCCTTACAAATCTCAGATATTGGAACATTGTTAACGAGGGCAGCAGTAGCCGCTTTTCCCCTTGTGGAATGCGCTTTAGGCATAGCTAGTAACTGTTTATTAGCCAGCTGGTAAGTATTAACAATACAAGAAACTATCCATCTTGATATCGTTCGTTTAGATGCTGCCTCTCCTGTCCTCAAATGACCATAATTTACAAACAAGCGGTTAGAATGTCTAATCGATTTTGTCTTATCCAGATAAAATTTCAGCACTCTTTTCAAGTCTAAGGAGTGCAATGCTTTCTCTGCCGGAGTCTCCGGATTGGGAAAGAAAGTCGGTAAAGATATAGGGGGTCATTCTGACCCCGGCGGTCTAAGACCGCCGGGGCCAGGGTCGGCGGGAGCACCGCCGACAGGCCGGCGGTGCCCCGCAGGACATTCTGACCGCGGCGGTTCGGCCGCGGTCAGAAGAGGCAAACCGGTTTACCGCTGCCCTTAGAATCCCCCATGGCGGCGCAGCTTGCTGAGCCACCATGGGGGATTCTGACACCCCCTACCGCCATCCTGTTCCTGGCGGTTCGCCCGCCAGGAACAGGATGGCGGTAGGGGGTGCCGCGGGGCCCCTGGGGCCAATGGCATGGGCACGGCAGGGGCCCCCGTAAGAGGGCCCCTCAAAGTATTTCAGTGTCTGCTAAGCAGACACTGAAATACGCGACGGGTGCAACTGCACCCGTCGCACCCCTGCAACTCCGCCGGCTCAATTCTGAGCCGGCATCCTCGTTGCAGGGGCATTTCCTCTGGGCCGGCGGGCGCTCTTTTGGAGAGCGCCCGCCGGCCCAGAGGAAATGTCTAAATGGCCGCCGCGGTCTTTTGACCGCGGTGCGGTCATTCAGCGGCGGTACCTTGGCGGACGGCCTCTGCCGTCCGCCAGGGTCATAATCAGGCCCATAGTCTGATTGATGTGGAATTCTGACACCACCTTCGGAAGGAAAGATGGGTGAGTTCACAGAACCACTCTATTGTCATGAAAAACCGTGTACAGTTCTTTGGAAGACAAAGCCTGGATTTCACTGACCCTCCTCGCTGAAGTAATGGCCACTAAAAAAGCCGTCTTCCACGTAAGGTGTTGTAAAGAGGCCTTATGTATAGGTTCAAAAGGAGGGCCTATAAGTATTGACAATACTATGTTCAGTTCCCATGGAGGAGAAGGTCTCCGAATGGGCGGAAAAACTTTTTTCAAACATTCTAAGAAATCCTTGACTACAGGTTTCGTAAAGAAGGATTCCTGAGAAGGTGACTTGCGATAGGCTGTAATGGCAGACAAATGTACCTTAATAGATGATACCTGCAGACAGGACTTTGCCAGATGAAGCAAATAGGACAGTATGACATCCTCCTGAGCCCGTATGGGATTCTGACCTTGTTGACAGCACCATATGTAGAATCTCTTCCACTTAAAAGCGTAAGAACGCCGTGTGGAAGGTCGTTTGGACTCTTTCAAGATGTTCATGCACTCCTGTGAGAGCCCTAGGTGCCCATACTGCAGGAATTCAGGAGCCATGCTGTTAAGCTCAGAGAGGGTAGGTTGGGATGTAGAATCCTGCCCTCCATTCTGCTCAGAAGATCTGGTCTGCACGGCAGCCTCCTGTGAGGTTTTTCCGATAGGTTGAGGAGATCTGTGTACCAGAATTGACGGGGCCATTGTGGCGCTATGAGAATCATTCTGGTTCTGGATCTGTAAATCACTGCCGGTATGAGGGGAATCGGCGGAAAGGCGTAGAGAAATATCCCTGACCAGTCGATCAACAGGGCATTCCCTCGAGATCCCGGACGGTAGAACCTGGATGCGAAGTCTGGGCATTTCTTGTTTACTTCGTCTGCGAAGAGATCCAGTTGAGGCCGACCCGATTGAGCGAAGATGTATTCGACGACTTCGCCGTGTAGGACCCAATCGTGTGCGTCCTCTAGGTGTCTGCTCAGGAAATCTGCTTCCACGTTTTGTTGACCTGGCAGGTGAACCGCTGTAAGTGACATTCCTCTGGCCAGGAGCCAATGCCATATCGTTTGGGACTCTCGAGATAGGGGTAGGGATCTCGTTCCCCCCTGTTTGTTCAAATAATACATTGTGGTTGTATTGTCCGTTTGTATTAGGAGAGTTTTCCCCTGAATTAGTGGTATGAAAGACTTGAGAGCCAGATGAACCGCTCTGAGTTCTAGCAGATTGATGTGGTACTGCTTTTCCTTGTCTGACCACAGGCCCTGAGCTTGAAGGGGACCCAGATGAGCCCCCCATCCCTGAAGAGACGCATCCGTTACCAGAGTGTCGGATGGAACTACCTGGTGAAAGGGAGCACCTACTGACAGGTGAGGTCTGTGCATCCACCATTTCAATGACTGAAGTGCTACTGCCGGTAGTCGCACTCTGTCCTCCCAGCGACCTGTCCTTTGGCTCCAGTTGCTCTCCAATGCCTCTTGGAGGGGCCTCATGTGGAGTCTGGCATTTGGGACAATAAAAATGCATGATGCCATGGAGCCCAGCAGCGATGTCACCTGACGTGCCGTAGGTGCGTTGGCTTTCAACAGGTCCTGACACTTCCTGTCTATTGAGGATAGTCGTTCCTCCGAAGGATACACTCTTTGGAGTTCTGTGTTTATTATAGCTCCCAGGTAGTGAAGGTTCTGTGTTGGAATCAAGGTTGACTTTTGGTAATTGACCTGAAGACCTAGAGACTCGCAAACTCTGAGCACAATGTCCCGATGGCTTCTCGCCTGCTCCGGAGAAGAAGCCTTCAGTAACCAGTCGTCTAGGTATGGGTAGATGAATATCTTTTGTTTTCGAAGATGCGCCGCCACCACTGCCATACATTTCGAGAAGACGCGTGGGGCAGATTTCAGGCCAAATGGTAGAACTCTGAACTGATAATGCTGTAACGCTACTTGGAAGCGCAGGAATTTCCGATGTTTGGGAGCTATCGGGATGTGAAAATATGCATCCTGCAGGTCGATGGAGCACATCCAGTCTCCCTGATGTAGCTGAGGGAAAATCTGGTGAAGCGCTAGCATCCTGAACTTCTGTTTCCTTATGTATTTGTTCAGCAGCCGTAGGTCCAGAATTGGTCTGAAAACGCCCTCTCCTCTGTGCGCAGGTGGAACCTTTTCTATGGCATTCTTTTGTAAGAGGGCGAGAGCCTCTTTGCGCAGCAGGCTGAGATGAGATGGATTGCATTTGGTTGGTGGCAAGTGTGGTGGAGGCTGTTTGAAAAGAAGAGAGTAGCCATTTTCGACAATATTGAGCATCCATTTGTCTCTTGTGATAGAGTGCCACTCGTGAAGATAACCTGTAATACTTCCCCCCACAGGAGTGGTGTACAGTGTCGAGGGAAGCGAGATCTCATTGTTTGGCCGGCGCTTTCGGAGTGGACTGTTGAGGTCTACTTGACCCTCGCTCCCTTGTGTTCCTTCGCTGAAAAAGAGGGCGTCCCTGCCGTTGCTGTGACCTTTGGGACCAGTGAGGGGTTTGAACCCTCTGCTGGAAAGGGCGCCTGTCATAAGGCCTATACCTCCGCCTGAAATCTTTCTTCCTTTCCAGGCCCACTGCCCTCATGGTATCCACCTCGGTCTTCATGCGGGCCATTTCCTCGTCTGCATGGGCACCAAACAGCGAGTTCCCGGCGAATGGGAGATTCAGGATGCGTTGTTGTGCTTCCTGCTTTAAACCAGTGAGTCTCAGCCAGGAAGACCTCCTTGCACAGATTCCATGTGCGTACCCATGTGCAGCTAAATCCGCCCCATCTGCCGCCGCGCTGATAACCTGGTTGGATACCAGGCATCCCTCTTGCAGGATCTCTTGAAAATCTTGTCTGTCCTCTCTGGGCAATTTCTCTGTGAATCTATTGAGAGAGTCCCACAGAGAACGATCATACCTGCCCAGGAGTGCAGAAGCACTGGAGACTTTCATTGCCGAAGCCGCCGTACCGCACATCTTTCTCTCCAGAGAGTCTAGATGCCTGCTCTCTTTATCCGGGGGGACCGTGGATGATGATGCCACCGAGTGGGTCTTTTGGGCTGCGGCTAATATTACCGAGTCCGGTGGCGGATCCTTCCAGAGGAACAAAGGGTCCTGTTCGGGAGCCTTGTATTTTTTGAGAATCCTAGCCGGGGCAGATTTGAGTGTGGCTGGGGCCAGAAAAGTGTCCATGGTTGGTTGCAACAAACCAGGCACTAGAGGCAGCAGCTTTTTTGACGCTGATCTCTGTTGCAGAGTCTCAAAGATGACTGACAAGGAGGTAGATGGCTCTGGAACCTCTATGTTTAATTTCTGCGCTCCTCTTAACAGCACCTCGTTAAACGTGGTAATGTCATCCACCGGTGAGACCCTAGCAGGTGGAGAATCTGTTAGGGTGGGGGAGTAACGCCCGACAGATGATCCTGACGACGACCAAGAGGGTGATCTTCTTCGTGAACGAGGCCTGGATCGTCGTTGAGAACGAGACCTGCTGCGAGACGCTGTAGCAGAGCGCCCAGGCCTCGCAGTCGGTTGACGAGGAGCAGAACAAGCCCGTCCTGCCCTTGCTGTCGGTGATGGCGTTCTTGGCAGGGAGGCAGTAGGCGAGTACATTCGCGAATACTGCGAATCCGGGGAGGCCGCTGGTCTGTTAAGGCTCTCTAGCCATCTTGGAGATAGATTGATGGGCGAAACATGCCCAGATGATGCCGCTCTTGAATGAGATGAGTCGCTCGGTATGGAGACCACTGGAGATGGTGCGGCCTTGTCTGGCGTGGGGCGATGTTCTACTCCCTGCGGGACAGGTAAAACCTGTGTCGACGTCGACGGCTGTGTCGACGTCGAAGGGCAGTGTCTCGACGTTGAACGGCGATCTTTGGACCTCGACCTGCTCGCCGTCGTGTGCCTCGACGTGGAGCGGTGGGAGGCCGACGGCGGATGTCTCTCATGCCGTTGTGGCGATTTCGACGCCGTGTCTCTTGACGTCGGGGGGCGCACAGCCTTTGGCGGCGACCGGTCACGCCGGCGATGGCTCGACGTCGATCGGCGGGCTGCCGTCGACGGAGACCTGCCCCTGCGATGGTGTTCCCTCGACGCCGTCTCCTTCGACGTCGGGTGTGTCGCCGTCGATGGCGATCTATGCCGGTGAGACGGTGGTAGCGACGACGTCGACGGGGAACAAACAGGTACTTTCCTACCTGCTGACGTCGACCTAGCCATTCTCTCCTGAGAATGGCCTGCTGGTTGTCTGGGAAGTGAAGAGGACGATGTTTTCTGCCTCTCATGAAGCCCATGTAGCCTGATCTTTTCTCTGTCCTTCAGAGTCCTCTTTGACATATTCTTGCAGTGCTTACAAGTGTCAGGGCAGTGACTCTGAGGCAGGCACACAATACACAGAGAATGTGGGTCTGACTGGGCCTTCTTCTTCCCACAAGAAGGGCATTTGACAAAAAGTGAAGGCATTTTTCTGTCAGGAAAAAACTGCCAAGCTCAGACAAAGATGTTATCTGTCGAATGAAAAAGGAAAAAACACTTTTTTAAAGGATTTTTCTGAGAAAAACTCAGAAAAACTGAGAGCTCAATGCTCCAGGATCCTCTCAGAAGAAGCCGGAAAAAAGAACTGACCTAACTGTGAATCAACTGTCACCTTTCCTTCACCCCTGAGGCATGGTGGGATACTGGAGGTGCTCAGGGTCTTAAAGGCACGGTGCCAAAGTTTTTATGATTCTCCTGTGTTAACCTGCATGCAGCCTATTGGCTAAGAATGCTCCATTGGTTTTTCAATGTAGTTTTTTTCTCTTTTTCTCTAGTGTTTACTGCTGCTTACTTCCCTAAGCTCAGTTTTAGGGGTTTGGGTAGATATTTATTCTCTATTGTGATTTCATAATATGAAAAAAAAAAAAAAAAAAAAAAAAAACTTCATAGAAATAAAGCATTTTTAGCCTGTTTATGATTATAGCCTGCATTGCTGTTTTTTACACATGATAATATATGTGTATTTTATATATGCTCCGGGGTCCCCGCACAAGGGCGGGAATATTCAATGTTTATGACTATTGATGAGGATCCCCTGGAAGAGAAACTTGACTCACAAATGCTATTCTGTAGTTGTAAGTTTGCACGGACAGCCATCGCCACCGGCTCAAAATAAGTTGCAAAGAAGACAAGAGATTTAGGGCCTCATTTTTAGTTTGCCGGACGGGAAAGCCCATCTGCTAAACTCCCGACAGGGTGGCTGCTGCCATAGTGGCAACCACCCCACAGGACCTATTAGATGTTTCTCGCTAGGCTAACAGGTTTCCACCCGTAGGCCTAACGGAAAAACAGACGGCAGCATTGTCTCCAGCTCGTAATCAAGCTGGCGCCAATTCTGTTGCCTGCAGGGTGCACCAGCACCCTCGCAATGTTCACTGTCTGCACAGCAGACAGTGAACACTGCAAGAGTGCTGGGCAAGGGGACCCTTGCACTTCCCATGCCAAGTTCGTGGGCAGTGCAGGCCCCCCCTGTTGACCCCTGCACCTGTTCTCCGCCAGCCTTTTCATGGCTGTGAAACAGCCATGAAAGGTTGGTGGAGAACGAGGTTGTAATCCGCATGCAGCACTGCCCTGGCAGATTACCACCTCCACCCGCTGTCAGCCTGTCAGGATCACCGATTCAATCGGAGACAGCAGAACCCTGGCGATCTGACCACCAGCGTCTTAACGTCGCGGTCGGACCGCTACAGCAGCAGCAGCCCTGACCGCCACGGTAAGGCTGGTGATCTTATGATTGCCAGCCACGTAATGAGGCCCTTAGTAAGGAACACTGAGTGGCATACTGGTTAGGAGGTCCTCTTTTGGTAAAATACATAAACCGCAGAACCATAGGAAAATATCAGTGCTTAATTTGAGCCGGTGGTAGCAGGTGGGGAGCATCGTCACTTATTTTTAGGGGCCGGCACTTATTTTTTCACATCAGGAATTGACTGCGAGCAAAAGACACACATGGGAAGGAGGGAGGAAGACAAAGAGGTAAAAGTCTCACAAAGGGAGAAAGCAGAAAGCTGCAAGGGTGCGCTGAAGGGGTAGGGAGTGGATTAAAGAGGCCTGAAATGGCTTTAGGATTACACTGCCTCAATATTCTGTGCTTGCACATTTAATTGCAGCAGCTGCATGTTTCAGAGGAGAGCTTTGGGCACCGGCACGTTTTTATTTACAAATGAGGCTCTGGTAATGATATAAAACATACTAGCAGGTCTTTAGGGACATCAGTGCATGATCAAACATCTGCCTCCTAACTGGCTGGCCTGGAGACCTCAGAAAGAAAATACAAATTTTACATCATCTTTAAAATGTACTTAGTCCCCCTTTCTCTGAACTCATGGGACGTCCAGACTGAAAGGATGTTTCAATGAAATTGCAACTCAGCATAAAATCACCTGAAACAAATTTAAACTCTTAAACCATGATCAGGGCCACCACATTCAGGCTCTGCTTCCAATTTGGTCTCATGGGGTTCCTGTTGCTCAATATCTTTCTACGAACAGCGGTCAATTAAATGATAGAGATGTATTAATTGAAAAGTCACCAGTGATAAACAAAGGGCTTCATTTAGAGTTTGGCAGAGAGGGATTTTTTTCTGCAAAAACACACATTATTCCAAACAGGGATTAACTAACATGAAATCTGGATGGCATACTTATCTGTCAAATGTGCAACTACCGTCTGCAACTGATGCACTGGCAGATGCAGAGAAGGCAATGAGATCCCCAATCATACAGGCAAGGATCTCATAAGAGGGCCGCTATTACACTTCCATGGGAGCAGAGGACACAGCATCCAATGAAAAGGTGGACTGGTGTTCTTTAAAAGGTGTAAATCATATTCTGTCATAGAATTGTCAGTGCACATTTCTGCAATTGCTACATTTTAAGGACTAAGAAGTGTACACAGACTATGACAAGACAGGGAATCCATTATTATGGAGCACATGTAACTCACCTGTGGCCATTGTCATTGAAAGTTGTCTTTAACAGCTTCATGTACTACTAAATTACTTCAAGTTATCAGGATTGGGAATCCACAGTATATTTAATGGAGGCAATTGTTTCTTACCTGTAATCCTATTTCTCTTTCAGAGGCATCTTTACTGAAATCATAAGGACTAAGGGGGTCATTTCGACCTCGGCGGTCTTTTCACAAGACCGCCTAGGGACCGACGTGCTGAAGATCGACAGTGGTGGCAGTTTTCCGCTCGGCGTATTATGACTTCTGGCAGCCCTCCGTCCTTTTCTGGACGGAGAGCCGCCAGCAGCCATACTGGTGGGCGGCGGGGAAGTGGAGGTTGCTCCACCTCCATGTTAACAGAACACCGCCCACCGAATCACGTTCTGTGATTCGGCGTGGCGGTGTTCTGTTGACGGTGTGGTGGAGGCAGAGCAGCCCCCATGGATCCTGTCCCCTGCCGGAAGATCAACGGACAAGGTAAGTTGATCGTCCGTTAGGGGAGGGGGTGGGGGGGTGTTGTGTGATATGTGGGTGCATGGAGGTGTGCGTGTGAGTATGTAGAGGGGGTGTGTGAGTGCATGTATGCATGCGGGGGTGCAGTGTGAATGGAAATGTGTGCGTGTCTGTCTGTATGTATGTCTGTATGGATGTGTGCGTGTATGTCTGAATGAGGGTGTGCGTGTATGACTGTGTGTGTGTCTGCTGGCATGTTTGTTCGTGTGTGTGCGGGAATGTGTGTTGGTGGTGTCTGCATGCGTGTCGGGTGTGTGTCTGTGTTGTGATGTCGGGGTAGGGGTGGGGAGGGGGGGTCCTGCCACTTTTGGGGGGTGGCAGGTGGGGTGGCGGGTGTTGGGGACGGACTCGGGGGAGGGGGTGGCGGAGACCCCTATCAGTGCCAGGGAAGGAATTCCCTGGCACTGATAGTGCTTACCGCCATTGATTTCATGGCGGTTCCAAACCCCATGAAGTCCATGGCGGTAAGCCGGGTCATGATACCGCCGGCGGTCTTGTGACGCCCGCCGGGCTGGAGACCCAAGTCTCCAGCCCAGCGTTCGTCTCCGCCATGGCGGTGTGATCAGAGAAGTGGCGGATGACTATGGCGGTAACCGCCATGGTCATAATTCCAAATTTTTTACCGCCAGCCTGTTGGCGGTAAAACCCCCACTTCTCCGCCAACCCCTAAATGTTAGGCTCTTGTGCAGGGACCTCAGAGCAATTCTTTCAAAGTCACATTTTCTTCTCCTTAGTTCGGAAGACCAAGAATTACATGTGACAAGATAGTAATATTGCAGTCTTAAAACATGCTCTATTGCTAATCCCCATAAATTACTTTAAAACATTGAAGAAATAGGCAAAAGCTTTTACAAATCACTTAGAATAATTAAAAGAGGTATTTTAAAAAAAAAGCATCCTTCATAAACACCCTTTACTTATTTTCCAAATAGAAAATCTACAGGATAATGTTATCCTTATATCATATCTTCCATCTGGGAGGAGGGAGGGCTGCTTATGATTTCAATTGAGATTTCCCTGAGCGAGAACTAGGATTACAGGTAAGAAACAGTTCATTTTCTCCCAGGGGATCTCCACTGATAATCATGAGCACTGCATAGATTAGCTAACAAGCTCATCTTCAATGGAATCCATGAGCAAAGAGATAAAACAGAAGACATATAACCTACATAAAGAGATTTCCTAAGTGGCTTGCCAAACCTGGGCCCCTCCCCTCGCATCTGAATCAAGACAATAGTCCCTCATTAAGACATTTGCAGTAAATCTCGCTTACCGCCGCGGTGACGGCAGCCAACATACCGTTGTGGAGGCGAACATCCGTCCGCCATATCATCACACACACACACCAAACCAACAGAATACTGCCACAAACACAAATCCGCCAGACCAAAGGTAAGTGTTAAACTGTTGGTATGAACACCCATACCGTTACACCAACAAAACAACTTCCTCCACATTATTACCCACAAATCACCACAGCGTACATTCAACGGTGGTAAACCATTGGCGGTACACACCAGTGCAGTCATAATAGACACCCAAATACAAAACAATACAACATTGGCCAATACCAAAAACTCACACCTGACACTGATACACACACCACACCCACCCACCAACAGCACTATAAAACACCCACCCACATTACCTACAACACTTTGCTTACACGAAAAGACTGCAATAGCTAGCCACGCAAATCCGAGACAACTACACACACACACCACAACCACCCATTAATCCATCACTCACTTCCCACCCCACCACATGACTCAACACCCTCCGCACAATGCACACCACACAACACCCATGTGCCCACAAAGGCACACCTGTTTCACTGATGAGGAGTTTAGTCATGGTTTAGGAAATAGTCAGGGTAGAGCCACAGTTGTTTGGAGCACAGATCCAGCAGATCTCCATTGCCAGAAAGATGGAGCTATGGCAGAGAATCGTGGACCGGGTGAATGCTGGGGGACAGCATCCAAGAAAAAGGGACGACATCAGGAAGAGGTGAAACCACCTACGGGGGATGGTATGTTCCATGGCATCAAGGCACCAGCTTGCTATCCAGAGGACTGAGGCGATGGACGTATTCCCCCCCATACCTGCATGCCACCACCACCCCTCACCCTGACACCAATCACTCCACTCCATCCCACACAGTGCACCACCACAATTAACTAACCTAAATGCCAAGCCCTGCATGCCATACCCTCTGCATGCACTTCCCTCCCAGCCCTGCATGTACATCCACCACCAATGCATGCACAAAATGGAGAAGAAAACAAGTTACTTACCTGTAACTACAGTTATCCAGTATTGGTATCTTTCATAAATTCACATGCTTGAATCATCCCCGTCGTCGAAGTGGGAGTCCCACGGTACATAAAATAGCAATAATTAACAAATCAAAGTTTTTTGCCATAGGCTATAACGGAAACAGTGATTGCTCATATAGCCTATCCATGTCCTTTTGTGAAAAGGACCCAAACCTGCCTGCTGACTAATCAGGCACCAGCACCCTCTAGAACACTCTCCAGAGAAGCTCCTTCCCTCAGATTTTCCAGCACGAGATTGAAAGATTATAACCTGAGAGGAAATGCGAGCGTCAAAGGGGAGGAGGGTGGGTCGCATGTGAATTTATGAAAGATACCAATAATGGATAACTGTAGTTACATGTAAGTAACTTGTTTTCTTATCCAGTATTGGATCTTTCATAAATTCACATGCTTGAATCTGAATAGTCAGCAGTACTGTTGATAAACATTATACCCACCGTGGATGGAGGGTGCGAGCATGAAAATCCTTTATTCCTAATAGAAAATAGTTAACTCATAAATCTTGCATTATGAGCTTCAGAGGAATATAGATACTTTTAAGTACATGTACACATATACTGAACAATCGTGTTATAAATGCATATATATATATATATATATAAACATATAAAGATATACATACATACATATACTTATATAGAAGCATGTTAAAATATATATGATGGAAATCACGTTTAGTTGCAATCAAACCATTTCTATATAACTAAGGAAAGGTCTCACCTTAATGAAAGAGATGGCGTAGAACAGCTTGTCCTAACAGAGAGTCGGTTCTCTGTGATGACTCCAAACAATAGTGCTGCGTAAAAGACTGCGTAGTTTTCCATGTCGCAGCTTGACATATCTTATCAAGGGCAATACCCTGAAACAAAGCAGCCGATGTGGAGACTGCTCTCGTGGAGTGGGCTCTCGGGCGCCTAGTCAGCGGTCTTCCTGCCTTGGTGTGACAGAATTGGATTGTCGAGGAAATACACCGGGCTACAGTGGCTTTGGTGACTCCTGCTCCCTGTCGTCCAAGAGAATAAGATACCAGGAGTTGATCTGATTTTCTGATTTGTTTGGTACTTTGAAGATAAAATTTGAGGCATCGTTTGATGTCCAAAGCGTGTAGAGTTTTCGCTGCGATTGTAGTGGGGTTTGGAAAAAAAGGTTCGTAGTATCACGGGCTCATTGAGATGGAATGAAGATGGCACCTTGGGAATGTATTTGGGGTTGGTTCTGAGCATAACGAAGTCCTCAGAAAAAAATAAAAAGGGTTCTTTAGTAGTGAACGCCTGTATATCACTGACTCTCCTGGTAGAAGTGAGAGCGAGCAGGGTTGCCACTTTCCATGTGATGTACTTGAGTTCCGCTCTGTGAATGGGCTCGAAAGGAGCTTTCATGAGCTGAGACAGGACTATATTAAGGTGCCACTCTGGCGGAGGTAACCGCACCGGGGGGAAAGTGCGGAAAAGCCCTTTCATAAACTGCTTAATGATTCTGGATGAGCCGATAGAGGGCATCTCAGCCGATCGCCTATACAGTATGAGGCTATAGCTGCTAGGTGAATCTTGACTGATGCATGGCAAAGACCATACTTGGAGAGTTAGAGCAGGTAAGAAAGGATTTGCTCAGGGTTAATTTGAAACGGGTGAAAGTTGTTCTGAGAGCACCAAACACAAAATCACTTCCACTTGAGTTTGTACGTCTTATTTATGCTCTCTGCTCGTGCCCTAGATAATATTAGTCTACATTCCTGATGGTTGTTCATATCGTGAAACTCTCTGTACTCAGGAGCCAAGCATGCAATTGTAGTGAAGCTGGGTCAGGATGAAGGATGAGACCCTGATTCTTCGTTAGAAGATTGTGGTTGCAAGGAAGGCGGACTGGATTGGCCACGGACCGGAGTAGGAGCTCCGTGTCCCAGTACTGTCTGGGCCATCTGGGGGCTATAAGAATGATCCTGCAGCATTCAGACTTCATTTTCCTGAGGAGCCTGGGAATCAGAGGGATGGGGGGAAAAGCGTAGGCAAAGATCCCAGACCATCTCATCAAAAGAGCATTTCCCCACGACCCCGGGAGTGGGTATCGACTGGCGTAGAACTGGCATTTGGCGTTCAGGTTGGTGGCAAACAAGTCTAGGATCGGCCGACCCCATCGTTGGAAGATGCCGTCGAGTATGTTCTGGTTGAGTTCCCACTCGTGGCAGTTGTCATCCGTCCTGCTGAGAGAGTCCGCTAGGGCGTTGTTGACCCCAGGCAGGTGCTCCACCCTGAGGCGGACGTTGTTCAGTGTGAGCCAGTCCCAAAGAGACTGAGCTTCCCTTGAGAGGGAGAGGGATCTTGTTCCTCCCTGCTTGTTGATGTAAAACATACTTGTTGTTTTGTCCTTTCTGACTAACACTGAGGACCCTGCGATGCGTAGAAGAAAAGCTTTGAGCGTAAGATGGATCGCCTTCAGTTCTAGCAGGTTTATGTGCATTTCTTTCTGGAGATCGGACCATCTGCTCTGAATGCGCATGTCTTGCAAATGGCCTCCACAGCCTTCCAAGGAGGCGTCTGTGGTGATGACAAAGTCTGTTATTGGTGCTAGAAAAGTAAGACCTTGGGAGAGGTGGTTGGTGTGAGACAACCACTTCAACGCCTGCCGAATTTTTGGTGTGATAGTTATTAAGTCGTCGAAGGACCCTTGCGACTGGGTCCATTGGAGTTGCAGTTCTTCTTGCAGCGGTCTCATTCTGAGTATTGCTAGTCGAAATAGGACGATGGCCGAGTAAATCATGCCCAGAGGCGACTTGAACAGTTGTACTGATACAAAACTCTTTTGTGGAGATTCTACAGCCAAGTGGGTTAGCTTCTGCTGCCTTGTTGGAGTGAGATATGCCTTGTTCTGGATAGTGTTCTGCTCCCAGGAAAACTCTTCTGCATGAGGGAAGTATGACTGACTTCTGTAGATTCACTGTTAGACCCACACTGTGGAATAATTTTAAGCAAGTGTTTGTCGCTTTGGAGGCTAGTAGCGTTGACAGAGCTTTTATGAGCCAGTCGTCCAGGTATGGAAACACCTGGAAACCCTTGCTTCGGAGGAAACCTGCGACTGGGGCAAGGCATTTCGTGAAGATTCTTCGAGCTGATCTCAGCTGAATGGTAGGACTTTGAACTGATAATGGGCACCGGCTACCGTAAAGCGGAGATATTTGCGATGTTTCTGGTGTATTGGTATGTGGAAATAGGCGTCCTGGAGATCCAGAGTTGTCATAAAATCTCCAGGATTGAGGAGGTGCAGGATATCTGACAGTGTGATCATCCGGAAAGATTGCTTCCGAAGGAACTTGTTGAGTTTCCTGAGATCTAGTATAGGACGCCATTCCCCTGACTTCTTCCTTATTAGGAAGAAACAGGAGTAGAATCCGAGACCTCGTTGTTGAACTGGAACTGCCTCTATAGCTCCCTTGGCAAGCATAATGAATACCTCCTGTTGAAGCAGACGAAGATGGAGAGGTCTGCCTGATCTTGGTGGATGATGCAGTGGTTTTTGTATGAATTCCAGGGTATGACCTCTTGTCACTATATCCAGCACCCATTTGTCTGATGTTATTTTCTTCCACTCCTGGATGTAGTTGGAAATATTTGCTCCTATTTGCTGATGGTGTGACCATTGGGGAAGCATAGCCGGTGCCTGGAGAAGATCATTGCTTTCTGGGTTGATCTCTGGTTTGTGAACCCTGTCTTCTCTTTCCTCCCTGTCTGGCGTAGGAAGCCGTAGATGGTTGCCTGTACTGTTGGTGGTAGGAAGGCCTATACTGGGATTGCTGGTACTGCCTGTGGAAGGAACCTCGAAATGAGGTGATACCTCTTCCTCTAGCACCCTGAAAGGGCTGTTTCCGGTACTGCAGGGTACCTAGGGACTTGGCAGTGTCCGTGTCGGTCTTGATGACTTGGAGCGCGTCATCTATGTGCTTGCCAAAGAGAGATTCGCCATCTTAGGGCATGTCGAGGATACAGGACTGCACTTCCGGCCTGAAAGATGTGGCTTTGAGCCAACCTTGGCGGCGTAAGACAGCAGCACCTGCTAGCTGACGAAAACCAGTAGAGGCTATATCGAGAGCGCAGTCGATTATTTCTCCCGACATACGCTCACCCTCTTGGAGGATCTTCCGTGCCTCTGCTTGCTTGCTTTCAGGGATGAGGTCCAAGAAAGGTTGCATGTCCGACCACATTTGCCGGTCATAACGACCCAGGATTGCCAATGAATTTGCTGCTCTGACAGTGATTGCCGACATAGATGAGAATCTTTTGCCTATATTATCCAATCTCCGTCCTTCTTTGTCTGGAGGAGTAGAGATAGGCGTCGATGGGTTTTTAGAACGCCTTTGAGCAGCTTGTGAAATAACTGAGTCAGGCTTTGGGTGGCCAGTAAGACATGCCGGAGAGTCTTGGGTTGCCTTGTATTTCTTGTCCAGTTTTTGTGGGACTGTTGCCGGGTTGCGCATAATCTTTGTACCCTCGCTCCATATAAAATCGATAATAGGAATGGACCGTACAGACTTCCTTGACTGCTCCTTAAAATCATGCAGGAAACATTCCGACTGGGAGACAGATGTTGGAAGGTGGAAGCGTGCAGCAGCTCTGTCCATAAGATTGTGGAAAACACCTATGTCCTCAAGTGGAGAATCAGAGGGGTGAGGAGGTGGTGGAGCAGGAGTGGGGGCCAAGTAGTCATCCCATTCCTCAGTAGGATGTTGCAGGGTAGAAATTTCTCCTTCCTCTTCTTCTTCCCCAGAAGTGGAACCTTCATCTCCAGGGGGTGCAGCTAACACCGAGTGGGGTGTCATTCTTGGAGTAGCTGGAGGAGGAGGGACATTGATTGGTGTAACCGGAGAGACTGGCGGTGGTGGCCGATCTTCTGCTGCCACTGGGAACCTTCTCCTATAATCCTGTAGCATAGATTGTAAATCCTGGATTAAGGAGGAAGGCATCTGTATAGAGTCTCTAGGCTGAGGCTCTCTTGGTTGGTAATAGTGTTCCTGATGTGAGTAGTATGGTTGGTATTGGTCATACTCATCATCATCATCTTCTTCTTGATACTTGACGTGGAGCTGTGATGGGCTGTGTGCATCTCCGAATGGACCTTCATCAGATTCCTCCCAGTCACGAAGATGACTGGGTACTAAAGTTGACACTTTGCTTGGAGACGTGTCTATGGGATAAATGTCTGGTGTGGGCAGAGATGTGATCCTGACCATGGCTCCGAGATCCGGAGACCTGGAAGAAGTAGGAGTAGCTTCTATCTGCCTGACAGGCACCAGTGTAGTCGTTGATGGTGTCAAAGTTGAAGATGCCGTGGACGGTACTGATTTTTCCATCGACGATGGTCTCGTCTACGGTGGTCTCGTCGACGGTGGGGTCGTCGACCTCTTTGACGGTGTCCTCGTCGACGGTGAAACAGCAGATGACATTGTCGTCGTTGATATTATAGTCGACTGGGCTGTCGTCGACGGTGTTATAAGCGACGATGTTGTCGTCGTCGATTATGTCAACGACGCACTCCGTTCTGGAGTTCTCGTCGATAGAGGTTTGATTGACAGGATAGAAGCCCTTACCATTGATGTCAGAGTAGTCGACGCTGACGACGGTCTCGTTGACGATGTAGTGGAAACGGTAGTTGTTAGTACCGTCGTCGTCGTCACGGTCGTCAACGGTGGTGTCGTCGATTTGATTTTAAAAGTCACCTTTCTAGAGGTAGAAGGCTCTGAAGAAGGAGAAAGACGGTAGGACTCCTTCTTTTGAAGAGGAGAGGAAGGGTCAGAGGAGATTGAAGTCTGTAAATCCTTTCCATGATGTAATTTCTGCCTCTTTCTAGATTTTTCTGCCTGGCCCAGGTCCTCAGATTTGGACCTTTTGTGTGGCCTCTCTGACTCACTCTCCTCACCTGAAGTACAGGATTTAGCCTGTAACCATGTCAGGAGTCTACCCTCACGGTCCCTGAGGGTTTTTGTGGAGAAAGTGCAACATGTCTTGCAGTCTTTCACCTGATGTTGTGGGTAGAGACAATACAAGCAGTCTTTATGTGGATCATCCACAGAGAGCCTTTTCTTTCCACAGGTCTTGCAAGGGCGGAAAAGGCCTTTTCTAGAAGAATCCGACATATTTTCAATTCTTTTGAGAGAAAAAAATGGTTCTGAAGTAGTAGAAAACTGAGCAGAGCTCAGGGAGACTCCCTTCACACGACGTGCGGTAGAAAATCTGAGGGAAGGAGCTTCTCTGGAGAGTGTTCTAGAGGGTGCTGGTGCCTGATTGGTCAGCAGGCAGGTTTGGGTCCTTTTCACAAAAGGACATGGATAGGCTATATGAGCAATCACTGTTTCCATTATAGCCTATGGCAAAAAACTTTTATTTGTTAATTATTGCTATTTTATGTACCCTGGGACTCCCACTTTGACGACTGCGATGATTCAAGCATGTGAATTTATGAAGATCCAATACTGGATAACTAATAATCCCACAATACATCACTATACACAAACAAAGGTGGCAGGGCAACAGCAACAATATAGGGGAAGCTAGGGATGCAGAATATGTCACAGACATGTAGCATAATACACCACTTACATCCCCACAGGTACCCCAGCCAATCTCAGCAGCGAGGAGGTGCCACGGCTACCCATTTCCCTACCAGAAGATGCCCCCAGTGATCACAGCAACTCTGGAGTCTGGGATAAACTCCCTGGCCCATCATGGACCACCGGCCAGTCGGCTACTCCAGCCCACACTCAGTCCACCACAGAGCCATCCCTCTCAGTATCTAGTACTACAGCTGCCACCCAACGTCCCCAGACCTCTGTCCCCAGGACACGTCAATCAGCAGTGTGCCCACTTGTACAGGGACCCCAGTCCACACCTCATAGGCAAGACAATGAGGGTCCTGGGGTCAGTGGCAGTGGGCACACCGTTCAGGGGAAACAGGCCCAGGGGGCCAGGGACACTCAGAAGACAGCTGTGCGCCAGAGGGAGGACAGGCCTAGGGAACCGACTGTCCAGGAGGCACTCACTAATGTCCTGGAGGCTTACCAACAATCCCAGGACAAGATAGGTCAGATGATAGACATCATGCAGGAGAAGGAATAGTTTCTTACCTGTAACTCCAGTTCTCTCGTAGGGGTATTTCCATGATAGTCATAAGCACTGACTAGTTCTGCACGCCTGCGGGGACCCCAGAGCACTGTTCTGAAAATGTCTTCTTAAGTGTAGATGTTCGCCTTTCTTGAGGAAGGCCTGCAAAGTCACTTAAGAATGTCAATATACTGCCTAGAGGAAAAGCTACAAAGGCCAAATTGTTCATTCTTTTTTGGTTGAAAAAAGGGTACTGTAATATAGATATACATTAAAAACATGTATATTCTAGAGATGAGGCAGAAAAATCTTTCACAAACCTTTTTACAACGTTATATAAGGATGAAGCAATGTAGGGCAGTGTAGCCCATAGGCTGCTATTATACAGAGTGAAAATAGAGCTGTGCCTTTAAGAGGAGATGGTCCTCCTGTATCCCATCATGCATAGCAAGAAGCAGTTGCCTCAGTTATTTTTGTAGGCTTTCTTAGCTGACGTGAAGGAGTCTGAAAATATAATTCATTATTAATATTATTATAATTATTATCATGTCTACTCCACCGGGGAGGAGGGAGGATCGCTTATGATTATCATGGATTTAGGGTATAGGGGATTTCCATGTATAGTTATAAGCACTGAATAGATTAGCAAGCCCATCCCAATGACAGCGGTGTAGTAGACAGAACAATAAAGAAATAATAAATCACACAAAGAGATTCTTAAGAGAAGCCTGTCCTACTTGAGCATCTGTCCTAGCATCCGAATCAAGACAGTAATGCTTAGTGAAGGTGTGGACAGATCTCCATGTAGCCACTTTGCAGATATCTGCTAATGGAATGTTTCTCATTAACGCAGCAGTGGCTGCTTTGCCCCTATTGGAATGGGCTTTAGGTCTGCCATCAAGGGATTTATTGGCTACACAGCAAGATACATGAGACAATCCATCTGGATAAGGATTGTTTGGAGGTGGCCAGGCCTGTTCGAACTGGGCCATAGTTAATAAACAGCTGTTGTGACTTGCGCAAGGATTTAGTTCTATCTAAATAACATTTTAAAACCCTCTTTACATCGAGAGAGTGTAGTGTTCTCTCAGCAGGAGTAGATGGGTTTTGAAAGAAAGTTGGTAAGTCTGAAATTACTTTAGGTAGGAACTTAGGATGTGTTCTCATTACCACTTTAGAGGAATGGAAAACTGTATATGGTTCTTGAGTGCAAAGGGCCTGGATCTCACTAACCCTGTGAGCTGAAGTGATTGCTGCAAGAATGGCAGTTTTCCAAGTAAGATGTTGGAGGGATGCCTTGTGTATGGGTTCAAAGGGGTGTAGCATCAGACGTGAAAGGACTATATTTAGCTCCCATGGAGGAGATGGAAGTCTAGTAGGAGGAAAAAACTTTTTTAAACCTTCTAGGAAATCTTTAATGATTGGAATTTTAAAGAAAGAGGTTTGTGAAGGACTTTTCCTATATGCTGTCACAGCTGCAAGGTGTACTCTGATGGATGAAAACTGTAAGCCAGACTTCACTAGGTGTAATAGATATGGAAGAATAGCTTCTTCTCCGCACGTCGTTGGATCTAAGTTTTTGTCCAAACACCATATGCAGAACCTTTTCCATTTGAAGGCATATGCAGTTCTTGTGGAAGGAAATACACCGGGCTATAGTGGCCTTGGTGACTCCTGCTCCCTGTCGTCCAAGAGAATAAGATACCAGGAGTTGATCTGATTTTCTGATTTGTTTGGTACTTTGAAGATAAAATTTGAGGCATCATTTGATGTCCAAAGCGTGTAGAGTTTTCGTTGCGATTGTAGTGGGGTTTGGAAAAAAAGGTTCGTAGTATCACGGGCTCATTGAGATGGAATGAAGATGGCACCTTGGGAATGTATTTGGGGTTGGTTCTGAGCATAACGAAGTCCTCAGAAAAAACTAAAAAGGGTTCTTTAGTAGTGAACGCCTGTATATCACTGACTCTCCTGGTAGAAGTGAGAACGAGCAGGGTTGCCACTTTCCATGTGATGTACTTGAGTTCCGCCCTGTGAATGGGCTCGAAAGGAGCTTTCATGAGCTGAGACAGGACTATATTAAGGTGCCACTCTGGCGGAGGTAACCGCACCGGGGGGAAAGTGCGGAAAAGCCCTTTCATAAACTGCTTAATGATTCTGGATGAGCCGATAGAGGGCATCTCAGCCGATCGCCTATATGAGGCTATAGCTGCTAGGTGAATCTTGACTGATGCATGGCAAAGACCATACTTGGAGAGTGAGAGCAGGTGAGAAAGGATTTGCTCAGGGTTAATTTGAAACGGGTGAAAGTTGTTCTGAGAGCACCAAACACAAAATCACTTCCACTTGAGTTTGTACGTCTTATTTGTGCTCTCTGCTCGTGCCCTAGATAATATTAGTCTACATTCCTGATGGTTGTTCATATCGTGAAACTCTCTGTACTCAGGAGCCAAGCATGCAATTGTAGTGAAGCTGGGTCGGGATGAAGGATGAGACCCTGATTCTTCGTTAGAAGATTGTGGTTGCAAGGAAGGCGGACTGGATTGGCCATGGACCGGAGTAGGAGCTCCGTGTCCCAGTACTGTCTGGGCCATCTGGGGGCTATAAGAATGATCCTGCAGCATTCGGACTTCATTTTCCTGAGGAGCCTGGGAATCAGAGGGATGGGGGGAAAAGCGTAGGCAAAGATCCCAGACCATCTCATCAAAAGAGCATTTCCCCACGACCCCGGGAGTGGGTATCGACTGGCGTAGAACTGGCATTTGGCGTTCAGGTTGGTGGCAAACAAGTCTAGGATCGGCCGACCCCATTGTTGGAAGATGCCGTCGAGTATGTTCTGGTTGAGTTCCCACTCGTGGCAGTTGTCGTCCGTCCTGCTGAGAGAGTCCGCTAGGGCGTTGTTGACCCCAGGCAGGTGCTCCACCCTGAGGCGGACGTTGTTCAGTGTGAGCCAGTCCCAAAGAGACTGAGCTTCCCTTGAGAGGGAGAGGGATCTTGTTCCTCCCTGCTTGTTGATGTAAAACATACTTGTTGTTTTGTCCTTTCTGACTAACACTGAGGACCCTGCGATGCGTAGAAGAAAAGCTTTGAGCGTAAGATGGATCGCCTTCAGTTCTAGCAGGTTTATGTGCATTTCTTTCTGGAGATCGGACCATCTGCCTTGAATGCGCATGTCTTGCAAATGGCCTCCACAGCATTCCAAGGAGGCGTCTGTGGTGATGACAAAGTCTGTTATTGGTGCTAGAAAAGTAAGACCTTGGCAGAGGTGGTTGGTGTGAGACAACCACTTCAACGCCTGCCGAATTTTTGGTGTGATAGTTATTAAGTCGTCGAAGGACCCTTGCGACTGGGTCCATTGGAGTTGCAGTTCTTCTTGCAGCGGTCTCATTCTGAGTCTTGCTAGTCGAACTAGGACGATGGCCGAGTAAATCATGCCCAGAGGCGACTTGAACAGTCGTACTGAAACAAAACTCTTTTGTGGAGATTCTGACAGCCAAGTGGGTTAGCTTCTGCTGCCTTGTTGGAGTGAGATATGCCTTGTTCTGGATAGTGTCCAATTCTGCTCCCAGGAAAACTCTTCTGCATGAGGGAAGTATGACTGGCTTCTGTAGACTCACTGTTAGACCCAAACTGTGGAATAATTTTAAGCAAGCGTTTGTCACATTGGAGGCTAGTAGCGTTGACAGAGCTTTTATGAGCCAGTCGTCCAGGTATGGAAACACCTGGAAACCCTTGCTTCGGAGGAAACCTGCGACTGGGGCAAGGCATTTCGTGAAGATTCTTCGAGCTGATCTCAGCCCGAATGGTAGGACTTTGAACTGATAATGGGCACCGGCTACCGTAAAGCGGAGATATTTGCGATGTTTCTGGTGTATTGGTATGTGGAAATAGGCGTCCTGGAGATCCAGAGTTGTCATAAAATCTCCAGGATTGAGGAGGTGCAGGATATCTGACAGTTTGATCATCCGGAAAGATTGCTTCCGAAGGAACTTGTTGAGTTTCCTGAGATCTAGTATAGGACGCCATTCCCCTGACTTCTTCCTTATTAGGAAGAAACGGGAGTAGAATCCGAGACCTCGTTGTTGAACTGGAACTGCCTCTATAGCTCCCTTGGAAAGCATAATGAATACCTCCTGTTGAAGCAGACAAAGATGGAGAGGTCTGCCTGATCTTGGTGGATGATGCAGTGGTTTTTGTATGAATTCCAGGGTATGACCTCTTGTCACTATATCCAGCACCCATTTGTCTGATGTTATTTTCTTCCACTCCTGGATGTAGTTGGAAATATTTGCTCCTATTTGCTGATGGTGTGACCATTGGGGAAGCATAGCCGGTGCCTGGAGAAGATCATTGCTTTCTGGGTTGATCTCAGGTTTGTGAACCCTGTCTTCTCTTTCCTCCCTGTCTGGCGTAGGAAGCCGTAGATGGTTGCCTGTACTGTTGGTGGTAGGAAGGCCTATACTGGGATTGCTGGTACTGCCTGTGGAAGGAACCTCGAAATGAGGTGATACCTCTTCCTCTAGCACCCTGAAAGGGCTGTTTCCAGTACTGCAGGGTACCTAGGGACTTGGCAGTGTCCGTGTCGGTCTTGATGGCTTGGAGCGCGTCATCTACGTGCTTGCCAAAGAGAGATTCGCCATCGTAGGGCATGTTAAGGATACGGGACTACACTTCCGGCCTGAAAGAAGTGGCTTTGAGCCAACCTTGGCGGCGTAAGACAGCGGCACCTGCTAGCTGACGAAAACCAGTGGAGGCGATATCAAGAGCGCAGTCGATTATTTCTTCCGACGTACGCTCACCCTCTTGGAGGATCTTCCGTGCCTCTGCTTGCTTGCTTTCAGGGATGAGGTCCAAGAAAGGTTGCATGTCCGACCACATTTGCCGGTCATAACGACCCAGGATTGCCAATGAATTTGCTGCTCTGACAGTGATTGCCGACATAGATGAGAATCTTTTGCCTATATTATCCAATCTCCGTCCTTCTTTGTCTGGAGGAGTAGAGATAGGCGTCGATGGGTTTTTAGAACGCCTTTGAGCAGCTTGTGAAATAACTGAGTCAGGCTTTGGGTGGCCAGTAAGACATGCCGAAGAGTCTTGGGTTGCCTTGTATTTCTTGTCCAGTTTTTGTGGGACTGTTGCCGGGTTGTGCATAATCGTTGTACCCTCGCTCCATATAAAATCGATAATAGGAATGGACCGTACAGACTTCCTTGACTGCTCCTTAAAATCATGCAGGAAACATTCCGACTGGGAGACAGATGTTGGAAGGTGGAAGCGTGCAGCAGCTCTGTCCATAAGATTGTGGAAAACACCTATGTCCTCAAGTGGAGAATCAGAGGGGTGAGGAGGTGGTGGAGCAGGAGTGGGGGCCAAGTAGTCATCCCATTCCTCAGTAGGATGTTGCAGGGTAGAAATTTCTCCTTCCTCTTCTTCTTCCCCAGAAGTGGAACCTTCATCTCCAGGGGGTGCAGCTAACACCGAGTGGGGTGTCATTCTTGGAGTAGCTGGAGGAGGAGGGACATTGATTGTTGTAACCGGAGAGACTGGCGGTGGTGGCCGATCTTCTGCTGCCACTGGGAACCTTCTCCTATAATCCTGTAGCATAGATTGTAAATCCTGAATTAAGGAGGAAGGCATCTGAATAGAGTCTCTAGGCTGAGGCTCTCTTGGTTGGTAATAGTGTTCCTGATGTGAGTAGTATGGTTGGTATTGGTCATACTCATCATCGTCATCTTCTTCTTGATACTTGACGTGGAGCTGTGATGGGCTGTGTGCATCTCCGAATGGACCTTCATCAGATTCCTCCCAGTCAAGAAGAGGACCCGGTAATAAAGTTGACACTTTGCTTGGAGACGTGTCTATGGGATAAATGTCTGGTGTGGGCAGAGATGTGATCCTGGCCATGGCTCTGAGATCCGGAGACCTGGAAGAAGTAGGAGTAGCTTCTATCTGCCTGACAGGCACCAGTGTAGTCGTTGATGGTGTCAAAGTTGAAGATGCCGTGGACGGTACTGATTTTTCCATCAACGATGGTCTCGTCTACGGTGGTCTCGTCGACGGTGGTGTCGTCGACCTCTTTGACGGTGTCCTCGTCGACGGTGAAACAGCAGATGACATTGTCGTCGTTGATATTATAGTCGACTGGGCTGTCGTCGACGGTGTTATAAGCGACGATGTTGTCGTCATCGATTATGTCAACGACGCACTCCGTTCTGGAGTTCTCGTCGATGGAGGTTTGATTGAGAGGATAGAAGCCCTTACCGTTGATGTCAGAGTAGTCGACGCTGACGACGGTCTCGTCGACGATGTAGTGGAAACGGTAGTTGTTAGTACAGTCGTCACGGTCGTCGACGGTGGTGTCGTCGATTTGATTTTAAAAGTCACCTTTCTAGAGGTAGAAGGCTCTGAAGAAGGAGAAAGACGGTAGGACTCCTTCTTTTGAAGAGGAGAGGAAGGGTCAGAGGAGATTGAAGTCTGTAAGCCCTTTCCATGATGTAATTTCTGCCTCTTTCTAGATTTTTCTGCCTGGCCCAGGTCCTCAGATTTGGACCTTTTGTGTGGCCTCTCTGACCCACTCTCCTCACCTGAAGTACAGGATTTAGACTGTAACCATGTCAGGAGTCTACCCTCACGGTCCCTGAGGGTTTTTGTGGAGAAAGTGCGACATGTCTTGCAGTCTTTCACCTGATGTTGTGGGTAGAGACAATACAAGCAGTCTTTATGTGGATCATCCACAGAGAGCCTTTTCTTTCCACAGGTCTTGCAAGGGCGGAAAAGGCCTTTTCTAGAAGAATCCGACATATTTTCAATTCTTTTGAGAGAAAAAAATGGTTCTGAAGTAGTAGAAAACTTAGCAGAGCTCAGGGAGACTCCCTTCACACGACGTGCGGTAGAAAATCTGAGGGAAGGAGCTTCTCTGGAGAGTGTTCTAGAGGGTGCTGGTGCCTGATTGGTCAGCAGGCAGGTTTGGGTCCTTTTCACAAAAGGACATGGATAGGCTATATGAGCAATCACTGTTTCCATTATAGCCTATGGCAAAAAACTTTTATTTGTTAATTATTGCTATTTTATGTACCGTGGGACTCCCACTTTGACGACGGCGATGATTCAAGCATGTGAATTTATGAAGATCCAATACTGGATAACTAATAATCCCATAATACATCACTATACACAAACAAAGCTGGCAGGGCAACAGCAACAATATAGGGGAAGCTAGGGATGCAGAATATGTCACAGACATGTAGCATAATACACCACTTACATCCCCACAGGTGCCCCAGCCAATCTCAGCAGCGAGGAGGTGCCACGGCTACCCAGTTCCCTACCAGAAGATGACCCCAGTGATCACAGCAACTCTGGAGTCTGGGATAAACTCCCTGGCCCATCAGGGACCACCGGTCAGTCGGCAACTCCAGCCCACACTCAGTCCACCACAGAGCCATCCCTCTCAGTATCTAGTACTACAGCTGCCACCGAACGTCCCCAGACCTCTGTCCCCAGGACACGTCAATCAGCAGTGTGCCCACTTGTACAGGGACCCCAGTCCACACCTCATAGGCAAGACAATGAGGGTCCTGGGGTCAGTAGCAGTGGGCACACTGTTCAGGGGAAACAGGCCCAGGGGGCCAGGGACACTCAGAAGACAGCTATGCGCCAGGGGGAGGACAGGCCTAGGGAACCGACTGTCCAGGAGGCACTCACTAATGTCCTGGAGGCTTACCAACAATCCCAGGACAAGATAGGTCAGATGATAGACATCATGCAGGAGAAGGAATGGTTTCTTACCTGTAGCTCCAGTTCTCTCGTAGGGGTATTTCCATGATAGTCATAAGCACTGACTAGTTCTGCACGCCTGTGGGGACCCCAGAGCACTGTTCTGAAAATGTCTTCTTAAGTGTAGATGTTCGCCTTTCTTGAGGAAGGCCTGCAAAGTCACTTAAGAATGTCAATATACTGCCTAGAGGAAAAGCTACAAAGGCCAAATTGTTCATTCTTTTTTGGTTGAAAAAAGGGTACTGTAATATAGATATACATTAAAAACATGTATATTCTAGAGATGATGCAGAAAAATCTTTCACAAACCTTTTTACAACATTATATAAGGATGAAGCAATGTAGGGCAGTGTAGCCCATAGGCTGCTATTATACAGAGTGAAAATAGAGCTGTGCCTTTAAGAGGAGATGGTCCTCCTGTATCCCATCATGCATAGCAAGAAGCAGTTGCCTCAGTTATTTTTGTAGGCTTTCTTAGCTGATGTGAAGGAGTCTGAAAATATAATTCATTATTAATATTATTATTATTATAATTATTATCATGTCTACTCCACCGGGGAGGAGGGAGGGTCGCTTATGATTATCATGGATTTAGGGTATAGGGGATTTCCATGTATAGTTATAAGCACTGAATAGATTAGCAAGCCCATCCCAATGACAGCGGTGTAGTAGACAGAACAATAAAGAAATAATAAATCACACAAAGAGATTCTTAAGAGAAGCCTGTCCTACTTGAGCATCTGTCCTAGCATCCGAATCAAGACAGTAATGCTTAGTGAAGGTGTGGACAGATCTCCATGTAGCCACTTTGCAGATATCTGCTAATGGAATGTTTCTCATTAACGCAGCAGTGGCTGCTTTGCCCCTATTGGAATGGGCTTTAGGTCTGCCATCAAGGGATTTATTGGCTACACAGCAAGATACATGAGACAATCCATCTGGATAAGGATTGTTTGGAGGTGGCCAGGCCTGTTCGAACTGGGCCATAGTTAATAAACAGCTGTTGTGACTTGCGCAAGGATTTAGTTCTATCTAAATAACATTTTAAAACCCTCTTTACATCGAGAGAGTGTAGTGTTCTCTCAGCAGGAGTAGATGGGTTTTGAAAGAAAGTTGGTAAGTCTGAAATGACTTTAGGTAGAAAACTTAGGATGTGTTCTCATTACCACTTTAGAGGAATGGAAAACTGTATATGGTTCTTGAGTGCAAAGGGCCTGGATCTCACTAACCCTGTGAGCTGAAGTGATTGCTACAAGAATTGCAGTTTTCCAAGTAAGATGTTGGAGGAATGCCTTGTGTATGGGTTCAAAGGGGTGTAGCATCAGACGTGAAAGGACTATATTTAGCTCCCATGGAGGAGATGGAAGTCTAGTAGGAGGAAAAACCTTTTTTAAACCTTCTAGGAAATCTTTAATGATTGGAATTTTAAAGAAAGAGGTTTGTGAAGGACTTTTCATATATGCTGTCAGAGCTGCAAGGTGTACTCTGATGGATGAAAACTGTAAGCCAGACTTCGCTAGGTGTAATAGATATGGAAGAATAGCTTCTTCTCCGCACGTAATTGGATCTAAGTTTTTGTCCAAACACCATATGCAGAACCTTTTCCATTTGAAGGCATATGCTGTTCTTGTGGAAGGCCGTTTTGCCTCTCTTAGAATCTCCATGCAGTCCTGAGGAAGATTAAGGTGACCATACTGTACTAGCTCAGGAGCCATGCTGCCAAATTCAAAGACGAGAGGTTGGGATGTCTCATCTGGCCTCGAAACTTCGTGAGAAGGTCCGGGCGGCATGGCAGTCTGAGATGTGGACGGAGTGATCGGTGAAGAAGGTCCGGGAACCACCACTGGCGTGGCCACTCCAGAGCGATGAGAATCATCTTGGTGTTGGAGTGGGACAGCTTGAGAAGGACTGTCGGGATCAGGGGAAGCGGTGGAAAGGCGTAAATAAATTTTCCTGACCAGTCTATCCACACACGCTGCGGTTTGCTAAAAAGTGATTTGATATGTTTCTCAAAGAGGACACACACCCATGCGGAGGTATGTTTTTCTGTGTGTCAGTTTTTGAATGTCGGTTTTCATGCTCGTGTTCGTTTGTTTATCTGCTTAAGACGGTTCCTTCTCAGGGATGTGTGAACAAGTTGAGGACTAGAGCAGGGGAGTATTTTTGTATAAATGTATGAAAGGGAAGGACAGAATTGTGCTACATCAAATATTTGACGTTTAACCTGAGGTTAATTAGTTTTCTTCTCTATCCTTGAAAGAGGGTTTCTCCCTGTAGATTCTAATAATGAAAGGGTGAATAAAGTACGGTGTGCAGTAATCCTTTGTTTATAGGATGTGTGATACATAAGGGTGAATGGACATTTGACTTAATGATTATTTTATGGCTTTATCGTCTTGAATGAGTAATGAGTAATTCATGTGGTGGTTTGAAGGAGAGAAACAACATGAGAACGGAATATGTGGTGATATACTGTAATGGGATGAAATAATTTTATAGTATTTTGTAATGTTTTTAGTTATTAGATAACTAAGAAAAGATAAAATACGAGGTGGCTATTTTTGAAAGTATGATAGAATGTTATGAGTAGGAAATATTTATGGGCTTGTTTGTAGTAATGTATTGTAATTGGTATTTTTAGATTGAACTGAATGAATGATAAACTCGTCATCTATGGGAAATATTTGAAACAAAATACAAATAGGTAGGCTTTTTTGATTGGAGGTAAGCCTTTTGTACCTTTAAGGATACAAGTTAGATGTATGGAATAGATATGGAGTGTTTGATTTGGTTTATTTGGTTTAATTTTTTATATTTAATTGCTGGGCAAGTATAAATTCGTAACAATTGAAGGAGCCAGAAGATTTAATACGATAGGGTAAGTTTATTTGAAATTGAAGGCTAGCATAGGTGAGAGTGTTAAATGTTTTTGGTTTTGATTGAATTCTTGGTATTATTTTAGGGACTCCCATCAGTTAGTCCTGAAGAAGACGCATTGTGGAGCAGTGATTTGGCCCAGGATGCTAAGGGGTTGAAACGTCGACGTATATAGATTTCAGTCCGGATTGGTTTCTGCATAGGATATTATGGAAGGACACAAGGAAGAGATTTATATTCCTTGATGACTGGAAATTGATTTAATGCAGTGAAAGAATAACCACCCGGCTGCCTTTCATTTCTATTTAGTCCTTGTATTATTCGGATGTTGATTACTCTTTTTTCTTTTCTATTGTCAATCACGAGCACTTTTTCTGTACACTCGTTTGTCCTTCCGGTTTTTCAATTTTGGGATGGGTGGTTCCTATTGAATGATTTTAGAGATAGGATTTTAATGTTTATATGTAAATGAATAAAAGATTCCTTTTTTGTATGTTCACCTATGCTGTTTTATGATATGTGTTAATAATTCTCCTTTGGGGCATTGTAGTCTTTGATATTCAGTCTATCCATAGGGCATTCCCCAATGTCCCTGGAGGTGAAGTCTAGGCATTTTTTGTTTTCTGGGGTTGCAATAGATCTATAGAAGGAGTACCCCACATGGAAAAGATGGAGTGGATGACGTCGTCGTGTACAACCCACTCGTGGTATTCGTCTATTGCTCGGCTGAAGGCATCCGCTTGGACATTCTGTAGTTGAGTTGCTATTATTGTTAAGTTCCTGGCTAGAAGCCAGTGCCAAATTGTTTGGGCCTCCATAGACAGATTTCTGGATCTGGTGCCCCCTTGCTTGTTCAAGTAATACATGGTAGCCATGTTGTCTGTTTGGAGAAGCACAGTATTCACAGTCAATGCAGGGAGGAAGGCCTTGAGCGCAAGACGGACTGCACGTAGCTCTAGGAGATTGATGTGATATAATCTCTCCTTCCGCGACCAGGAGCCTTGAATCTGTAGATGATCCATATGTGCACCCCATCCGAGCAACGATGCGTCCGTGACTATCATCTGAGTGGGAGGCCGTTGGTGAAATGGCATCCCTTTCAGGAGATTGCTCGGAGAACACCACCACTTGGGGGATTGAATTCATTAGGAGAAAGAAGGATTCTGTCCTCCCAATTGCCTACTAGTTGATTCCATTGGTTTTCCAGGCACTCCTGAAAAGGTCTCATATGGAGGCGAGCGTTGGGAGTGAGATAGATGCAAGACACCATCGACCCCAGGAGAGAGGATACTGTCCTTGCAGTGGACTGAGGGACTTTCTCGAGTAGCTGGCACTTCTGGAGGATTGATAAACGTCGCTCCTCCGAAGGAAACACCTATGCTTGAGTGGTGTCCATGGTTGCGCCTAAGTAGTGCAACCTCTGTATAGGTGATGTTGTGGACTTGGAAAGATTGACCTGAAGGCCCAGTCTCTGGAGTAGTTGGTAGGTCCAATTGAAATGCTGTTGGGCCTCTCGGGATGTGGATGCTTTTATGAGCCAATCGTATAGATAGGGATAGATGAAGAACCAATGTTTCCTTAAATGGGCTGCCACCCCCGCCATGCATTTGGAAAACATCCTGGGTGCTGACTTGAGGCCGAAAGGTAGCACTGTATATTGGTAATGACTTTGTCTGATGAGAAATCTTAGGAATTTCCAATGTTTTTTGACCACGGGAATGTGGAAGTAAGCATTGCGCACATCTACTGAACAGAGCCAATCGTCTTGATGAAGTTGAGGATAGATTTGGTGTAAGGATAGCATTCGGAATTTTTCCTTGCAAATCCATTTGTTGGCTATTCTTAGATCGAGAATGGGTCGGAACTCCTGCTTGTCTTTTTTCGGTACCAGGAAGTACCTTGAGTAGATTCCCTTTCCTTGCTGGTTCATTGGAATAGGTTCTATCGCCTTCTTTTGTAATAGGGTTCTGACCTTTACTTTGAGAGCGTTGAAGTGGTATTTTACAGGCTTGGGTGGAATAGAAGGCGGAGGGTTTGTGACCCTGAGACAATAGCCATTCCGCACAATATTCAAAACCCAGGCATCTGATGTTACGCGTTGCCACTCTTCCAAGTAATGCGAAATACTTCCCCCTACCGGAGTGGGTAACGGACGAGGGGGAAGTAAGGATTCAGGGTTTTGACGCCGATGTTTGACGTCCTCCTTGGGCGGTCTGTGGTGTGGAGAGACCCCTTGTTTGTTTTCGTTGGGTCAAAAACGGTCTCTGGTGTTGTTGGTGCTGAGATCTAGTTGGCACCCATTGCGGAGTTTGAAGACTTTGAGAGAAAAATCTACGGTGGTAGGGACGGAAAGTTTTCCGCTGTTCTCTTGGCTTCTCAATGCCCACTGCCTTAAGAGTGTCTAGTTCCGTCTTCATCCTAGACATCTCATCGTCCGCATGACACCCAAACAAAGTAGAACCTGAATTAGGAAGGTTCTGTATCCTCTGCTGCGCTTCTGGCTTGAGTGAAGTAAGGCGTAACCAGGAATGTCTGCTTAAGGATACGCCATGACAATACCCATGAGCTGATAAAATGGAGGAATCCGCAGCTGCGCTAATCATCTGGTTGGAGACCATGGCGCCTTTGTTTACAATTTCAAAGAAAATCCTCCTTCTTGTCTTTGGGAAGGTGATCGGCAAATTGTAGCATAGAATCCCAAAGGGCGCGATCTTTGCGTCCTGCGCATCAATCTTTTTACTCTCCTTGTCTGGTGAAGAGGAGGACGAAGGAGAAGTTGAATGCAGCTTTTTGGCAGCTACGAATACCACCGAAACTGGCAATGGATCAGCCCTCAGAAATAAAGGGTCCTGCTTGGGAGGACGGTATTTTTTTAGGAGTCTGGAAGGTGCAGTCTTGGTTGTGGACGGTGTTAGAAAAATGTCCATTGCCGGTTCAAGTAGCCCTGGGACCAATGGTAGTAATGGCCTAGCCGAAGATCGTTGGTGTAATGTCTCAAATATGATAGAGGTTGTTGTAATGGGTACTGCCAGGTGGATGTAAAGCTTGGTAGCACTGCAAATTAATACCTCCTGAAATGTATTCACATCATCTATAGGCGAAACTCTAGGAGACAGGGAGTCAGATAACGTCGGAGAGTAATCTCTTGTGGATGAAGAGGAATGCCTACGGTGGGAGCAAGGAGACCTGTGATCCGAGTCAAGACGATGACAGTGTCCAGACGTAGAGGAACATCTCGAGGAATGACGCAAGTGTCTTGTTGATCCTGCAGGAGTCACAGGTGCCAGAGGTGTCAATGGTAAAGGAGATGGCTGAGGAGAAGGTGGTAATAGAATCAGAGAAGCCGAGGACTCAGAAGTGTTGTAAATTCTTCTTGGTCTCTTTGAATGCCTTCTCGACGTCGACAAGCTTCTAGACGTCGAAGTACGACGTCGACGTGTACCTCTCGACGTTGATCCCTCACACCGTTGGGAGCCCCTCGAAGGCAATCTGTCCCGACGTCGATCGTCTCCGACGGCGAGCAATGTCCCTCGACGTCGACCTCCCTTGTCGTGTCAACGGTGACCCCGACAGAGAACTCCTCAACGGCGAATGTCTGCCATCTCGTCGACGATAACACTCTTGACGGAGAGCGGTGTCTTCCTCGACGGCGAGCTGGTCCTCGATGGCGAACAAGTCGGCGCTGTTCCTTGTCGCCGTGGACCTGTGTCGTTTTTTAGCAGATTTGGAAGCTGCTCCAGAGGACGAAGTCAGAGCCCTGGTGGAAGACTGACATTCCCCTCGTTCTCTGGTCTTGCCTCTGGATTGGGTCATCCGTCTACTGTCCTCCTTGGCCTGAAGGCAAATTTTCTCCGTCACGCAGGGTGCGCCTCAAGAAGGTTTTACAGATGTCGCAGGCATCAGGTTTATGAGAAGACGGCAGGCAAATAATACAGACTTGATGTCAGTCTGTTTTAGCTTTCTTCCTGCCACAACTAGGGCACTTGTCAAAAAGTGAAGGCATTTTGGGTGGAAAAAAGCCTTAAATTTCTGTCAGAATTTGACAAAAAAGGACAGAAAACACTTGATCTGGTTGAAAGACGTCAAATGAGAATGAAATTAAAAGGATTTGTGCGAAATTTAGTTAAAAAAAACTATAAATAGGTGGAGCTCAATGCTTCAGGGTCCTGTCAGAAGGAGCCGGAAAAAAGAACTGAGGCAACTGCTGCTTGCTATGCATGATGGGATACAAGAGGACTATCTCCTTTTAAAGGCACAGCTCTATTTTCACTCTGTATAATGGCAGCCTATGGCTACACTGCCCTACATTGCTTCATCCTTATATAACGTTGTAAAAAGGTTTGTGAAAGATTTTTCTGCATCATCTCTAGAATATACATGTTTTTAATATATATCTATATTACAGTACCCTTTTTTCAACCAAAAAAGAATGAACAATTTGGCCTTTGTAGCCTTTCCTCTAGGCTGCATATTGACATTCTTAAGTGACTTTGCAGGCCTTCCTCAAGAAAGGCGAACATCTACACTTAAGAAGACATTTTCAAAACAGTGCTCCGGGGTCCCCGCAGGCGTGCGGAACTATTCAGTGCTTATGACTATACATGGAAATCCCCTACGAGAGAACCAGTGGCTGCAGGAGGAACACCACCAGGAGATCAAGAAAGAATTGCAGGCCCTGAACACCACCATGGTCTCCATAGCAGGGGTGCTTGGTGATATGGCCAACATCATAAGGGAGTACACATCACACCAGTGGGCCCCTTCCGCTAGCCAGTCAACTGACCAGCCCTCCACATCTGCTGCAGCTAGTGGACAGGATGCCCTGCCACAGGACCCACAGGCCACCCGCACCCCGCCCCCTGCAGAAAGTGAACCACCTCACAAACGTTCCCTGCGACCCAGACAGACACAAGAGACATTTGCCAAGACCCAGACCAGGAAATGAGCCCCTCCTGAATGCCCACCCTGTGTTCCACTGTGTCACCTTGTCCACTCTGAACTGCCATTGCTCCCCTTCCTATGGTCCCTTGGACTCTGGACTGGTGCTACAAACAGACTGGACAACTATACTGGACTTTCCTCTACCATCACCCCATTCCACTGCACTATTCCTTCATAATTTTCACTTCAATAAACACCCTTGAACACAACTGGAGTATCAGTGCTTTATCTGACAGAAATGTGCAATGTATTGAACTATATCATCCTGTGCAATTGTCCAGAACTTTGTGATTCCATCCAACAAATGGCCTTTAGCAGTTTGTAGTCATCACATCAGTACACAGTTGTAACCACACCAACATCTGCAAAATGGGAAGGCATAGGCAACAGTCAGTTGGGATGCTAAGGAAGTGACTGCCATATGCTACAGCCACACACAAAAATAATCTATTAGAGGAATGCTCAATTCTGCTGTCTTACCTTTTGTCACAGGAGGTACTGCCATATAACTGATGTCCTGTTGTCCACATCCTCCTCCTCACTGTCTTCAGGGACAAATCCCATATGTGTTCCGTCAATGGCCCCAATAACATTTGGAATATGTCCCATTGCATAGAATCCAGCCTTCACAATAGCCAAATCTTCTACTTGGGGAGAAGCGATGTAGCTGTTCATATGTTTGAGGAAGGCAGTCAAAATCCTTGTCAGCACTAATGAGAACATTGGCTGTGACAGTCCTGCAGCCAAGCCCACTATTACTTGGAAAGAGCCTGTTGCCAGGAAATGGAGCACTGATAGGATTTGAACAAGAGGGGGGATCCCAGTGGGGTGACGGATAGCAGATATAAGATCAGGCTCCAATTGAGCACACAGCTCTGTGATTGTGGCCCTGTCCAGCCTATAGGTAAGTATTATGTGCCTGTCCTCCAGTGTAGCCAAGTCCACAAGGGGTCTGTACACAGGGGCTTGCCTCCTCCTCCTCCTCCTATTCCTCTGCAGTGGTAGGTATCTAAGGGACAGAAGAGTGAGACGGGAGTGACAATATGAACAAGCATTTACAATGCATCGGGTCTCGCGCTTGCTCGTGTTAGAGCCGACCGCGTTGTAAACTCCTAACCCGACTTTTCACCTATCGGACAAAAGTGCATTTATGCACGTAACCGGAAAAAGTGAAATCAAGTAGGTAAAGCGCTCGACTTCTGCCAAGCGAGATCGGGCTCGTAAATTAGTTTTAAAAAAAGTCCACCAGCCGGATGGAAAACAGCAAGCCTCGCATGTTTTCTGTACTTGGTCGTTGCGCTCGAGGAGGGCTAGCCACCGGAAAAGGCATGACCTATGCGTGCCTTCGACTAATGAAAGCAAGCCGATTTAATTAGGGAAGCCCACGAACCAATAAAAAGCACTGACGTGAAGTTGACAGGGCTCGGAGCCCTTTTCTAAATACTAAAAAGTCTCCCTGCTATATGCATGCGCGAGCGCATGCAAAGCAGGCTCGACCTTAAAAATGAATCCACCACTTCAGTGTACATAGTGCATGTATGTATCTAGACACTGTAAATGGCTAAGTATGTACAATCGACACCAATGATGCAGTTTTTATTCTAAAATTGTGTACCAGCACTATAACATGGCAACCGCCTATCCTGTATGTAGGGACAGATGGAAGTGATCTCACTCCGCCGGCGTTGGGCGTCATGGCTGAAGGCGGTCTGCACTACCGTGCAATTCCTCAGTGGCTAACATGGAGCTCTACGCAGTACAATATCCAATGAGGATCACCACCTGCGGTGATGGTGTACACTGCAGCGGATGTGACCGCCATTTTCTGACAATAAACTCACTTCATTCCTGACTTCCCACAGGACAACACCTCCACTGCGTGTGCTGCTGTCACCTATGTCTGGAACCTGCCATGGCCCGTGCAACAGGGGAAAGGGCCTCTGCCTTCACTTCAGAAGAGTTAGAGCGCCTGGTGGATGGGGACCTACACATGTATGGACAGCTGTATGGGCCTCCAGACCAACAGGTGAGTACACCATGGGGACGTTGCATGCGCCAAGGCTGCATGGAGATGTGTGCGCACTGGCAGTCTATCATTTGGGTGGGGGGTATGGCTGGTGGTAGTGTACATGCAGGGCTCCGGGTCATGTGTGTTCCATTTGAGGGGCTAATGATGTCTGAACGCCATAAGTTTGACAGGCTGGATATATGGATTCATGGTGTTTGTGTTTTCCCTGCAGGTCAGCGCCCAACAGAAGAAGGGCTTGTGGCATGCCGTCGCCTAGGAGGTGCGGACCTTGGGGGTTTATAGCCGGCGGAGCACCCACTGCAGGATATGGTGGGAGGACCTGAGACGCTGGGCCTGGATTACCCCAGAGGCCCAGCTGGGGATGGCCTCCCAATGACGAAGGGTACCCGTCGGAACCTGACTCCCCTGATGGCCTCATACTGGCGGTGGCCTATCCAGAGCTGGATGGGCGCTTGAGGGCATCACAACAGCCACCAGGGGGTAATTCTAGTGTGTGTGACAACCATCTTTGTTGCCTGGCATGGGATTATGGTGGTGGGCTTTAGTCAGCGGATGTCCCTTTATGACAGCTCATACATTGCTGCGTGGTTCAGCTCAGGGTTTTTGGGTGAATAGCAAAATCTGGATAGCTAGCTAGGTGGCTTTCCATGTCAGACAGGGCTTAGTAGGTCCCAGGAGGGGTGCAGATGGCAGTGTTTGACTTTTACCTGCTGTGGTACCAAGCCAATGGTATGCCAGTGCGGCGCATACTGCTCAATCTTGGTCCCTGTGTGTGATGGTGATGTGTATGCCATCTGTGGTGTTGGTGCTGTAATTGACCCAGTGCTCCCTTCTTTCTCCCCCCCCTATTTTCTTCTGTCATCCTGTCCATATGTGCATTGGCATCATCTGGCGAAGGAACAGCGGCACCGGCGAGTGAGGGAGCTGCAGCCTACGGGACCCAGGAGGCAGAGTCCACCAACACCGAGGGGACCAGTGGGACGGAGGGCGAGGGGAGCACCACGGCGGGGTAAGGAGGTGACAACACTGACTCTGAAACCTCCTCCGATGGGAGCTCCCTGGTGGTGGTGGACACCTCTGTAACCATCCTAGCTACAGGTACAGCCGCCACCCCCCATACCAGCACTGCCCTCCCAGTAGCCCCCCACAGAGTTTCCGGTGCCCGCTCACCCAGGAGAGTGGGCATGTCCTTCGCCCCAGGCACCTCAGGCCCTGCCCCAGTAAGCCCTGCTGACCTCAGTGAGGAGGCTATTGACCTCCTGAGATCCATCTCTGTAGAGCAGTCAACCATAGTGAATGTCATCCAGGGGCTGGCATCCCAGATGATGCAATGCAATTCCTTCCTGGAGGGCATTCACGATGGCTTGGCGGCCCTACAGAGATCGTTTCAGACTCTGGACTCCTCTCTGATGGCAGCCAGTGTCCCTGGTCCTGCAGTCCCCCCTCCAACAACCACTTCCCAGTCTTCTCAACCCCATCCTATGCACACAGACAAGCATGCACACAAAACATCACACAAGAGTGGCACAGACAATCACAGGCACCACACTTCAAGCCACAATCACTCACACACAGAGATGTACACACTGCCTCCACTGTCTACCCCTCCTCCTCCCTCAGTCACATCCACACTCACACCTGCATGCACTGCATCAACAGTCCCAGGCCCTGCAAACTGCCCACAGACACCTCAAGAGCAGACCTGCAGACATGCACCCCACACACCACATGCAGTCACCACCACCATCACCACCTCATGCAGCACACACCCCTCACTTGCAGACACCACCACAACATCCATCGACACGTCCTGTTTGTCCTCTCCCACCCTGTCTACCCCCCCAAAGAAACACAGACACTCACACTCAGACCCCCAACAGCCATCCACCTCACACACGCATACTGTCCATGCACCTGCACCCAAGTCCAGCACACCTACTTTTCCTACTACCACTCCCTCTGCCTCCACTCCCATCCCTCCTCCCACATCCCGCCCTAAAGTCACTAAGGTTTTCCTTGCCCATCTTAACCTCTTCCCTACCCCTACGCCCCCTCCCGTCCTGCCCATAATTGCAAGGTCCCAACCACCCAGCCCAGCACCTCAGCCAACCAGTCTGCCACTGCACCCTCCCAAACATCTGCTGCTGGCACTAAGGGGCCCGTGATTGGGATGGCAGCCACTACCAGCAAGGACAACCTCCGCCTCAAAAACGGAGGTCTAGGGTGGTAGAACCTAAGAGACAGAGGACGGGGTCAGTGGAGGCCCCTCCTAAAGCTGGAGGCAAGGACACAAGTCACATGACAAAGGCCAAGGGGGCCCCTCACAGGAATGAAGCCAACTATCCCCATCCACCACCTGAGGGCAGGGATCCCCCTCCACCACCAGAGGCCATGCGCCCCCCCTCCAGAGACTGTGGCCTAAGAATCCCCTCCAGGGGCAGTGGGCAAGGAGCCCCCTCCAGGAACATTGTGCATAATACCCACTTCAGCGGAGGCCCCCCTCCCCCTGAGGTGCCTGCCCATTTCCAACATGATGCCTCTGAAAAGTGGAGTCTTGATGATGTCAGGAGTCAAGTTGGGGCTTGGACGATGCCCAGTGGCCATGTGGCCCTTCAGTACTTTGGACTGGCCTTTGGCCCAATCTGTACATTGACGTGTATATAGTTATTTATTTATTCATTATGGTGGCTGCTGGCAGCAAATTACAGTGGTTGTACCACAAGTATATGTCCCCGTGTTCTTTGCTCCTGGGTACTGTAACTGTCGATGTACTGTGCAGCTGGTTGTGTGTGTGTGTATGGTGTGTGTTGTGCGTGTGTGAGTCACTCTCTTTTTCCTCCCTCCCTCCCTTGTGTCCTAGGCGGCTGTATTCACTGTCGTCGTCTTAGTCACCGTTGGTGCTCCAGGACGGCCATGGCATGGTTAAGCATCAGGAAGACTTGGAGTTCAGGTTCCATGGCAGCCACGGAGTCCTCTGTATCCCAGAAGGTGAGTGTTCCTTTTTCTGTAATATGTTTCCGCCAGGCTTTTGATGGCGTTGCTAAGGCTCCGGAATTCCTGGCGGTTTGCTATGTCATAATATGGTGGGCGGTACCTTGACTTCCGCCTGGCTGTAGGTGGCTACTGCTGTGGTCGGTGGTGGTAACGCCCTGGTGGTTGGTGTGGTGTGGCAAGATTGGCTGTCTATGGGAGGTCTCACCGCCATGGTCATAATTTGGCGATAATTACCGCCAGCCTGTTGGTGGTATTACCGCCACTTTAACAGTGGTAGTCAGTACACCGCCAATGTCATAATGAGGACCAACAGTGTCTTGTAAAGGTGTGAATGGATCGGTATTTGGTGCAGGCAAGGCTTGACTGGCAACATGCACAGAGATGCAAGCAGAACTGTGGCACTGTTGGGTTTTCCAACTTAAGTGGGTGCAGAAGCTGTCTAATCACAACAGTTTCAGCCCACTCAGGCACTCTTTATTCTTCTGAATCTACAGCCCTTCAGAAGAGTCCGTCATCAGCTCACTGTCCTCCTCCTCCTCCCCAAGAAAACGAATAGAAACAGAGTAACATACAGAGAGGCAGCAGTGACACCAAATCTCACGGAGAGGCCACCTTCCTTGTCAATTTCGGAGTCCATCTCAGATAGATCCTTCCACCCAATTGAGGATCTTCTGTACCATACAGTTGCTTTAGGGAAACATCTCAGCCCCCAACCCAAATAAGGCCAACGCCTACCTCTATGTTTTCTGTCCATGAATTCATTGGAGAGGCCTGCCCTGGATTTGGACCTCACCCAGACTAGACCTCAGACGGTCCTCTAGCCTGTGAAATCAGCTACCCTGGAACACAAATATTGCACCCAGAGTGGATTGCAACATGAGCTGCACTAGTGCATAGGTTGTGTCTCCTCAGGTGCATGGGCTGCCCTCTGGAATTTTGTGGGCTCGTTCGAAAGCTTGGTGGAATGGAGTTCTAGTGGGAGGCTTGGTCCCAGGTCATCCTGACCCATCAGGGCCGGTGGTCAGGTTTCTTGACGGCTGATTGCTCGATTTCTGGGTGCAGGTGAGAAGTTTGAAAGCCAAGTGAAAGATCCAGGCAAAGTGAGATGGCAAACATGGATAAGTTACTTACCTGTAAATCCTAGTTCTCTTCCAGGGGTATCCTCATCAAAGTCATAAACATTGAATATTCCCGCCCTCGTGCGGGGATCCCGGAGCATATATAAAAAAACACACATGTATAAGTATGAAATATATATATATGAAAAAAAAAAAAAATTGTAGATAATTTCCATACCAGAATCATGTATACATGTGTATAATAGCAATGCAGACTATGTTGATAAACAGGCTAAAATGCTTTATTTCTATGGATTTTTTTGTGTTTTTCACTCTCCCTTATAATTACAAGAAAACTTTCTGAAGCCCAATTGGAGGGCACAGAAAAAATACCAGCAACACATGTGAAAAGAGAAAAAACTACATTGAAAACAACAGAGCATTATTAGCCAATAGGCTGCATGCAAGTTAATACAGCAGAACCACAAAATTTGGCACCGTGCCTTTAAGACCCTGAGCACCTCCAGTATCCCACCATGCCTCAGGTGTGAAGGAGAGGTGACAGTTGGTTCACAGTTAGGTCAGTACTTTTTTAAGGTGACAAAGAATCCAACAGATAAGATAGATGGTCTTTACTGCACTTCTAGGAGACTTACGTCCGGGGAGGCGGGTGGGTTGTTTATGACTTTGATGAGGATACCCCTGGAAGAGAACTAGGATTTACAGGTAAGTAACTTATCCTTCTCTTCCAGGGGATCCTCATCAATACTCATAAACACTGAATAGATTAGCAAGCCCATCCCTTATCTCTGCGGACTGTCTAAGAGAAGTGCAGGAAAAAGACATACACTATGCAAATAAATTTCTCAGAGACGCTTGACCAACTTGAGCGTCTGCTTTGGCATCTGAATCTAAACAGTAATGCCTAGTAAATGTGTGTACAGATCTCCATGTAGCGGCCTTACAGATCTCCGAGATTGGAACATTGTTAAGGAGGGCAGCAGTAGCCGCTTTTCCTCTTGTCGAATGAGCCTTAGGCCTAGTTAATAACTGTCTGTTAGCCAATTGATATGCAGTCACAATACATGAGACTATCCATCTAGAAATAGTTTGTTTTGAGGCCGCATCACCTGTTCTCATATGTCCATAATTTACAAACAGGTGGTGAGAACGTCTAATCAATTTGGTCTTATCCAGGTAAAATTTTAGCACTCTTTTCAGATCCAGAGAGTGCAAGGCTTTCTCCGCCAGAGTATCCGGATTGGGGAAAAAAGTTGGGAGTGATATAGTCTGATTGATGTGAAAATCCGACACCACCTTCGGTAAGAATGATGGATGAGTTTTTAGAACAACTCTATTCTCATGGAAAACCGTATACGGTTCCCTGGAGGACAAAGCCTGAATCTCACTGACCCTCCTAGCCGAAGTAATGGCTACGAGAAAAGCTGTCTTCCACGTAAGGTGTTGCAAAGAAGCTCTGTGAATAGGCTTGAAAGGATGGCCCATGAGTTTAGATAACACTATGTTCAGCTCCCATGGAGGCGAGGGTTTTCAAATGGTAGGAAAAACCTTCTTTAAACCTTCTAAGAAATCCTTGACTACTGGCATGGTAAAGAAGGATTTCTGAGAAGGTGACTTACGATAAGCTGTAATGGCAGATAAATGTACCTTAATAGAAGACAACTGCAGACCTGATTTCGCCAGATGGAGCAGGTAAGACAATATGACCTCCTCCTGAGCCAGAATAGGATTCTGACCCTGTTGTCGACACCACATGTAGAATCTCTTCCACTTGAACGCGTAAGAGCGCTGCGTGGAAAGCCTTCTGGACTCCTTTAGAATGTTCATGCATTCCTGCGAGAGCCCTAGATGCCCATACTGCAGGAATTCAGGAGCCATGACGTCAAGCTCAGAGAGGGAAGGTTGGGGGTAAAGAATCTTGCCTCCCAGCCTGCAAAGGAGATCCGGTCTGCACGGCGGCCTCTTGTGCGGTTGTTCTGACAGCTTGAGAAGATCCGTGTACCAGAACTGTCGAAGCCATTGCGGGGCTATGAGAATCATTCTGGTGTTGGATATGCAGAGTTTGTTTATCACCGCTGGAATCAGGGGGATCGGTGGAAAAGCGTAGAGAAATATCCCTGATCAGTCTATCAACAGGGCATTCCCTCGAGTCCCCGGACGGTAGAACCTGGACGTAAAGTCTGGGCATTTTTTGTTTACTTCGTCTGCAAACAGATCTAACTGAGGCTGACCCCATTGAACGAAGATGTCTGCGACGACCTCGTCGTGAAGAACCCAGTCGTGGGCGTCCGCAAGGGTTCTGCTTAGGAAATCTGCCTCCACGTTTTGCTGCCCTGGGAGGAGGATCGCTGTAAGAGACATTCCCCTCGATATGAGCCAGTACCAAATGGTTTGAGACTCCCGAGACAGGGGCCAGAATCTCGTACCCCCTTGTTTGTTCAGATAATACATTGTCGTCGTATTGTCCGTCTGCACCAGCAGAGACTTTCCTTGAATCGATGGTGCAAATGATTTGAGAGCCAGATGAACCGCTCTGAGCTCCAGGAGGTTGATATGGTAAGTCTTCTCTTTGCTGGACCACAAGCCCTGAGCTTGAAGGGAACCCAGATGAGCTCCCCAGCCCTGTAGCGATGCATCCGTTACCAGAGTGTCGGAAGGAATTGGTTGGTGAAACGGAACTCCTACTGACAGGTGATGTCTGCGCGTCCACCATTGCAATGATTGCCGCGCTCCTACAGGAAGAAGCATCCTGTCCTCCCATTGGCCTGTCTGTTGATTCCAGTTTTCCTCTAGAGCCTCTTGAAGAGGTCTCATATGCAATCTGGCGTTCGGGACAATGAAAATGCAAGAGGCCATGGAGCCCAACAGAGATGTCACCTGAGGCGCGGGGGAACCAAGAATATCGTGACACTTCCTCCTTATTGATAATAGTCGTTCCTTCGAAGGATACACTTTTTCTAGTTCTGTATTCAGTATCGCCACAGGTAGCGGAGGGTTTGATTTGGGATGAAAGTGGACTTTTGGAAGTTGACTTGCAGACCTAGAGAGCGGAAAACACTGAGAACAATGTCTAGATGCTTTTTCACCTGTTCCGGAGAGGAGGCTTTCAGGAGCCAATCGTCTAGGTATGGATAAATGAAGATTTTCTGCTTCCTTAAATGCGCTGCTACCGTTGCTACACACTTGGAGAATGCGCAAGGGGCAGATATGAGGCCGAAAGGCAGCACCTTGAACTGATAGTGTTGAGAGGCTATCACAAACCAAAGGAATTTTCGATGTTTGGGTACAATCGGGATATGAAAATACGCATCCTGCAGATCTATGGAGCACATCCAGTCTCCTCGATGTAGCTGAGGGAAAATCTGATGAAGAGCCAGCATTCTGAATTTTTGTTTCCGTATGAATTTGTTGAGCAGCCTCAAGTCTAGAATAGGTCTGAAGACTCCTTCCCGACCCTTTTTTGCTACTAGAAAATATCAGGAGTATACTCCTTTTCCCCTTTGGGCGTCTGGCACCTTTTCTATCGCTCTTTTCTGCAACAGGGCGCAAACCTCTTTGCGTAGTAAGTTCATGTGAGCAGGCCTCGACTTGGTTGGTGGCAAATGAGGTGGAGGTTGTCGGAAAAGAAGAGAGTATCCATTCTCTACAATGTTCAGCACCCATTTATCTCTTGTTATGCCATGCCACTCGTGAGCGAACTCTGTTATACTTCCCCAACCGGAGTGGTGGACGGTATTAAGGGAAGTGAACCCTCATTGTTTTGCAGGGGTTTTGGGGGTAGACTTTTGAGGTATGCTTGATCCTCGGTCTCTTGTGGCCTTGCAAGACTGGAAGAGAGGACGCCCTTGCTTCTGTTGCGGTCTCTGGGACCAATGAGGGATTTGAAGCCTCTGTTGGAGCGGGCGCCTGTCGTAAGGTCTGTACCTCCTTCTGAGGTCTTTCCTTCTTTCCAGACCAACTGCCCTCATCATGTCGACCTCCGCCTTCATAGGTGCCATCTCATCATCCGTGTGGGCTCCAAATAACGAGTTTCCGTTGAACGGAAGATTCATGATGCGCTGTTGCGCCTCCTGCTTTAACCCTGTGAGCCTCAGCCAGGAAGATCTTCTTCCACAAACCCCATGCACGTATCCATGTGCCACTAAGTCCGCACCGTCTGCGGCTGCACTGATGATTTGATTGGCCACCAGACTTCCCTCTTGAAGGATCTCCTGGAAGTCCTGCCTGTCCTCTCTAGGTAGCTTTTCCGCAAATCTGTTCAGCGAGTCCCAGAGGGATCGATCATATCTGCCTAGGAGTGCTGAGGCACTGGAGACCTCCATCATCGACGCCGCCGTGCCACACATCTTCCTACCCAGAGAGTCCAGACGTCTGCTCTCCTTGTCTGGCGGAACCGTTGAGGATGACGCCATTGAATGCGTCTTGTGGGCTGCGGCTAATATTACTGAGTGTGGTGGTGGATCAGCCCTGAGAACCAAAGGATCCTGATCAGGGGCCTTGTACTTTTTTCAAGATCCTAGCAGGAGCTTAACGGAGGTTTGCTGGCGTCAAAAAAGTCTCCATGGTCGGCTGGAGAAGACCAGGCACGAGTGGTAACGACTTCCTTGAAACCGTTCTGTGTTGCAAGGTTTCGAAGATCAATGATGAGGAAGTTGAAGGTTCCGGGACATCAATGTTAAGCTTTTGTGCTCCCCTGAGCAGCGCCTCATTGAAAGTTGTTATATCATCCACCGGGGAAACTCTAGCTGGTGGAGAGTCTGTCAGAGTCGGGGAGTAACCTCTTATGGAAGACCTCGACGATGTGGACCAAGAAGGGGTCCTTCTGTGATAGCGCGACCTTGACCTAGACCTCCTCTGGGAGCGTGACCTGCTCCGAGATCTTGTGGTAGTGCGTCCAGGCCTAGTGGTAGATTGGCGAGACATAGAGCGAGCCCGCTCTGCATGCGCCATTGGCGATGGTGTCCTCGGAAGCGACGCTGATGGTGAGTACATGCGTGAATACTGAGAGTCTGGAGAAGCCGGCGCCTTGTTAAGGCTCTCCAACCACCTAGGCGATAGGTTTATGGGCAAGATGTGCCCTGACGATGAGGCCCTTGACCGTCTGGCCTATCCACTCCTTATGGAGGCCACTGGACTTGGTGGAGTGAGATTCTTGTTGGCCGGTGGTAGCTGACGCTCTTCTCCTTGAGAGACAGGCAGTAGCTGTCTCGACATCGATCGGTGTACCAACGTCGAAGGAGGCCCAGAATGTGTCATAGGCTGCTCAGGTCTCGACGTCGAGCGCCTCGACGGCGACCGGTGGTCCCTTGCATGTGTACGACTCAACGTCGTATGCTTTGCCGTCGAGTGATGGGCCGCTGACGACGGAAGTCTCTGCTCTCCACGCTGCGGCGACCTTGACGTCGTCTTCCGTGCCGTTGAGGGTTATAATGCCTTCGACGGCGTCTGAGCACGCCGTTGCTGGCTCGATGTCGATCGGTGGGTTGCCGTCGACGGAGATCTGTCCCGATGAGGGAGATGAGCTTTCGCCGTCGTATCCTTCGACGCCGGTCGGGTCGCTTTCGATGGCGATAAGCGATGATGCGACCGTGGCAGCGATTACGTCAACGTGGAACAAACAGGTACTTTCTTACCAGCTGACGTCGATCTAGCCTGTCGCTCTTGAGAATGGCTTGTTGACTGCCTGGGAAGAGAAGAGGATGATGTTTTCTGCCTCTCATGAAGCCCATGAAGTCTGATTTTCTCTCTGTCCTTCAGAGTCCTTTTAGACATGTTTTTACAGTGCCTGCATGTGTCAGGGCAGTGGCTCTGAGGCAAACACACAATGCAGAGAGAGTGTGGATCAGACTGGGCCTTCTTCTTCCCACAGGAAGGGCACTTCACAAAAAGAGAAGGCATTTTCCAGACAGGAAAAAGTCCCCTCACTCAGAAAAAGGTGAAAAACGTCGAGTAAAGCAGGAAAAAACAAGGTTTTTGAATATTTTTCTGTGAAAAACTGAGAGCTCAATGCTCCAGGATCCTCTCAGAAGAAGCCGGAAAAAAGAACTGACCTAACTGTGAACCAACTGTCACCTCTCCTTCACCCCTGAGGCATGGTGGGATACTAGAGGTGCTCAGGGTCTTAAAGGCACTGTGCCAAATTTTGTGGTTCTGCTGTATTAACTTGCATGAAGCCTATTGGCTAATAATGCTCTGTTGTTTGCAATGTCGTTTTTTCTCTTTTCACATGTGTTGCTGGTATTTTTTCTGTGCCCTCCAACTGGGCTTCAGAAAGTTTTCTTGTAATTATAAGGGAGTGTTAAAAAAAAAGAAAAAAGAACTCCATAGAAATAAAACATTTTAGCCTGTTTATCAACATAGTCTGCATTGCTATTATAAACATGTATACATGATTCTGGTATGAAAATTATCTACTAAATTTTTTTTTATTTTTTCATATATATATATTTCATACTTATACATGTGTGTTTTTTTTAATATGCTCCGGGATCCCCGCACAAGGGCGGGAATATTCAATGTTTATGACTATTGATGAGGATCCCCTGGAAGAGAAAGTAGCCTACAGCGGTCCCCCTCAGAACTGAAAAACTTGACTGGAACAGAGAGGCCACTTGTAGTCTCCTACCCAGTTCTGCCTCTAGTCAAGCGAAGGAATGGTTTCTCACCTGTCAACCTAGTTCTTTCTAAGGGGACTCTCCAATGAAATCATAAGCAGTGAATATTCCAGCACGCGTCCGGGGACTTTGAAATAGTTCTTTCATTGTCATATTTTCACAGTATCTTTGCTTTACTTTGGAAAGGCCTGGAAGTACATGTGACCAAATGTATTTATGTAGACAGCTACATACATTAATGTCTTAATGTAGCGTTAAGACAGGCTATAGTACAAATTCCATTACATTTAATTTAAAAAATGGAAGAAAATCATACAGTTTTTTTCTAAACTACTATAAATAGGAGTGTTGTTTTAAGTCCTTCATAAAGTCTTTTTACTTTATTTTAGGATCAAATCTGTTTATTTTATTTGAAAAGGCAAAAAAAAAAATATATATATATACAAACACAGCTCATCACGGGACATAAATGCAAATATCAGCACAATAGCAATCCCAAATCTTCAGGCGTCAGTCTCTATCGAAATCAGAAGATCACACCCCACGGAACCACCCAGCCAGTCTTCTCATTGCAGAATCATGTGTCCACCGGTAATGCCCAATAATCCTCCGAAGTCCCAGTCCCAAAGATGAAAACACATAAACATATAAACATAAACACTTCAACTATGCTTCCCTCCAGGAAACCATGTCATCTTCCTATTTCTCCTCACCTCGACCCTTTGCATCATCCAAGCTCATCTCCCTCATCCAATCTCCCCCCCAGCCCTCAGACCAAAAATTCAAATCAGCCTCAAGACTCTCAGGTATAACAGGCATGTCAGCTCGGCAAATTCTGCTGAGAGAATCAGAAGGAACGGCTTCCACAACTCGCCCAAGCCTCCAACCCGCTGCTGGGATGCTAGCGTAATTTGCTCCATGGCCAAGATAAACCACAGTTTCTGAAACCATGAGATACGCGTCAGCACTTTGTCTGTACCCCAAAGAGCTAGGATCAATTGCAGCGCTGCATTAAGAGCTAAAGCCATCTGCCTCCCCTTTAAGGACCGTAAGGGAAAAGTAAGGGAACTAGGCAACCCCAATAAAATATACGATGGGAGTCTTGGGATCTTAACTTGGAACGCTACATCAGTATCATCTATTATGCTTTCCCAATAGCGATGCAGCTTGGGGCAGTGCCAAAGCAAATGCGTAAGCGTACCCGTAGCTCCACACCCCCTCCAGCAAAGATCCGACTTATCACGATTCCATGCATGCACCCGCGCAGGAGTGTAATACCAATATGAAGCGACTTTATATGATGTCTCTGTCTCAGCTGCATTATATGCTATGTGGTGTATTCTATAGAATATGCTGTTCCATTCCTCATCTGAGAGTTCTCTCTCCAGCTCCCTTTCCCATCGCAACTGCCCTTTTGACTTAGGCGGACGGCCTTCCCCTTGCAAAAGCCGATACAGCTCTGAGATGATTCTCTTATTATCCTTGTAAGGAAATGCCTCCTTGGTATGGTTACCCCCTGACTTTTTGCCTTTGCTGATGCCAAGTTATGATTTGAAAGTGTGCTGAGGCCTGCTAACCAGGGACCAGCACCAGTGTTCTTTCCCTAACCTGAACCTTTGTTTCCACAATTGGCACACCCTGGCATCCAGGTAAGTCCCTTGTAACTGGTACCCCTGGTACCAAGGGCCCTGATGCCAGGGAATGTCTCTAAGGGCTGCAGCATATCTTATGCCACCCTGGGGACCCCTCACTCAGCACAGACACACTGCTTGCCAGCTTGTGTGTGCTGGTGGGGAGAAAATGACTAAGTCGACATGGCACTCCCCTCAGGGTGCCATGCCAACCTCACACTGCCTATGGCATAGATAAGTCACCCCTCTAGTAGGCCTTACAGCCCTAAGGCAGGGTGCACTATACCATAGGTGAGGGCATAAGTGCATGAGCACTATTCCCCTACAGTGTCTAAGCAAAACCTTAGACATTGTAAGTGCAGGGTAGCCATAAGAGTATATGGTCTGGGAGACTGTCATGCACGAACTACACAGCACCATAATGGCTACACTGAAAACTGGGAAGTTTGGTATCAAACTTCTCAGCACAATAAATGCACACTGATGCCAGTGTACATTTTATTGTAAAATACACCCCAGAGGGCATCTTAGAGATGCCCCCTGAAACCATACCCGACTTCCAGTGTGGGCTGACTAGTTTTAGCAGCCTGCCACATACCAGACATGTTGCTGGCCACATGGGGAGAGTGCCTTTGTCACTCTGTGGCTAGTAACAAAGCCTGTACTGGGTGGAGGTGCTTCTCACCTCCCCCTGCAGGAACTGTAACACCTGGCGGTGAGCCTCAAAGCCTCACCCCCTTTGTTACAGCACCCCAGGGCACTCCAGCTAGTGGAGTTGCCCGCCCCCTCCGGCCACGGCCCCACTTTTGGCGGCAAGGCCGGAGGAGATAATGAGAAAAACAAGGAGCAGTCACTGGCCAGTCAGGACAGCCCCTAAGGTGTCCTGAGCTGAGGTGACTCTGACTTTTAGAAATCCTCCATCTTGCAGATGGAGGATTCCCCCAATAGGATTAGGGATGTGCCCCCCTCCCCTCAGGGAGGAGGCACAAGGAGGGTGTAGCCACCCTCAGGGCTAGTAGCCATTGGCTACTAACCGCCCAGACCTAAAAACACCCCTAAATCGAGTATTTAGGGGCTCCCAGAACCTAGGTAACTAGATTCCTGCAACCTAAGACGAAGGACTGCTGAGCTGAAAATCCTGCAGAGAAGACGGAGACACCAACTGCTTTGGCCCCAGCTCTACCGGCCTGTCTCCCCACTTCAAGAAAAACTGCAACAGCGATGCGTTCCACAGGGTCCAGCGACCTCTGAAGCCTCAGAGGACTACCCTGCATCTAAAAGGACCAAGAACTCCAGAGGACTGCGGCTCTGCTCCAAAGAAGAAACATCTTTGCAACGAAGAAGCAACTTTGAAAGAATACACGTTTCCCGCCGGAAGCGTGAAACTTAGCACTCTGCACCCGACGCCCCCGGCTCGACTTGTGGAGAACCAATACAACAGGGAGGACTCCCCGGCGACTGCGAGCCCGTGAGTAGCCAGAGTTGACCCCCCTGAGCCCCCACAGCGATGCCTGCAGAGGGAATCCAGAGGCTCACCCTGACCGCCACTGCCTGCTTCTAAGAACCCGACACCGACGTAAGGACACAGCTCTCGCAGCCCCCAGGACCTGAAGGATCCGACCTTCAGTGCAGGAGCGACCCCCAGTTGGCCATCTCCCTTGCCCAGGTGGTGGCTACCCCGAGGAGCCCCCCCCTTGCCTGCCTGCATCGCTGAAGAGACCCCTGGGTCTCCCACTGAACTACCTTGCAAACCCCACACCTGTTTGCACACTGCACCCGGCCGCCCCCGTGCCGCTGAGGGTGTACTTTTTGTGCTGACTTGTGTCCCCCCCGGTGCCCTACAAAACCCCCCTGGTCTGCCCTCCGAAGACGCAGGTACTTACCTGCTGGCAGACTGGAACCGGGGCACCCCCTTCTCCATTGAAGCCTATGCGTTTTGGGCACCACTTTGACCTCTGCACCTGACCGGCCCTGAGCTGCTGGTGTGGTAACTTTGGGGTTGCCCTGAACCCCCAACGGTGGGCTACCTTGGAGCCAACTTTGAACCCTGTAGGTGGTTTACTTACCTGCAAAACTAACAAACATTTACCTCCACCAGGAACTGTTGAAAATGGCAGTGTCCAGTTTTAAAATAGCTTATTGCCATTTGTGTGAAAACTGTATATGCTATTTTGCTAATTCAAAGTTCCTAAAGTTCCTAAGTGAAATACCTTTCATTTAAAGTATTGTTTGTAAATCTTGAACCTGTGGTTCTTAAAATAAACTAAGAAAATATATTTTTCTATATAAAAACCTATTGGCCTGGAATTGTCTTTGAGCGTGTGTTCCTCATTTATTGCCTGTGTGTGTACAACAAATGCTTAACACTACCCTCTGATAAGCCTACTGCTCGACCACACTACCACAAAATAGAGCATTAGAATTATCTCTTTTTGCCACTATCTTACCTCTAAGGGGAACCCTTGGACTCTGTGCATGCTATTTCTTACTTTGAAATAGTGCATACAGAGCCAACTTCCTACATTGGTGGATCAGCGGTGGGGTACAAGACTTTGCATTTGCTAGACTACTCAGCCAATACCTGATCACACGACTAAATTCAAACAATTGTCATTAGAAACTGATTTTTGAAATTTGAGCTATTTTTCTAAATTGTTAAAAGTCCTGCTAGGGCCTTGTGTTAGTCCCTGTTAGCATTTCTTTTAGAGTTTAAAAGTTTTGTAAAAGTTTGAATTAGGTTCTAGAGATAGTTTTAGATTCTTAAAAAGTATTCCAACTTTTAGAAACATAATGTCTGCTGCAGAAGAGATTGTGATGGAACTCAACCTCACCCCTTACCTGCATCTTAGGATGTCAGAGTTAAGGTCTCTCTGCAAAATCAAAAAGATTAAAACTGGTTCAAACCCTACCAAAGTACAGCTCCAGGAGCTTTTGGCATAGTTTGCTAAGAACAACCCCTCTGAGGATACCTTCCCAGCGGGGGAAGCTAGTGATGTGGAGGATTTCCCACCCCCACTCCTAGTTAGGGAGAACAGGGTCCCTCAAACCCTGTCTCCACAAGTGATAGTCAGAGATGCTGCTTCTCTCACAGGAGAGTCCAGCAACTCTGGAAGCATTGAGGGCAGCCTCAATGAAGATGACCTCCAGTTAGCCAGGATGGTCAAAAGATTGGCTTTGGAAAGACAGATCTTAGTCATAGAAAGGGAAAGACAAGAGATGGGCCTAGGTCCCATCAATGGTGGCAGCAACATAAATAGGGTCAGAGATTCTCCTGACATGTTGAAAATCCCAAAAGGGATTGTAACTAAATATGAAGATGGTGATGACATCACCAAATAGTTCAGAGCTTTTGAGAGGGCTTGTGCAACCAGAAAAGTAAACAGATCTCACTGGGGTTCTCTCCTTTGGGAATTGTTCACTGGAAAGTGTAGGGATAGACTCCTCACACTCTCTGGAAAAGATGCAGAATCCTATGACCTCATGAAGGCTACCCTGATTGAGGGCTTTGGATTCTCCACTGAGGAGTATAGAATTAGATTCAGGGGGGCTCAAAAATCCTCGAGCCAGACCTGGGTTGATTTTGTTGACTACTCACTAAAAACACTGGATGGTTGGATTCAAGGCAGTGGTGTAAATGATCATGATGGGCTGTACAATTTATTTGTGAAAGAACACCTATTAAGTAATTGTTTCAATGATAAACTGCATCAGCATCTGGTAGACCTAGGACCAATTTCTCCCCAAGAATTGGGAAAGAAGGTGGACCATTGGGTCAAGACTAGGGTGACCAAGACTTCCACAGGGGGTGACCAAAAGAAAGGGGTCACAAAGACTCCCCAGGGGAAGAGTGCTGAGACATCCAAGGGAAAAAGTAAAGAGTCTTCTATAGGGCCCCAAAAACCTGCTCAGGAGGGAGGGTCCAGAGCCTATTCACAATCCAATTTTGGGTACAAGGGTAAAAACTTTGATCCCAAAAAGGCCTGGTGTCGTAGCTGTAATCAGCAAGGACACCAAACTGGAGACAAGGCCTGTCCCAAGAAAGGTTCAACTTCTAACTCTACTCCAGCTAACACTGGAATGGCCAGTCTCCAAGTGGGATCAACAGTGTGCCCAGAGCAAATCAGGGTTCACACTGAAGCTACAAAAGTCTCTGAGGGTGGGGTGGATTTAGCCACACTGGCTGCCTGGCCCCCTAATTTGCAAAAATACAGGCAGCAGCTCTTAATTAATGGGACAAGTGTAGAAGGCCTGAGGGATACAGGTGCCAGTGTCACCATGGTGACAGAGAAACTGGTTTCCCCTGGTCAATACCTGGCTGGACAAACTTATCCAGTCACCAACGCTGACAATCAGACTAAAGTACATCCCATGGCTATGGTAACTTTAGAGTGGGGAGGGGTCAATGGCCTGAAACAGGTGGTGGTCTCCTCAAATATCCCTGTAGACTGTTTGCTTGGAAATGACCTGGAGTCCTCAGCATGGGCTGAGGTAGAACTCAAAACCCAAGCAGCCATGCTGGGTATCCCTGAACTGGTGTGTGTCAAGACAAGGGCACAGTGCAAGGCTCAGGATGAAAAAGTGGTGTTGGAGCCTGGAAAAAGGGCCCAACCCTCCAAGAGAAAAGGAAAGAAGACTGGGGAACCAGCTTCAACACAACAAGAGAAAGAGAACCTCTCTTCCCAGGAAGAAGTTCTGCCCTCTGAGGGAACTGAGCCCATGGAGTTAGAACCTTATCAGGTTAAGCTCCTAGGCCCAGGGGAACCCTCAAGGGAACAGTTGTGTAAGGGGCAAGAAACCTGTCCCTCTCTTGAAGGCCTTAGGCAGCAAGCTGCTGAAGAGTCCAAAGGAAAAATAACAGGAACACATAGGGGGTCATTACAACCCTGGCAGACGGTGTTAAAGGTGCGGTAATACCGCAAACAGGCCGGCAGACAAAAAAAGGGAATTATGACCGTGGCGGAAACCACCAACAAAGACAGCCACTTTAACACACCGCCCGCCACGGCGGTACAGACAAGCAGCGCGGAGGACACCGCCAACAGACAGGCGGAAGACAATGTACCGCTCACAGTATTACAACAGGCCAATCCGCCACCTTTTCCGGGGCGGATTCACCGTGGATAAAAACACGGCGGAAACAGTTACTGCAATGGGAAAACGCTCACCTGAACACATCCCAGGAGGAACGAGGACTCCATGGAGCCCGAATTACACATTCTACCGGCCCTTGTATTCCTACTCATCTACGAAGACCAACAGCGGCACGGCCGAAGACAACGGTGAGTACTGCACCTACGACATGTGGGAGGGGGGAGGCAAAAGTTAGGGGGACACCCACGAAACACCCCCACCCTCGTATATTACAACATACACACCAATGCATTCACAAAAATCACAGTAACAACCCACAATCCCCCCGGAAGAATGCAAGGACAAAGCGAAATCAGTTCAAACATTGTAATGTATCAAAATACATGTCTGTCAAAAATATACAGATATATAAGTACATCAGCCAGAAATATATACATTACGAGAAGTAGTGCAGATATGCACATAGCAAAGTCCGTGCACCACTAGTCCAAAAAAGCATGGGCGAGGCCCACAAAAGATACCTGTCCACAATCGGAGAGAACACTGCCGGGGCATCAGATAGAAATACTACAGGCACCTCAGGGGGAAGGGAAGGGGGGGCACCTCAGCCGGATGACTGCAAAGCCGGATCCACGACGGGGCTCCATGCCCATTGATGTAACCTGGGGAGTGCAAAGCCACAGTCTCTCAAGTCTCTACAGTGTTACATCCTGGGGAGTGCAAAGCCACAGTCTCTCAAGTCTCTACAGTGGGTGGGTGGCCCACTGTTACATCCTGGGGAGTGCAAAGCCACAATTTCGCAAGTAGATAACATCTGCCAGTGGCTCCGGAGGGGGACTGGTGGCAAGACTGGATTAGTCTCCCCGTGAAAGTTCCTGTCCCGTCACTGTCTCAGCTGCACATGGCATAAGGATGCTTGATGTGGCGGTCTTTTCATTCTTACCCGGTGCATGCCCTGTTCAGCTGTGCTTTGCCATGGCGGTCTCTGTAACGGGCATTGGTGTGTGGCATGACGTTCCCTGGACTGGGCATTGGTGTGTGGCATGACGATCCCTCATAGTGCACCGGGGCTGTGGCAGCCGGGGCCCTCCTGGGCACTGACTCCGGCGGTGGCGGTGGTCTCCTGACCAGTGACGATACTTGGGCCCTCCTGGGCACTGACTCCGGCGGTGGCGGTGGTCTCCTGACCAGTGACGATACTTGGGCCCTCCTGGGCACTGACTTCGGCGGTGGTCTCCTGACCAATGATGATACTTGGGCCCTCCTGAGCACTGACTCCGGCGGTGGTCTCCTGACCAGTGACGATACTTGGGCCCTCCTGGGCTATGACTCTGGCGGTGGTCTCCTGACCAGTGACAATACTTGGGCCCTCCTGGGCACTGACTCCGGCGGTGGTCTCCTGACCAGTGACGACACTTGGGCCCTCCTGGGCACTGACTCCGGCGGTGGCGGTGGTCTCCTGACCAGTGACGATACTTGGGCCCTCCTGGGCACTGACTTCGGCGGTGGTCTCCTGACCAATGATGATACTTGGGCCCTCCTGAGCACTGACTCCGGCGGTGGTCTCCTGACCAGTGACGATACTTGGGCCCTCCTGGGCTATGACTCTGGCAGTGGTCTCCTGACCAGTGACGATACTTGGGCCCTCCTGGGCACTGACTCCGGCGGTGGTCTCCTGACCAGTGACGACACTTGGGCCCTCCTGGGCACTGACTCCGGCGGTGGCGGTGGTCTCCTGACCAGTGACGATACTTGGGCCCTCCTGGGCACTGACTTCGGCGGTGGTCTCCTGACCAATGATGATACTTGGGCCCTCCTGAGCACTGACTCCGGCGGTGGTCTCCTGACCAGTGACGATACTTGGGCCCTCCTGGGCTATGACTCTGGCGGTGGTCTCCTGACCAGTGACGATACTTGGGCCCTCCTGGGCACTGACTCCGGCGGTGGTCTCCTGACCAGTGACGATACTTGGGCCCTCCTGGGCACTGACTCCGGCCGTGGCGGTGGTCTCCTGACCAGTGACGATACTTGGACCCTCCTGAGCACTGACTCCGGCGGTGGTCTCCTGACCAGTGACGATACTTGGGCCCTCCTGGGCTATGACTCTGGCGGTGGTCTCCTGACCAGTGACAATACTTGGGCCCTCCTGGGCACTGACTCCGGCGGTGGTCTCCTGACCAGTGACGACACTTGGGCCCTCCTGGGCACTGACTCCGGCGGTGGCGGTGGTCTCCTGACCAGTGACGATACTTGGGCCCTCCTGGGCACTGACTTCGGCGGTGGTCTCCTGACCAATGATGATACTTGGGCCCTCCTGAGCACTGACTCCGGCGGTGGTCTCCTGACCAGTGACGATACTTGTGCCCTCCTGGGCTATGACTCTGGCAGTGGTCTCCTGACCAGTGACGATACTTGGGCCCTCCTGGGCACTGACTCCGGCGGTGGTCTCCTGACCAGTGACGACACTTGGGCCCTCCTGGGCACTGACTCCGGCGGTGGCGGTGGTCTCCTGACCAGTGACGATACTTGGGCCCTCCTGGGCACTGACTTCGGCGGTGGTCTCCTGACCAATGATGATACTTGGGCCCTCCTGAGCACTGACTCCGGCGGTGGTCTCCTGACCAGTGACGATACTTGGGCCCTCCTGGGCTATGACTCTGGCGGTGGTCTCCTGACCAGTGACGATACTTGGGCCCTCCTGGGCACTGACTCCGGCGGTGGTCTCCTGACCAGTGACGATACTTGGGCCCTCCTGGGCACTGACTCCGGCCGTGGCGGTGGTCTCCTGACCAGTGACGATACTTGGACCCTCCTGGGCACTGACTCCGGCGGTGGTCTCCTGACCAGTGACAATACTTGGGCCCTCCTGAGCACTGACTCCGGCGGTGGTCTCCTGACCAGTGACGATACTTGGGCCCTCCTGGGCTATGACTCTGGCGGTGGTCTCCTGACCAGTGACGATACTTGGGCCCTCCTGGGCACTGACTCTGGCGGTGGTCTCCTGACCAGTGACGACACTTGGGCCCTCCTGGGCACTGACTCCGGCGGTGGCGGTGGTCTCCTGACCAGTGACGATACTTGGGCCCTCCTGGGCACTGACTTCGGCGGTGGTCTCCTGACCAATGATGATACTTGGGCCCTCCTGAGCACTGACTCCGGCGGTGGTCTCCTGACCAGTGACGATACTTGGGCCCTCCTGGGCTATGACTCTGGCGGTGGTCTCCTGACCAGTGACGATACTTGGGCCCTCCTGGGCACTGACTCCGGCGGTGGTCTCCTGACCAGTGACGACACTTGGGCCCTCCTGGGCACTGACTCCGGCGGTGGCGGTGGTCTCCTGACCAGTGACGATACTTGGGCCCTCCTGGGCACTGACTCCGGCGGTGGTCTCCTGATCAGTGACGATACTTGGGCCCTCCTGGGCTATGACTCTGGCGGTGGTCTCCGGACCAGTGACGATACTTGGGCCCTCCTGGGCACTGACTCCGGCGGTGGTCTCCTGACCAGTGACGATACTTGGGCCCTCCTGGGCACTGACTCCGGCCGTGGCGGTGGTCTCCTGACCAGTGACGATACTTGGACCCTCCTGGGCACTGACTCCGGCGGTGGTCTCCTGACCAGTGACAATACTTGGGCCCTCCTGGGCACTGACTCTGGCGGTGGTCTCCGGACCAGTGACGACGGTGCTGGCGGTGGCGTCTCGACCGCCGGGAATGATGCCGCCCTTCTCCGCCGTGATACTCACAACAGGCTGGGCAGACTTCCTCTGGCCCTTCCCCACCTTTGGTGGAGTCACAGCTGACTCTCCAATCCCCTTGAGACCCCTATGAGTTGTTTTCCCACCAGGAGTCTTCACACGGTCCCGTCGTCCACTTTCCAATTTCAGAGCCTTAACAGGGGGTGGGCTGCCAGTGCCTTGGCTCCGGGTCATACTGCCTGCCCTGGTGGCCGGTGCACTCCACATACCTTGAACAGGCATCACTGGTATTGGTGGCTTTTTGGCTGAGGCGCTACGACGGGACTGATGAATTGGAGGGGGTGGGTGGGGGCAAAAAGGTCAACTTTACAAAGGGACAGTTTCTGACGAACACTGGGATGGGTAGTTGGAGGTGGTCTGGGAGTGGAGGAAGAGGAGGTGGTTGTAGGAGGTGTCACTTTAGGTGTTTTGGGTGCAGGTGCAGGTACTGGAGGCTGTCGTGAGGTGGATGGATGTTGGGTGTGTGGTTGCCGGCGTCTGTGTACTTTGGGAGGGGGCGTCACAGACACACTGGGAGAGGACACAGGGGACGTGTAAATGGGAGTGGAGGTTGTGAGTGCAGGTGAGCGGCTTGTGGTGCTGGGTGTCCTGGTGCGATTACTGGTGCCTGTAGATGTGGTGCATGCAGGTTTTTGTGTAGACGACACTGGGAGGGAAGAGGGAGAAGAGGAGGAGGGGGACACAGTGGAGGCAGTGGATGTTGCTGAGTCTGTATGTGGATGAGGCTTGCGTGAGTGCCTGTGGGTTGTGTGGTGCCTATGTTTGCTTGAGCTACTTGTGTATGTTGACTTGTGTGCATGCTGGTCTGTAGGTGTGCTTGGGATGGGCTAGGGTACAGGGGATTGGGTCTGGGTGGAGGAGGTTGGAGGGGGGAGGCTAGACACAGGGACAATGGCTGCAATCAGTGCTGAGGCCAGAGATTGCAGGGTTCGCTGAAGGACAGCCTGACCAGAATGAATGCCCTCCAGGAAGGCATTACCGTGTTGCAACTCTCGTTCTACACCCTGGATGGCATTCACAATGGTAGACTGCCCAACAGTGGGTGACCTGAGGAGGTCAATGGCCTCCTCACTGAGGGCAGCAGGGGTGACTGGGGCAGGGCCTGAGGTGCCTGGGGCGAAGGTGATACCCACCCTCCTGGGTGAGCGGGCACGGGGCGAAAGCTGAGGGGCTGCTGGGAGGGTGGTGCTGGTAGGGGAGGTGGCGGCTGTACCTGTAGAAGTGGGGCGCACACCACATGGGAGCCCCCATCGGCGGGCAAGTCCATGTCGCTGCTTGGTGATCCGGTGGCCGACGTGAAGCTCCACTCGCCCTCCGTCCCACTGGTGCATTCTGAGTCCATGGTGTGGCCCTCCATGGCCATGTGGAATGTAGCTCCCTCGTGCTCCGGTGCCATTGAACCTCCGCCTGATGATGCTGATGCCCAAAAGAACAGGGAGAGCACAAAAGGGGGGGGGGGAGACAGAAGAAGAACAGGTTGAGTGCATGGCATACCGCTACCGTTGGCGGGCAAGACAGACACAGCAGCCCCCTGCATTACGCAGTGCTCCTGGCCTCTGCATATGCAATTCCTGGGATATGGTCTACATGGCCATGGTGGACATCTGCACACATGGATGCCACAGGGGCAACTATACCTGTACTTGGCACTCTAATGAGGTGGGGTAGAGTGCCACATGGCCTGCATTACAGAGGGGCCTAGTCTACGTATTTCTGACTGGCCTAGGTACACCCACAGGCCTCCTCCCCCACCCAGACCACTCTAATGCGCGCAAAATCCGCAGAATGAGGTTGTACTCACCCCCTTGTGTCTGCTGTGATGCTCTCAAGCGCACATCCAACTCCGGGTAGGCCACAGCCAGGATCCGGAACATCAGGGGGGTCATGGTGCGACGGGCACCCCTCCCACGTTGGGAGGCCATCCCCAGCTGAGCCTCCGCCGTCTCCTTGCTGCAGCGGCGAATGTCCTCCCATCTTTTCCGGCAGTGGGTGCCCCGTCTCTGGTGGGCCCCCAGGGTCCGGACCTCCTTGGCGATGGCACGCCAAATGTCCCTCTTCTGGTGGGTTCTGACCTACATGACATGCACAAGGGAAGACGAAAAGTCAGGGAGGGGGCCACTGCACCGTCGATGTGAGTAGCCCCCTCCCTACTCAAGCCATGTGGCCCATTCATTCACATGCATTAATGTTCCCTGAACTCTGCACCCTTCCCTCTTCCACCCAGGCCTAGCCCATACAACGTGCTCCCTGTGTACTAACCTGTTGGTCTGGAGGACCGTAGAGTAGCGTGTACTGGGGGAGGACCCTGTCTACCAGTTTCGCCAACTCCTGAGCAGTGAAGGCAAGGGCCCTTTCCCCAGAGCCAGCAGCCATCGTTGCTTCCAGACGAGGTCACAGCAGCACTTGCAGTGTAGGTCCTCTCCTGTCGAAGGTCAGGTATCTAGTGATTGAACAAATAGAAAATGGCGGTGACGTCCGCAGCGGTGCGTATCATCACCGCCGGCGCACCTGTTCATTGGCTCCTGGGACCCATAGGGTCCTATGTTAACTAATGCAGCATTGCACCGCGGTCTACGACCGCCTACCGCGATGGTGGGCAACGCCAGCGCAGTTACCCCACAATCCCATTGTCCCAGTTTAGAGGTCAGGCAGCCGCCATTTCAGGGGCCCACATGGCTTCATTTACTTCTGCGTCACACATAGCTAGGCCTACATTCAACACACATACAGGAAGGGTTTTGTGTTTGGTGTAGTCTTCTGTGTAACTGTGGATACATACCTGGAGGAAAATTGACTTTATCGTCGCTGTTGTCCTTCGTAGGCGCGTCAGCTGGGACATGTGAGAAGATGGCGGAATCCTCCGGTGTACCGACCGCTGGTGGACCTGTTGACAATGGAAGAGCGACATGTACTCGTCACCTAAAGGTTTGACCGTGCCACTATCCAGGAACTATGTACCCAGTTGGAGCCAGACCTGATGTCACCAATCCGCCATCCCTCTGGAATCCCCCCTGACGTGCAGGTGCTGTCAGTGCTCCATTACCTTGCAAGTGGGTCTTTTCAGACAACAGTAGCCATGGCATCAGGGATGTCCCAGCCCATGTTTTCCAACGTCTTGTCCAGAGTGTTATCTGCCCTGCTGAAACACGTAAGGAGATACATCATTTTCCCTGAGGTGGAAGATTTGCCTACAGTTAAAGGTGACTTCTATGCCCTTGGACATATCCCCAACAGGTGTACAGAAACAGGAAGAGTTATCATTCGATGAATGTACAGATGGTCTGTTTGGCAGACCAGTACATCTCCCAGGTTAATGCTATGTTCCCTGGCTCAGTGCACGACGCCTACATCCTGCGGAATAGCAGCATCCCTGATATGATGGGTCAAATCCAGAGGCACCGTGTATGGCTATTAGGGGACTCTGGTTACCCCAACCTGTCCTGGCTATTGACCCCAGTGGCCAGGTTCAGGTGCTTCCATATGACAGGTGGTTCCCTATTCTACTCACCGAAGAAGGTGTGCCAGATCATCATCGCCTGCTCGATGCTTCATAATTTGGCTTTGCGACGTCAGGTGCCTTTTCTGCCGGAGGATGATCCAGATGACGGAGTTGTGGCAGCTGTGGAGCCTGTGGACAGTGATGAGGAGGAAGCTGAGGAAGAAGACAACGACAACAGGGAGTCAGTCATACAGCAGTATTTCCAGTGACACACAGGTGAGGATATTTTCAGTTTTAACATTACATTCACTGTCACACTTCTTCCTCTATCCTATGTGTAATTAATTGGAATTATTTGGTAATTGAGTTGTTTCTTTCCATTACGGTTTCACAGGTGTGGTTACCAACGTGTGTCATCTACTTGCATCCTTCAAGGACTTTTGATGTGTGACATTGGTATGTTGCCTTTACATCTCACAACGCATTTTGACACTGTCATTGATATTACATTTTAACAAATCATAGACTGACTCCAGATTGTTTTGTGTTTCAAGGGTGTTTATTGAAGTGTTAAAAAATGGAGGGGGGTTGTAAACTGAGGATGGGTGATGGCGGAGGAATGTCCATGGCAGAGTCCAGTCTATTAGTCTCACAGGTGCACTGCCCATATGGGCATAGGAAGTGGAGCTGGGGCAGTTCAAGTATGGACAGGGTAACAATGTGGGACAATGGGGGGACAATCAGGGTGGTCTCATTTCCTGGCAGGGGTCTTGCCATCTTGCTCTGTCCTGTTCCTGGATCTCAGGGACCGCTTGCGTGGTGGTTGTCCGTCTGCAGGGGGTGGGGTGCTGGTGTGGTGGTCCTGTGGCGGGGCGTCCTGTCCACTAGCGCCGGCGGAGGTGGTGGGCAGTTCATCGTCCTGGCTAGTGTCAGGGGCCCCTTGGAGTGCCACGGTGTCCCTCAGGGTCTGCTGTATGTCCTTCAGCACCCCTACGATGGTGCCCAGGGCAGAGCTGATGGTCCTGAGCTCCTCCCTGAACCCCAAATACTGGTCCTCCTGCAGGCACTGGGTCTCCTGAAACTTTACCAGGACCGTCGCCATCGTCTCCTGGGAGTGGTGGTATGCTCCCATGATGGAGGTGAGGGCCTCGTGGAGAGTGGGTTGCCTTGGCCTGTCCGCCCCCTGTCGCACAGCAGCCCTCCCAGTTCGCCTGTGTTCCTGTGCCTCCGTCCCCTGGACCGTGTGCCCACTACCACTGCCCCCAGGTCCCTGTTGTTGTGGTGGGTTACCCTGGGTTCCCTGTAGTGGTGAACACACCGCTGATTGACCTGTCCTGGGTACGGAGGTTTGGGCCTGCTGTGTAGGTGCTGTGCTGGTGTTACCAGAGGGTGGAAGGTCAGTGTTGGGGTGTGCCTGTGCAAGGGAAGTGGTGTTGTCTGGACCCTCTGGTGTGGTGACGGTCCTTCGTGTTCCTGCAGGGGCATAAAAGCATGATTATTGCATGTGTGTGTGTGATGGTGTGCAATGGGTGGGTGAGCGTGTACCCCAGTGCAAGCATTCCTGTGTGGGGGCTTGTGTGATGATGGTTAGGGGGTTGTTCTGGGTATGTGCAGTGGGCATGCTTAGGTGATAGGTGTCCATGCTTAGTTGTGTCATCCAGGGCTTGGTGTTGGGATGTGTAGTTTGTGTTATGAATACATTAGTGAGGATTTGGGGTGATAGGGGAGGGTGTTAAGGTGGGGGTGCGTAATAGCATGCAGGTAGGGTGGGGGATGTGTTAGTTAAGAATTGACTTACCAGTGTCCCATCCTCCACCGACTCCTCCGAGGCCCTCTGGATGCATGATGGTCAAGACTTGCTCCTCCCATGTTGTTAGTTGTGTGGGGGGGGAGGTGGGGGTCCGCCGCCAGGCGGCTGAACCGCGATGTTATGCCTGGAGACCGTTGAACGCACCTTCCCCCTTAGGTCGTTCCACCTCTTCCTGATGTCCTCCCGATTTCTTGGGTGGTGTCCCACAGCGTTGAACCTGTCCACTATTCTTCGCCATAGCTCCATCTTCCTGGCTATGGATGTGTGCTGTACCTGTGAGCCAAATAGCTGTGGCTCTACCCGGACGATTTCCTCCACCATGACCCGGAGCTCCTCCTCGGAAAAGCGGGGGTGTCTTTGGCGTGCCATGGGGTGGTGTGTGTGATGTGTGGGGCGGTGTGAGTGTTGATGTGTGTGGTGATGTGTAGTGGTTTGTGGGGTTTTGTGCGTGGATGTTGTATTGGTGATGGTGTTGTGTGCCTCTGGTTGTGGGATTGTCTGATCTGTGCTCTATCTCTGGCCTTCGTGATTAATGTTTGGTCGTAGGGGTTTGTGGGTGATGTGGGTGGGTGTTTTATATTGCGTTAGGTGTGTGGGAGTGTTGTTTGTATGTGTATCAGGTGTGTGTATTTGGAATTGTCCAATGTGGCGGTGTTTTGGAGATGTGTGTGTATTTTGAGCGCGGCGGTGTGTACCGCCAATGGAATACTGCGGTTGAATGACCCCCGCGTGGATTTGTGGGTCGTAATAGTATGGGCGTGTTTCTGTTGCCGTGGAGGTTTTGTTATCGCCAGTCTATCACTGACCTTTGGTGTGGCGGAGTTGTGTGGGTGTCTGAATTTCGTCGGATTCCGAGATGTGTGTCATAATAGCTGTGGTGGAATTCCGCCGCTGCGGCGGTGTTTTGGCGGTCTTCTGCATGGCGGTAAGCGCCTTTTACCGCCAATGTTGTAATGACCCCCATAGAGTCTATTGGGAAGATGGACTCCTTTACACTGAGGCAAGAGATCCCAAACCTGGTGCCACTAGGAGAGTGGTAGTGCCTCAGGAGTTTAGTGAGTTCATTCTGTCCTTAGCTCACGATATTCCTCTTGCTGGGCATTTGGGACAGACCAAGACGTGGGAGAGATTAGTCAACCACTTCTATTGGCCCAACATGTCCCTGAAGGTCAAGGAGTTTTGTGTCTCCTGTGCCACCTGTCAAGCCAGTGGTAAGACAGTTGGACACCCAAAGGCCCCCCTCATTCCACTTCCAGTGGTGGGGGTCCCCTTTGAAAGAGTGGGTGTGGACAAAGTGGGTCCACTTGAACCTCCCACAGCCTCAGGGAACCAATACATACTAGTAGTAGTGGATCATGCTACTAGATACCCTGAAGCAATTCCCCCCAGGTCGACTACTGCCCCTGCAGTAGCCAAAGCACTCATTGGTATTTTTACCAGAGTGGGATTTCCTAAGGAGGTGCTGTCTGACAGAGGTACCAACTTTATGTCAGCATACCTGAAACATATGTGGAATGAGTGTGGAGTGACTTATAAATTCACCACACCATACCATCCACAAACCAATGGTCTTGTAGAAAGATTTAACAAGACATTGAAGGGCATGATCATGGGGCTCCCTGAAAAACTCAAAAGGAGATGGGATGTCCTCTTGCCATGTCTGCTTTTCGCCTACAGAGAGGTGCCTCAGAAGGGAGTAGGGTTTTCCGCCTTTGAACTTCTGTTTGGCCAGGGGACCACTAGCTCTTGTAAAAGAAGGCTGGGAGAGACCTCTTCATGAGCCTAAACAAGATATAGTGGACTATGTACTAGGCCTACGTTCAAGGATGGCAGAGTACATGGAAAAGGCAAATAAAAACCTTGAGGCCAGCCAACAACTCCAGAAGATGTGGTATGACCAAAAGGCTGCTATGGTTGAGTTTCAGCCAAGGCAGAAAGTCTGGGTTCTGGAGCCTGTGGCTTCCAGGGCACTTCAGGACAGATGGAGTGGCCCTTACCCAGTGCTAGAGAGGAAGAGTCAGGTCACCTACCTGGTAGACCTAGGCACTACCAGGACCCCCAAAAGGGTGATCCATGTGAACCGCCTGAAACTCTTCCATGACAGGGCAGATGTGAATCTTTTGATGGCAACAGATGAGGACCAGGAAGCTGAGAGTGAACCTCTCCCTGATCTCCTCTCCACAGACCCTAAAGATGGCTCAGTTGATGGAATGATCTATTCAGACACCCTCTCTGGCCAACAGCAATCTGACTGTAGGAAGGTCCTGCAACAGTTTGCTGAGCTCTTTTCCCTAACCCCTGGTCAGACACACCTGTGTACCCATGATGTGGACACAGGAGACAGCATGCCTGTCAAAAAAAACATTTTCAGACAGTCTGACCAAGTTAAGGAAAGCATCAAGGTGGAAGTCCACATGATGCTGGAATTGGGAGTCATTGAGCACTCTGACAGCCCCTGGGCTAGCCCAGTGGTCTTAGTCCCCAAACCTCATACCAAAGATGGAAAGAGAGAGATGAGGTTCTGTGTGGACTACAGAGGACTTAATTCTGTCACCAAGACAGATGCCCATCCCATTCTAAGGGCAGATGAATTGATTGACAAACTAGGTGCTGCCAAATACTTAAGTACCTTTGACTTGACAGCAGGGTACTGGCAAATCAAAATGGCACCAGGAGCAAAAGAAAAGACAGCATTCTCCACACCTGATGGGCATTATCAGTTCACTGTTATGCCCTTTGGTTTAAAGAATGCCCCTGCCACCTTCCAAAGGTTGGTGAATCAAGTCCTTGCTGTCTTGGAGTCCTTTAGTGCAGCTTATCTTGACGATATTGCTGTCTTCAGCTCCAGTTGGCAGAATCACCTGGTCCACCTGAAGAAGGTTTTGAAGGCCCTTTAAGCAGCAGGCCTCTCTAACAAGGCATCCAAATGTCAGATAGGGCAGGGAACTGTGGTTTACTTGGGACACCTTGTAGGTGGAGGCCAAGTTCAGCCACTCCAGCCCAAGATCCAGACTATTCTGGACTGGGCAGCTCTAAAAACCCAGACTCAAGTCAGGGCATTCCTTGGCTTGACTGGGTACTACAGGAGGTTTGTGAAGGGATATGGATCTATAGTGACACCCCTCACAGAACTTACCTCCAAGAAAATGCCCAAGAAGGTAAACTCGACTGTAGAATGCCAACAGGCCTTTGACATCCTGGAACTAGCAATGTGCACAGCACCAATTCTCAAAGCTCCAGATTACTCCAAGCAGTTCATTGTGCAGACTGATGCCTCTGAACATGGGATAGGGGCAGTTTTGTCCCAAACAAATGATGATGGCCTTGACCAGCCTGTTGCTTTCATTAGCAGGAGGTTACTCCCCAGGGAGCAGTGTTGGAGTGCCATTGAGAGGGAGGCCTTTGCTGTGGCTTGGTCCCTGAAGAAGCTGAGACCATACCTCTTTGGTACTCACTTTGTAGTTCAGACTGACCACAGACCTCTCAGATGGCCAATGCAAATGAAAGGTGAAAATCCAAAACTGTTGAGGTGGTCCATCTCCCTACAGGGAATGGACTTTATAGTGGAACACAGACCTGGGACTGCCCATGCCAATGCAGATGGCCTTTCCAGTTTCTTCCACTTAGAAAATGAAGACTCTCTTGGGAAAGGTTGGTCTCATCCTCTTTCGTTTGAGGGGGGGGTTGTGTAAGGAAATGCCTCCTTGGCATGGTTACCCCCTGATTTTTTGCCTTTGCTGGTGCCAAGTTATGATTTGAAAGTGTGCTAAGGCCTGCTAACCAGGCCCCAGCACCAGTGTTCTTTCCCTAACCTGTACCTTTGTTTCCACAATTGGCACACCCTGGCATCCAGGTAAGTCCCTTGTAACTGGTACCCCTGGTACCAAGGGCCCTGATGCCAGGGAAGGTCTCTAAGGGCTGCAGCATATCTTATGCCACCCTAGGGACCCCTCACTCAGCACAGACACACTGCTTGCCAGCTTGTGTTTGCTGGTGGGGAGAAAATGACTAAATCGACATGGCACTCCCCTCAGGGTGCCATGCCAATCTCACACTGCCTATGGCATAGAAAAGTCACCCCTCGAGTAGGCCTTACAGCCCTAGGGCAGGGTGCACTATACCATAGGTGAGGGCATAAGTGCATGAGCACTATGCCCCTACAGTGTCTAACCAAAACCTTAGACATTGTAAATGCAGGGTAGCCATAAGAGTATATGGTCTGGGAGTCTGTCATGCACGAACTCCACAGCACCATAATGGCTACACTGAAAACTGGGAAGTTTGGTATCAAACTTCTCAGCACAATAAATGCACACTGATGCCAGTGTACATTTTATTGTAAAATACACCCCAGAGGGCATCTTAGAGATGCCCTCTGAAATCATACCCGACTTCCAGTGTGGGCTGACTAGTTTTAGCAGCCTGCCACACACCAGACATGTTGCTGGCCACATGGGGAGAGTGCCTTTGTCACTCTGTGGCTAGTAACAAAGCCTGTACTGGGTGGAGGTGCTTCTCACCTCCCCCTGCAGGCACTGTAACACCTGGCGGTGAGCCTCAAAGGCTCACCCCCTTTGTTACAGCACCCCAGGGCACTCCAGCTAGTGGAGTTGCCCGCCCCCTCCGGCCACGGCCCCACTTTTCCACTTTTGGCGGCAAGGCCGGAGGAGATAATGAGAAAAACAAGGAGGAGTCACTGGCCAGTCAGGACAGCCCCTAAGGTGTCCTGAGCTGAGGTGACTCTGACTTTTAGAAATCCTCCATCTTGCAGATGGAGGATTCCCCCAGTAGGATTAGGGATGTGCCCCCCTCCCCCCAGGGAGGAGGCACAAAGAGGGTGTAGCCACCCTCAGGGCTAGTAGCCATTGGCTACTAACCCCCCAGACCTAAACACACCCCTATATCAAGTATTTAGGGGCTCCCAGAACCTAGGTAACTAGATTCCTGCAACCTAAGACGAAGGACTGCTGAGCTGAAAATCCTGCAGAGAAGACGGAGACACCAACTGCTTTGGCCCCAGCTCTACCGGCCTGTCTCCCCACTTCAAGAAAAACTGCAACAGCGATGCGTTACACAGGGTCCAGCGACCTCTGAAGCCTCAGAGGACTACCCTGCATCTAAAAGGACCAAGAACTCCCGAGGACAGCGGCTCTGCTCCAAAGAAGAAACATCTTTGCAACAAAGAAGCAACTTCGAAAGAATACATGTTTCCCGCCGGAAGCATGAGACTTTTCACTCTGCACCCGACGCCCCGGCTCGACTTGTGGAGAACCAACACTACAGGGAGGACTCCCGGGCAACTGCGAGCCCGTGAGTAGCCAGAGTTGACCCCCCCTGAGCCCCCACAGCGACACCTGCAGAGGCTCCCCAGAGGCTCCCCCTGACCGCGACTGCCTGCTTCTAAGAACCCGACACCTGGTAAGGACACAGCATCCGCAGCCCCCAGGACCTGAAGGATCCGACCTCCAGTGCAGGAGCGACCCCCAGGTGGCCCTCTCCCTTGCCCAGGTGGTGGCTACCCCGAGGAGCCCCCCCCTTCCCTGCCTGCATCGCTGAAGAGACCCCTGAGTCTCCCATTGAACTACATTGCAAACCTGACGCCTGTTTGCACACTGCACCCGGCCGCCCCCGTGCCGCTGAGGGTGTACTTTTTGTGCTGACTTGTGTCCCCCCGGTGCCCTACAAAACCCCCCTGGTCTGCCCTCCGAAGATGCGGGTACTTACCTGCTGGCAGACTGGAACCGGGGCACCCCCTTCTCCATTGAAGCCTATGCGTTTTGGGCACCACTTTGACCTCTGCACCTGACCGGCCCTGAGCTGCTGGTGTGGTAACTTTGGGGTTGCCCTGAACCCCAAAAGTGGGCTACCTTGGACCCAACTTTGAACCCTGTAGGTGGTTTACTTACCTGCAAAACTAACAAACACTTATCTCCCCTAGGAACTGTTGAAAATTGCACTGTGTCCAGTTTTAAAATATCTTATTGCCATTTGTGTGAAAACTGTATATGCTATTTTGCTAATTCAAAGTTCCTAAGTGAAATACCTTTCATTTAAAGTATTGTTTGTAAATCTTGAACCTGTGGTTCTTAAAATAAACTAAGAAAATATATTTTTATATATAAAAACCTATTGGCCTGGAATTGTCTTTGAGCATGTGTTCCTCATTTATTGCCTGTGTTGTACACCAAATGCTTAACACTACCCTCTGATAAGCCTACTGCTCAACCACACTACCACAAAATAGAGCATTAGAATTATCTCTTTTTGCCACTATCTTACCTCTAAGGGGAACCCTTGGACTCTGTACATGCTATTTCTTACTTTGAAATAGTGCATACAGAGCCAACTTCCTACAATCCTTCTTTAGGAACAGCCATTTCTCAAATGACGTAAGAGGCCTGTCTATCAGAGCTCTGTTCGCCGGCAAGAGAGCCCAGTGTCGAACCTGATAATATATCAATCTATCCGCCTCCACTAGTCCATAGGCTTCTCGCATCTGGTCGAAGCACAACACCCCTTGTTCATCAAAAAGATTTCCTACTCTCCTGCAACCCCCTTCATACCAGCGTCTCAAGCCCTCCACACGAGGTCCAGGCTCAAAGTCAGGGTTCCCGCCTATGGGGGTCATAGGGGACGGAAAGGAAGTCAGCCCTAAACGGCAAGCAACCGCATCCCATACTCGTAACGTTATACCAGTAATCGGGGAAGAATAAAGGCCATCCGCCCTATGTCGGCGCCGGAGCCAGGGCTCCTTCCATATATGAGAGCCCGCCACCGCTTGGTCCATAAAACACCAGTGTTTCTCCGAGAGAGCGCGACTCCACTCCACCAGAAAGCGTAGCTGTGTAGCCTGAAAATATCTCATAAGACATGGTATCGCCAAATCCCCGCTGCCCTTGGGACGATATAGAACCTGCAGCGGAAGACGCGCCGGACAACCCTCCCATATAAATCTCAAGACCGCCGACTGCAGGGTGGCAATCGTCTGAGGAGGTGGGGCTAGTGGGAGAGCCTGAAACATATACAGTATTCGCTGCAAGATTGTCATCTTGACCGCAGCCACCCTGCCCAGCCAAGACAATTTATGGCTCCCCCACAACTCCAGGTCCCGTTGTACCCCACGAACCAACTTCGCGTAGTTCACACTCGCCATTTTAACGGCAGATGTCGCCAATTCAATCCCGAGATAGTAAAGGCGTGAGGACGACCAAGTTAAGGGATATCGAGCCTTCAGATCCTTCTCATGATCAGCGCTCAGAGACAGACCAAGAACCTTAGATTTCTGCATATTCACTTTAAATCCCGAAACCTGGCTGAAGTCAACCAGTATCTCCATAAGCGCAGGCAAAGAAGTCGCAGGCTCCGCAAGTGTAAGAATAACATCGTCAGCATATAAAGTAATACGATGGTGGTCTCTGCCAAATTTCACCCCAGAAACCAAGGGACTGTCCCGCAAGTGCTGTGCCAGGGGCTCCATATATAACGCAAACAAAAGGGGGGAAAGCGGGCACCCCTGCCTGGTCCCTCGCCCCACCAGGAACGGCTTAGAAAGCACACCATTAACTCTGACCGCAGCTCTAGGGGACCGATAGGCACACTGGATCCAAGATCTGAAGCCCGAGCCCAGACCAAAACGCTCCAAGACCCGAAATAAATATGGCCAATGAACCCTATCGAACGCCTTTTCTGCGTCGATAGAGAGAAAAAGCGCCTCTCTACGGGATCTATTAATTTTATCTAACAAATGCAGAAGCCGCTTGGTATTGTCGCCACACTGTTGATTCGGAATAAAACCAGACAGATCCGGATCAATAAGACCCGGCATATAAGGATTAAGGCGGTAAGCAAGGATCCCTGTAAATAACTTAGCGTCAATATTCAGAAGAGAAATAGTCCTATATGAAGCGCACTCCTCCGGGTCTTTGCCCGGTTTATGTATAACAGTAATGGTAGGTTCTAGCATACTCGGCGTCAGGGTTCCCATTGTCCGAAAGGAATTAAAAAGCCTCACAAGAAGCGGGGCGAGCTCAGCACAAAAGGTTTTATAAAACAGTGCCGTGAACCCATCAGGTCCAGGGGACTGCCCACTCTTTAAGCGGGAGGTAGCCGATATAACCTCCTTCGTCCTTATCTGTTGGTCCAACAGGGATGCCTCACGCTCACCGAGAGGAGTAATTGCTACGCCCTCTAAGTAAGAATCCAGGACCGCATCATCCCGCTCGTCTGCCGCGTACAACCTCCGGTAGAATCCGGCAAAGACCTCTGCAATCTGATCGCTCGTACGAACCTCTTTGCCTGAGGAAGAATGAATCAGCTTGACCGCCGACGCCGCACGCTGCGCTCGTAGCCGATACGCCAATAGCTTTCCACATCTATTGCTCCCGATATAGTATTTGTGCTTAAGTCGTGCTACTGCGTACTCCGCCCTATCCCAGTCCAGTCATTTCAACTGCTGCCGTACCTTTTCTAATTCGCGCCAAATTCTAGGCGCACCAGTGGATTTATGGGAACGCTCCAGGACAGCTACCGTCTGCTCAAGCCTCTCCCTCACCTCCCTCCTCGCTCTATTATCCCTCGCCGACAATGCCATCACCTCGCCCCGCACTACCGCTTTCAGCACCTCCCACACAGTCTCCACAGAAGTACTGCCCTCATCGCTGAAGCTGATATAGGGGGTGATTCTAACCCTGGCGGTCGGTGATAAAGCGGCGGCCAACCCGCCAACAGGCCGGCAGTCCAAAAGATGGAATTCTGACCCTGGCGGGAACCGCCAACACAGCCCGCCACCTTAACACTCCGACCGCCACGGCGGGACACACAAACAGGTTGGCGGGAGACAATGTACCGCCCACCCTATCACAACTCACCAATCCGCCACCTTTTCCGGGGCGGGAGCCCCGCCGATAAAAACACGGCGGAAACAGACTACGAATGGGAAAACGCTCACCTCTACGCACTCCACGAGGAAGGAGGACAGCATGGAACCCGAATTAAACATCCTACCTGCTCTCGTCTACCTGCTCATCTACCACGAGTACGAACGCTGGCGCAGACGACAACCGTGAGTACTGCACCTACGACACAGGGGAGGGGGGACGAGAAAAGTTTACGGCCACACACATGTGCGACCCCCACCCCCCCCCAAACTATGTACACACCAATGCAGAGCAACAAGTCACAGTGACACCACCCAAACCCCCCTGAAAAATGCAAAGACACAATTAAATAGAGAAACAAAATTTATGTAAAAAAAAGCCTCTGATAAGTCATGGTCAAATAGCAATAAAAATAATAAAAAAGAAAATAAATATTTTGTGCAATCGATAAACCGAGGCAATTAGTCCTGCACATTTAACGAAATTCCAAGTGTCCGTGGCCCAAAGTGTATCAACACAAGGGCAAAGCTCACACAGGAGACCTGAGTCCGTTGGAGAGAACACTGCTGGGGCATCTGTTGATAAAACTACAGGCACCTCAGGGGGAAGGGAAGGGGGGGCACCACAGTCACATGAGTCCACGACGCAGGATCCACGAAGGGGCCACCATGCCCACTGTGCCATCCTGGGGAGTGCAAAGCCACAGTCTCTCAAGTCTCTACAGTGTGTGGCTTGCCCACTGTGCCATCCTGGGGAGTGCAAAGCCACAGTCTCTCAATGTCTCTACAGTGGGTGGCTTGCCCACTGTGCCATCCTGGGGAGTGCAAAGCCACAGTCCATCAGGTGGATTACAGAGACCACTGGTCATGGAGGAGGCATGGTGGGCACAGTGAACCGTGAACAGTAGCTCGACACAGAACCGGCACTGTCATTGTGCCAGCGGTGCTTGAGACAGCGGGGCCCAGCGGAGCGGTGCTTGAGAGGGCGGGGCCCAGCGGAGCGGTGCTTGACAGGAAGGGCCCAGCGGAGCGGTGCTTGAGACGGCGTGGCCCAGCAGAGCGGTGCTTGAGACGGCGGGGCCCAGCGGAGCGGTGCTTGAGACGGCGGGGCCCAGCGGAGCGGTGCTTGACAGGAAGGGCCCAGCGGAGCGTTGCTTGACAGGAAGGGCCCAGCGGAGCGGTGCTTGAGACGGCGTGGCCCAGCGGAGCGGTGCTTGAGACGGCGGGGCCCAGCGGAGCGGTGCTTGAGACGGCGTGGCCCAGCGGAGCGGTGCTTGAGACGGCGGGGCCCAGCGGAGCGGTGCTTGACAGGAAGGGCCCAGCGGAGCGGTGCTTGAGACGGCGTGGCCCAGCGGAGCGGTGCTTGAGACGGCGTGGCCCAGCGGAGCGCTGCTTGAGACGGCGGGGCCCAGCGGAGCTGTGCTTGAGACGGCGGGGCCCAGCGGAGCTGTGCTTGAGACGGCGGGGCCCAGCGGAGCGGTGCTTGAGACGGCGTGGCCCAGCGGAGCGGTGCTTGAGATGGCGGGGGCCAGCGGAGCGGTGCTTGAGACGGCGTGGCCCAGCGGAGCGGTGCTTGAGACGGCGGGGCCCAGCGGAGCGGTGCTTGAGATGGCGGGCCCCTGTTCAGCGGTGCTTGAGACGGCGGGCCCCTGTTCAGCGGTGCTTGAGACGGCGGGGCCCAGCGGAGGGGTGCTTGAGACGGCGGGCCCCTGTTCAGCGGTGCTTGAGACGGCGGGGCCCTGTTCAGCGGTGCTCTTCTGCACGGCGGGGCCCTGTTCAGCGGTGCTCTTCTGCACGGCGGGCCCCTGTTCAGCGGTGCTCTTCTGCACGGCGGGCCCTGTTCAGCGGTGCTCTTCTGCACGGCGGGCCCTGTTCAGCGGTGCTCTTCTGCACGGCGGGGCCCTGTTCAGCGGTGCTTGTCCAGTAATTCAAGGGAGCCAGACCTGGCCTGGACTCCCTGCTCAGTCGCCCTCCGACCGTGCAGTTGCTGGACCCTTCGGTGACGGAGTCCTGGGCCCTTGGGTGTCCTCCCTTACACCCGGGATAGGGCTTGTGGGGCCCTCCTGCTCCGCGCTCCTGCTGGCTGACTTCTCCGCCCTGCTGCCCTTTCGCTCCTTAGATGAGGCTCTCTGGCCCTTGCCTCCCCTGGATGTTGTGGCAGGTGAAGTGGCCGAACTTTGGTCCTTGGGGGCAGCCGTGTCAGGCTTCTCACGGCGGCCCTTGAGTTTCCTGGTCCTCTTTCCAGGGGGGGGCTGGCTGTCCCCTTGCTGCTGAGAGATGTGTCACTGCTGCCAAAGGGTGGACTCCAGAACCCATGCACTACAGTGACACTTGAAGCTGGGCTGGTGGTGGCTGAGGTGCTCTTGAGACTCTTAGCAGATGGAGGGGGTGGGTCAGGGGAGGGAAAGAGGTTAAGATTGGAGAGGTAAACTTTTTTAGGACCAAGGTAAAGGGTGGGAGTAGTGGTGATGGGAGTGGAGGAAGAGGATGTGGTTGTAGGAGAGTCAGGTGTGCTGTCTTTGGGTGCAGGTGATTGTGACGTAGGCTGTCGTGAGGTGGATGGCTGTTGGGTGGGTGGCTGCCTGCGTTTGTGTGTCTTGGAAGAGGGGGTGACAGACACAGTGGGAGAGGACACAGGGGACGTGTAAATGGCAGTGGGGGTGGTGACTGCACGTGTGCGGACTGTACTGGAGGGTGTGGTGGTGATGGAACCACTGGCTGATGGTGGTGTGCATGCAGGTGTGAGTGTAGACGTCGCAGGGAGGGAGGAGGGAGACGAGGAGGAGGGGGACACAGAGGTGGTAGTGACTGTTGGCATGTCTGCATCTGGGTGTTGCTTGGGTGAGTGTTTGTGGGATCTGTGGTGCTTGTGTCTGGATGAGCTGCCCTTGGGTGTTGAGGTGTGTGCAGGCTGGTCTGATGGTGTGGATGGGATAGGCTGAGGAACAGGAGACAGAGACAGGGTGGAGGCAGTTAGAAGAGGGAGGCTGGAAACAGGGACAATGGCTGCGGTCAGTGCTGAGGCCAGAGCATTGAACGATCGTTGATGGGCAGCCTGACCCGAATGAATGCCCTCCAGGTAGGCATTGCTCCGATGCACCTCCCTTTCTACCCCCTGGATGGCATTCAAAAGGGTAGTCTGCCCAACAATGATGGTCTGAGGGAGGTCAATGACCTCCTCACTGAGGGCAGCAGGGGTAACAGGGGCAGGGCCTGAGGTGCCTGGGGCGAAGGAGATGCCCGCCTTCTTGGGCGAGCGGACACGGCGCGAAGGCTAAGGGGCTGCTGGGAGGGCGGGGCTGGTGCGCTGGGTGGCGGCTGTACCTGTAGAGGCGGGGGGCCCGGATGTTGCCGCCACCGCTAGGGAGCTCCCATCCGAGGACGTGTCGGTGTCGCTGGTGTCACCACCGGTCCCCGTTGTGGTGCTCCCCTCGCCCTCCGTATCACTGGTGCCCTCGGTGTCTGTACCATGGCCCACCGGGGCCTTGTGACTTGCAGCTCCCTCGTGCTCCGATGCCAATTCTCCTCCGCCTGATGATGCTAATGCACACATGCACAAGAAGATTAAGAAAAAGGGTGGGGGGAGAAATAATAAAACAGGTTGAGTGCATGCAATGTCAACACCGTTGGCGGAGAGGACAGACACAGGAGCCTCATGCACTATGCTGCACAATCGGGGTATACTACTCAGTACTTGTGACCAGGCCTACAGGTCTATGCACAACAAATACACACATGGATGATGCAGGACCATGGATAGCTGTACTTGCCACCCTACAGAGGTGGGGGGCGGGGGCACAGGGCCATGCCTAAAGGAGAGGACTACACTACAGAAAACGCCCTGGCCTAATGTCACCCACAACCCTCCTCCCCCACCCAGACGCCTCCACTGCGCATAAAGATAGCAGAATGTGCTGATACTCACCCCCTTGTGTCTGCTGTGATGTCCTCAAGCGCCCATCCAAATCAGGGTAGGCCACCGCCAGGATCCGGGACATCAGGGGGGTCAGGGTACGACTGGCACCCCTCCTAGGTTGGGAGGCCATCCCCAGCAGTGACTCGGCGGTCTTCCTGGTCCCGCGGCGGATGTCCTCCCACCTCTTGTGGCAGTGGGTGCCCCGTCTAATGTGGACCCCCAGGGCCCGGACTTCCTTGGCGATGGCACGCCAAATGTCGACTTTCTGATGGGCGCTGACCTATTTGACATGTACAGGGTGGGAAAGGAAAATTCATCATTTATCTGCATGTTAGATGTGATTGCCCCCCCCCTCCCCAACTTTGCCATGTGGCACATGCTCTCATCTGTCGTGCGTTGCACTCCTCATTCGCTCCCCACCCCACCATCTTACATCCACCCCACTCAACACAGGCATAGCCCATTCAATGTGCACCCAGTGTACTTACCTGTTGGTCTGGAGGACCGTAGAGTAACGCATACTGGGGGGGGGACCCCATCCACAAGTTTCTCCAACTCTTCAGACGTGAAGGCAGGGGCCCTTTCCCCAGTCGCAGCAGCCATTGTCTCTTCCAGACCGAGGTCACAGCAGCACTTGCAGTATAGGTCCTCTCCTGTGGATGATCAGGTCTCGAGTGATTAAGCAGATAGAAAATGGCGGTCACGCCCGCAGCGGTGCGTACCACGGCGGTGCGTACCGCGACCGCCGGCGCACCTCGTCATTGGCTCCTGAAACCCATAGGCTTCAATGTTAACCAATGCGGCTTCGTATAGCGGTCTTCGACCGCCTACCGCCACGGTGTGCCACGCCAGCGCATTGACCTCACATCCCATTGTCCCACTTCACAGGTCAGGCAGCCGCCATTTCAAGGGCCCACATGGCATAATTTGTACTGCGTCACACAGGCCTAGGCCTTGCATTGCCACACATACACGCCTTTCAATACATAGATAATCGTGTGCTATGCAAGCTGTGGTGAACGTACCTGTGATTTGCTTGACTCCATACTCCATGTTGTCCTTCCTAGGCACCGCCCGCTGGGACTTGCGAGGAGAAGGATGAATCCTCGCGTGTACCGACCGCTGGTGGACCTGTCGACAATGGAAGAACGCCATATCATACTACGATACCGACTTGACCGAGCCACTATACATGAACTGTGTGCCCAGCTGGAGCCAGCCCTGATGTCCCCCATCCGCCAACCCACAGGAATTCCCCCTCTAGTGCAGGTTCTGTCAGTCCTCCATTTTTTGGCAAGTGGCTCATTCCAGACAACAGTGGCCATGTCATCTGGAATGTCTCAGCCTATGTTTTCAAAGATTTTGTCCAGAGTGTTGTCTGCCCTGATGAAACACATGCGGAGCTACATTGTTTTCCCTGAGGAGGTTGATTTGGCCACTGTGAAGGGTGATTTCTATGCCCTTGGACATATCCCCAACATCATTGGTGCCATTGATGGGACCCATGTGGCTTTAGTACCCCCAAAAGACGATGAGCAGGTGTACAGAAACAGAAAAAATTACCATTCTATGAATGTCCAGGTGGTCTGTTTGTCTGACCAGTACATCTCCCATGTAAATGCTAAGTTCCCTGGATCAGTGCATGAAGCGTATGTTATGCGTAATAGCAGCATCCCTTATGTGATGGAACAGCTACAGAGACACCGTGTGTGGCTAATAGGTGACTCCGGTTACCCCAACCTGCCGTGGCTACTGACCCCAGTGAGGAATCCCCGGACCAGGGCAGAGGAACGGTACAATGAGGCCCATGGGCGAACTAGGAGGATCATAGAAAGAACCTTTGGCCTCCTGAAGGCCAGGTTTAGGTGCCTGCATATGACAGGTGGATCCCTGATGTACTCACCAAAGAAGGTGTGCCAGATCATCGTGGCCTGCTGTATGCTGCACAATCTAGCATTGCGACGGCAGGTGCCTTTCCTGCAGGAGGATGGTCCAGATGGTGGTGTTGTAGCAGCTGTGGAGCCTGTGGAGAGTGAAGAGGAGGAAGACGACGGGGACGACACAGACAACAGGGACACAGTTATACAACAGTATTTTCAGTAGCACACAGGTAAGAATCACCCACGACATTTAACATTTACTTAAAGCCTCCTGCATCTCTACTTTGTGTATTTCCCCCCAGTTCTTTTAAACTGATTTTTGATTTTCCCTTCCCTTTTCAGTGCTGTATGACCCACTGCGTGACTTCTGCTTGGTTAGCCCATGGACTAAAGCTTATTGACATCGGTATGTTGTCATCACAAATTGACTGAACATTATTGAACAGTAATGTGTAATACATTTGTAAAAAATACAGGCTGACTCCTGAATAATTTCAGTGCAATGAGTGATTTATTTTTAGTGCTAGATATTGGTACATGATATTAAAACGGTGATGGGTGATGGTGGAGTAATGTCCATGGCAGAGTCAAGTTCTCAGTTTCACAGGTGCATTGTCCATATGCCTGTGGAAGGATGGAGCAGGGGCAGTTCAAGGTTGGACAGGGTGACAATGTGGGACAGTGGGATGACATCAGGGGGTATCTTATGCTGGCGGGGGTCTTGGCATCCTACTCTGTCTTCCTGTGAGATCTCAGGTTCCGCTTGCGGGGTGGTTGTTCTTCAGCAGGAGGTGGGGTTCTGGTGGCCTGTCGTTGTGGTGGGGCCTCCTGTCCACTAGCGCCGGCGGAGGTGGTAGGCTGTTCCTGGTCCTGGCTAGTGACAGGGGCCCTTTGTGGTGCCACATGGTCCCGCAATGTGGTTTCTATCCGGTTGAGGGCCTGGACTATGGTCCCCATAGCGGTACCGATGTTCCTGAGTTCATTGCTGAACCCCATGTAGCGTTCCTCCTGCTGTGCCTGGATCTCCGTGAACCTGGCCAGTACCGTCGCCATCGTCTCCTGGGAGTGATGGTATGCTCCCATGATGGTGGTGAGGGCCTCTTGGAGAGTGGGTTCCCTGGGCCTGTCCTCCCCCCCCCCTGTCGCACAGCAGCCCTCCCAGTTGCCCTGTTTCCCCGGGCCTCTGTCCCCTGGACGGTGTGCCCACTACCACTGCCCCCAGGTCCCTGTTGTTGTTGGGGTGTTGGGTCAGCCTGGGTGCCCTGTAGTGGCGGACACACCGCTGATTGACGCGTCCTGGAGACAGAGGCATGGGCCCGCTGGGTGGGAGCTGTGCTGCTATTCCCAGAGGGGGTTGGGTCTGCTGTGGCCTGTGTCTGTGTGTGGGGAACCGACTGTCCAGAGGTCCCCGATGGTCCGGGCTGGTCGTCAGGTTCTAGGTCGACAGAGCTGCTGTCCTCACTGGGGGCCTGTTCTGGGGGTGGGATGGACAAATCTGGACCCTCCGTGGCGGTGTGTTGGCGTTCGGGCCCTGCAGGGGTAAAAGAGTATGGTTATTGCTTTTGTGTGTGCCATGGCGTGCATTTTGTGAGTGCCCTTGTCCCCCAGTGCTGGCATTCCCTTGTGGGAGGTGTTGTGAGGGTGGTTGGGGGGTGGATGGGTATGTGCAGTGGTCATGCATTGGTGATGGATGTCTATGGTTTGTGTTGGCATTCAGGGGTTGGTGTTGTTTAGGGTGGGTTGTGCTGGTGAGACATTGGCAGGGAGGATGTGTGCTGGGGGGTTGAGATTGGGGGTAAGGGTGGGGGTGTGGGTTGGCATGCTGGGGGTGGGGGGGGTGTGAAGTAGTTGTGAATCGACTTACCAGAGTCCATTCCTCCGGGTACTCCAGCGAGGCCATCAGGGTGCATGATGTTTACTACCTCTTGCTCCCAGGATGTGAATTGGGGTGGAGTGGGTGGGGGTCCGCCGCCAGTCTTCTGCACAGCGATGTTGTGTCGCGACACCATCGAGCGCACCTTCCCCCGTAGGTCGTTCCATCGCTTTCGGATGTCTTCCCGATTTCTGGGATGCTGTCCCACAGCGTTGACCCTGTCTACGATCCTTTGCCATAGCTCTGCCTTCCTGGCTATTGTGGTGTGTTGCACCTGTGTGCCGAAGAGCTGGGGCTCTACCCTAATTATTTCCTCCACCATGACCCTGAGTTCTTGGTCCGAGAACCTGGGGTGTCTTTGGGGTGCCATGGGGTGGTGTGGATGAGGTGTGGGGTGGTGTTTGTGGTTATGTGCGTGGTGATGTGTGGTGATGTGTGCGTAGATGTGGTGTGGGTGATGATGTTGGGTTCCTGTGTGTGTTGTGCTTTGCGTTCTCTGTGCTCTCTCTCAGTGTATTGCGCCTTCGGTCAGATATTTGTGGTCGTAGGGGTTTGTGGGTGATGTGGGTGTGTGTTTTATAGTTAATTGGGTGTGTGGGAGTGTTGTGTGTATGTGTATCAGGTGTGTGTATTTCAAATTGTCCAATGTGGCTGTGTTTTGTATATGTGTGTGTATTTTGACCGCAGCGGTGTGTACCGCCAATAGAATACCGCGGTTAAAAGACCGCCGCGTGGATTCGTGGGTCAGAATGGCATGGGCGTGTTTGTGTTGGCGTGGCGGTGGAGGTTTGGTCATCTCCAGTTTATCGCTGCCCGCTGATGAGGCGGCCTTCCGTGGATGTCGGGTTTTTGGCGGTTTCACAGTTGGAGGTCAGAATGACTGTGGCGGTTTACCGCGCCCGCGGCGGTAGAATGGCGAACTTCTGACCGGCGGTAAGCGCCTTTTACCGCCGAGGTCAGAATGACCCCCATAATCCCTAATCGCATGACGAAGCGGATCTACCGCTATCTCACTCTGAAGTAGGGAGTCTCTAAAACGCCAGCTCGGCGTGCCAACGCGACCTATCTCCATGGCCAGCTCGACCGTGATAGGGGCATGATCTGTCAGAGCCCTAGGCTCAATCGTAGCCTCCCGAACCCTGGACATAAACTCATGCGAGGCCAGAAAAAGATTGAGCCGTGCATATGTCTTGGTCGCGGCTGAATAAAAGGAGTAATCCCAGTGGGATGTGATATCCTCCATACGTCCTCCAGCCCACACTCCGCCAGCCACTGACGCCCCATCTCCGACAAAGCACCAGTCTGCCCGAAGCGCTGGCCCGAGCGGTCAAGCTTGTTGTCCATCACCAGATTAAAATCTCCCCCTACCAAAATGGCACTATCAGGCGAACTAAGTATAGGGGAAACTGACTGTCTCAGGAAGGTCTCCTGCTGGGAATTCGGAGCATAAAGGGAAGCAATGGTAAAAGAAAAGGCCCCAAGCCTATCTCTAATAGCCAGGAACCTGCCGGGGACTTCATGTACCTTCCCCACTATCTCCCCAGCAAATGTCCTCGAGAGCAATATTGCCACCCCTGCATGTTTCGTAGTTGTTGAGGACCAAAGCTGCCTGGGGAACCATCTGGATCGAATACGGAACGTATCTCTATGTAACAAATGAGTCTCTTGTAATAGACAAATATGGCTCCCCGATTTCTCAAGAGCGGACAGTATCGCTAACCGCTTGGTTGGGTTGTTAAGCCCCCGGACATTCAAACTTAAGCACTTAATTGTCATAACATCAAGGGAAGAAAATCGCTCAGGAGGGGACAGAAACACCCAAGGGGCCGGAACTCAGAACAGCATCTCCACCACTCCAAGTAACATGACCGACCCACTAAGGCCCATGATGACCTAACCCGCAGGGAAGCATATAAACATATATCTAAAACGCACAACAGGTGCTCATAACAAAAAAGTTCTCTCGGACCCATCCCCGAGAGGAAAGTCTCCATAGGACCCTAGAACCACACCAGATCGCCCGTTGAGTCCACCGCCTCCGCCGGCCAGGCCCACCCACAAGGACACAAGCCCGCCATAAGCGACCCATTGCTTAGCAATGCACCCCGCCCACCCCCCTTAGGCATTTGTCCCAGCCGCTACATTGCTCAATGCCGACTGGCGTTCCAGTATCCGTTCCGCCTCCGTGGGGGGCTGCTGCTTCCTCCTTCTCTCCTTCCTCCTCCAGCGCTGGGCAATCTCCTCCCGTCTGACCTAGACTCGTGTCCAAGCCCCGAGCCAGGATATCCGGAGGGCGATCCCCAACACCCCCAGCGCGGCCCACACGATGTACTCTGTCCAGGACAATCTCCTGGGACGCCTCCAGGTCCAGCACTGAACGGAACAACGCCACCACAAAGTCTCTAATGTCATCCTTCTCCGCTCCAATCGGCACTCCTCTAATGTGAATATTGTGTCTTCGCGAGCGGTTCTCCAGGTCCTCCACTGTCATCTGAAGAAGGTCCTGCTGCTCCCGCAGGCGCAGAACCTCCTGCTGCAGGACCGCAACCTCCTCGCCACGGACCACCTCCCCATCCTCAACCTGGGTTATCCGCTCACCCAGGGACGAGAGCTCCACCCGCAACTCCTTCACCTCCTGAGATATATTTTTACGGAGCTCCTGCAGGTCCCCATGGAGCGATTCAAACAGGGAGGTGAGGAAACCCTTCGTAACCAGGGCCGCGTCCTCCTCCGATGTCTCCTTCCTTGCTTCAGGGGACCTTGCGGCTGGCGAATCTTCAGGGGCCCCCCCCAGCACCGGGCGTCCCCCCGTCAGCATGTCTTGCACCGCTTAGGTTTGGAGGTCGCCCTATCTATGATTTCTAACAGCCGCTGCTCAGGAATTCAGCCAGACCTCTGCGCACCAACACCGGACTCCGTACCCCCAAGATGGGCTCCTCACCAGTATCCGTCAGCCTCTGCTCCGTAGTGTGCTCCACGGGGTCACTCCCAAATGCAGCTCGCCTCTGCGCCAGGCAAGGTCACCACAGGCCGTCCACACCTCCAGCCGGCATCCGGGCCCCCAGCGTCACCACCGCCGCAAAGCGCAGTCTCCCAGGGAGGTCCTCGCCCCTTCGACGTCTTCTCTTAAGGGCCAACTCTCCGGGCCCAATCGGAGGGCCCCACTGTCTCCCCTTGCCGGCGCCGAGCCCACCAGCGAGGCCCCGCCTCCGGCCTGTCCTTCAGGGGGTCCGATTCCGCGGTGGGGCCCCGCCACAAGTCAACGAAGTTACACTACTTAGGAGCTACCATAGATAGACTGCAGGCAAAAGTGTGTCCTTTGTAGGAACTACGCTTATCCATTCTCCGGAAGTGTCGGGCTCTCCGATCAATGCATCACCCAACAGTGCACACAGTCTCCTCACGTCTCGGCTCCATGGCCTCTTGCATCTTTCTAACACCCAACGCTCGCCTCCACATGCGACCGCTTAAGGAATGCCTGGAGGACCAATGGAATCAACTGTCGGGAAACTGGGAAGACCGAATTCGTCTGTCCACCCATGCAATCAGATCTCTAACTTGGTGGTGTTCCCCAGCCAATCTCCTAAAGGGGATGCCATTTCGTCCACAGTCTCCAGCACGGACTATTGTGACAGATGCCTCTCTCCTCGGATGGGGAGCTCATATGTATCATCTGAAAATACAAGGTCGATGGTACCCAAAGGAATCATTATACCACATCAATCTCCTCAAGCTACGGGCGGTGCACCTAGCTCTCAAGGCCTTTCTCCCCTCCTTCACCACCGTCAACTTGCTGGTACAGACAGACAATACCACCACTATGTACTATCTGAACAAGCAAGGGGGCACCAGATCCAGAGTCTTGTCTCAGGAGTCCCAGACAATATGGCACTGGCTCCTAGCCAGGAAATTAAACATAGTGGCAACCCACTTTCCAGGGGCTCAGAATGTGCAAGTGGATGCCCTCAGCAGAGTTCTAGAAGAGAACCACGAGTGGGTGCTCAACAAAGACGTTACTCAAGACATCTTCCGTTTGTGGGGTACACCTTCTATCGACCTCTTCACCACAGAAGGAAACAGGAAAAGCTGCGCCTTCGCCGCCAGGTTTTACCACCCAGAATCGCTGGGGAATGCTCTGTGGATAGACTGGTCCAACATATTTCTGTACGCCTTGCCACCAATTCCACTGATCCCAGCAGTCCTCCTCAAACTCCCAATGACGTCAGCCACAATGATCCTGATTGCACCAGAGTGGCCGAGACAGTGTTGGTTCCCAGATCTCCTTCACCGATCACTCCGTCCACATCTCAGGCTACCCTGCAGACCGGACCTACTGATGAAGTTCGGAGGACAAAGGAGACACCCCAATCTCTCCTCCTTGAATTTTGCAGCATGGCTCCTGAGTTAGTCCAGTATGGACATCTAAACCTTCCACAGGATTGTATGAAAATCCTAAAGGAGGCGAAGCGTCCATCTACCCGTTCGGCATATTCCTTCAAGTGAAAAGGTTGTGCATCTGGTGTTCTTCTAAGGGGATAGACCCTACATCTTGCAAAGAAGATGTCATTCTCCCATACTTGTTACATTTGGCACGATCTGGCCTGCAACTTTCTTCAATAAAAGTTCATTTGGCAGCTTTGACTGCTTATAGGAAAACTCCTTCACAAACCTCTTTCTTTAGGATTCCAGTCATCAAAGATTTCCTAGAGGGGTTGAAGAAGGTCTTTCCTCCAGTTAGGCTCCCTTCCCCACCATGGGAACTTAATGCGGGAACGTCTAATGCAAAATCCATTTGAACCCCTACACAAGGCATCTCTCCAACACCAAAATTGGAAGACGGCCTTTCTAGTGACAATCACATCAACACGAAGGGTTAGCGAGATCCAGGCCCTCTGTACCCACGAGCCTTACACAGTATTTCACTCCTCCAAAGTAGTACTGCGAACACATCCTAAATTTCTGCCCAGGGTTATATCCGACTTTCACATCAACCAGTCGATTTCCTTACCTACTTTCTTTCCAAACCCATCTACCCCAGCAGAGAGAGCTCTCCATTCTCTAGATGTAAAAAGGGTGTTAAAATGTTATCTAGATAAGACTAATTCCCTTCGGAGAACTTCACAACTGTTAATTATGGTACGGTCTGTATCGGTTTAGCCACCTCCAAACAGTCAATATTGAGATGGATAGTCTCCTGTATTTTATTTTGCTATCAACTAGCTAAGAAAACTCTACAGGGCAAACCAAAAGTGCATTCCACCAGAGGCAAGTCCGCAACGACTGCTTTATTGAGGAATGTTCCATTAGCAGACATTTGTAGAGCTGCGTCTTGGAGATCTGTTCACACCTTTACCAAGCATTATTGCCTTGACTCCGATGCTAGGTCAAATGCTCAAGTAGGACAGGCTTCTCTTAGGAACCTCTTTGCTTGAGAGAGTGTTTTCTGAGTGTTCTGTCTGCTCCTCCGCGTGTTATGGGATGGGCTTGCTATTCTATTCAACGCTTATGACTATACATGGAAATCCCCTACTAGAGAAGGTATAGTTTCTTACCTGTAACTCCAGTTCTCTCGTAGCGGTATTTTCATGATAGTCATAAGCAACCCTCCCACCTCCCCGGGGGAGCAGACAGATTGCTTAATTAGGTTATTATTATTATCAGCTAAGAACTGCCTGCAAAAAGAACTGAGGTAACTGCCTCTCTCTAGGCATGATGGGATTCTGGAGGACTGGCTGCTCTTAAAGGCATAGTCTCCTTTTTCTTCATTACTAATGGCAGCCTATGGGCTACTCTGCACTCCTTCATAGGGGTTTTCTAATATAAAAAAAGTTTGTGAAGGAATTTTTCAGAAAAATATATTCTTTTGTTCAGGTATTTAAATACATTTACCTCAAGAACAAACTGGATGACTAAGTTTGAACACTGTAGCCTTTCCTATAGGCTGCATAGGAACATTCTTAAGTAAGGCCTTTATGAAGTAAGGCTAACATGGACACTTAAGAAGTTATATTGGAGAAAGTGCTCCGGGGAATATTCAACGCTTATGACTATCATGGAAATACCCCTACGAGAGAACTGGAGTTACATTTAAGAAGCTATACCTTCTGCCTTCTGCCACAGAGTTAGGCTCAGCAGCAGGAGGGCAGAACAGTGTCTGGGTTGGCAGCAGCACAGGCTGGCATGCAGACCTTACAAGGCTGTAGAGGCAGACAGGGGGATCCCCTCGGAAACCCCCAGAGGACATAGTATCATGCAACCAGCACTGGAATTGGAGTAGTTGCATGATTTCAACATGTTTGACACCAAACATACCTAGGTTCGGTGAAGCCATTATGTAGTTGGACATTTTGGGCCTGATTAAAACTTTGGCGGAGGGGGTTAATCCGTCCCAAATGTGACATATATCCCACCCACCGTATTACGAGTCCATTATATCCTATGGAACTCGTAATACAGCGGGCGGATTATGCGTCACATTTGGGACGGATTAACCCCCTCCGCCAAAGTTGTAATCAGGCCCTTTGTGTTTACCAGTGTCTAGTACATACTTTAAGATGGCTTCCTCGCACTTATAAAGCCTAGAAAATGGAATCTGGGATCTGTAGGGGCACTTCTGCTCAAGCAACATGCACCCCCTCCTTTCGGGCAGAGGGGCCTACCTTACGAGTGACTTATAGGGTCAGAGTGCAGTGACCATGATATAAGGCAAACCCTATATAAGGGGTGAAAGATGCATGCACCATTTCACACAAGCTGCAATAGCAGGCCTGTAGTCACAGTTTGCATGGGCCCCCATTGGTAGCAAAATACATTCTGCAGCCCGTGGGGGACCACTGGTGCCACAATGCCCTGGATACCTAAGTACCATATACTAGGGACTTACATTGGAACCCCAGTATGCCAATTGTGGGTTGTAAAATGTATCTACCAATTATATTTAGGGGTGAGAACATTGACACTGGGGCCCTGGGTAGCAGGATCACAGTGTACTGCAGTCTAAACACACTGACACCAGGCAAAAGGGGTGTGTGTGGTAAGTATGTCAGAAAGGTGCTACTTTCCTACAACCAGGTTGTCTTTAAGTGGCCCACTTGATGCGCTTTTTGTAGGCGTACTGTGTAGCAGTACATGCAGCAGTGGGAGCCCAGTAAGGTCATTGGCATTCAGTTCAGATGACTTGTGCAGCATGTCAGTTTGTGGTTGTGTCTGGGATAGCAGAAGAGCAGTGCAAGGCAATATTCAGCACCACGGGAGGCTCTAGTTGGGAACAGACCAATGTTTCCATGAAAATGAGAGGGCACATCGGTCAGAGCAAATGTGGCACAAGTTCAAGGTAGAGGCATCACAGGGCTTTCCCAGGGCTGGGTTGGGAGGACAGCCCTGCGAGTAGACAGTCTTGCTAGGCAGAAGCTAAGCTAAGATCTTCTGACCCCCCCTCAAAGGGTTTATTAATGACAGGTACAAACTGAGTGGTGGCCAGGGGTTTTCTGGGAATGCAACAGCACCCAGTACTCAACCTGCAGGGCAATTTAAGTCTGTACGGACATTACATTACTCTGACAGGACGCCCTGTCAGGGATTCTGTGGCATGAGATGGAATGCAAGCAGGAGATCCACCCAGAGGTTGTAGCAGGGGGATTGAGAGACTTTGTCTGACCGTCTAGGCAGCAGCAGAGCACAGAGGAGCCTGGCGAATGCAGGTTCTTACAGCCCTTGAATTGCGCACAGGGATTCTCTTCGCTGAAGGTGTAGTGCAAGAGAGGGTGGTGGGCGTCACAGAGTTGCCACTTGAAGCTTTGCTGTTATGAGCTCATGGAGGTCAAGGGGGCTGCTACACCCTTCACAGTGTTTCTTTACTCCAGACTTAACTTAAGCAGGTGACTCAAAAGTCCTGCAGCCCCCTCTAGGCATGGCATGATGGACAAGATCGCCGTGTCTTGGCAAGGCTCCTCACCCCCAGTAGATGTATGCCTTGGGAAAGGGGTTTGGCCGTGAAGCAGCAAGCGACCCAGTCCTGAGGCTAAAAGTGTTACAAGGCCACCCAGGGTGTTTCAAGGTATACTTCCCGAAAGGTAGTTCTTTGCAGAAGAGGGCCAATGATCTTGCTTTGGGGAGCTGAGCGATTAAGTTATTGTGCCCAGAATCTCACCTCATATTATTAGTCCGGCCCGGGGGCAGTTGATGCAGGTGTTTGATGCGCCCCTCGCAGGGTGTTCGCCTGTCGGGTGAAGGGCACTCCCTAGATTAAGTGCCTCTCTTTTGGGAGCCACTGCAGTGGGAGAAAGCCAAGAGCTCCGATCAGGGCGGCCTCAGCCTCAGCACACACCGGAATCCGAATAGTCTGCTCCCTGTAGTTCCCGCACCCTGGTTTATCCAGTATTGGATTTTTTATAGATCCACTCCGACAACAGGGATGATTCAAGATTGTGAAAGTCCCACAGTACCTTAGAAAGCAGTAAGTCAGAATAACCATAGGCTAAAATGCTAGCAAGCTTAAAACATATAACCTATCCATGTTCTTTCGAAAAAAGAACCAAATGTGACCTATAACCAATCAGGTTCCAGCATCCTCTAGAATACTCCCAAGAGAGGCTCCCTCCCTCAGATTTTCTACTGCACGTCGTGTGAAGGGAGTCTCCGTGAGTTCTGTTCGTTTTTTTCCTGTCAGAACTACTTTTCTTTCAGAAAATGTCTGATACTTCCAAGAAAGGCCTTTTTCGCCCTTGCAAGACCTGTGGCAAGAAAAGGATCCATGTGGATGATCCACATAAGGATTGTTTATACTGCCTGTATCCGAAGCATCAGGTAACAGACTGAAAAATATACCGTACCTTCTCTGGTAAAACGCTGAGAGATAGAGAAGGAAAACTTTTAATCAGGTTCTCGGGTGAGGAGAGTGACTTGGACCTGAAGCTTCAGAAAAGGTCTAGATCTTCTGACCCGGGGCAGTCTGAGATCAGAAAACATCATAAAACTCACCATAAAGACCCTTCAAAAACATTCAAAGGGTCAGCCTCCGCCTAGCCATCCTCTCCACATCGCAAAATGGAGACTCACCAACATTCTCCTTCTTCTGAACCTTCAACATCAAAAAAGGTATCACTTTAATTAAAGTTCACAACGGCATAACCGTTGACGATAGTATTAACTACAGCGACCACAGTCACCGTCGCCACAGTCTTGTCGATGAGACCGTCGTCAACAATGACATAGTCGGTGTTAAAAACGCCATTCTCATCAATGCTGGTAAGTGGCACCAAAAGGCTTCCGTCGACAGAATCCTCAGCGAGATCTTCCGCGCCATCAACAATCCCGTTGTCGAAGAGAACGGTGTTGTAGAAACTCTCTTCGACAAAGAAATCGTCAACGAGGACCTCGTCGACAGAAACAACCAAGTTGAAGACACCGTCGACAACAGTACCGTTGAGACCACTGTCAGCGTCGTCAACGATAATACCACCATCAACGACGGCACTAACATTAAGAGAGACAACACCTCAAAGATACACAGTTCCCTCCTCTGCTGGTTCTCCAGAGCTTCAGAAAACATTCAAGATCACTACACTTTCCAGAACTGCCCTTCATCCTGATGACACGTCTCCTAGCAAGGTGACTAGATAAGTGCCTAGCCATCTACTGGACTGGGAAGAGGCTGAAGACGACGGACCTTTCGGAGACGCTGATAGTCTGTCACAATTACATGTCAAGTACAAGGATGATGATGATGAATACGAGCACCATCGATATGACCCTTATCATGCTCATCATAGGCATTATTATGAGCCAATACAGTATCAACAATGCGTGATACCATGCAAATGCCTACTTCGTTGATTCAGGACTTACAGATCATGCTTCAAGACTATAAGTGGAGATTTCCAGTTCAAGCGGATGAGCAGCTGAAGCAGCCACAACAAGTACAACAGTCCTCACCGGCTCCACTGAGAACCGTTCCTCCACCTAAGGCAACACCTAGTTTCACACCTACCTCTTCAATAGCTGCCCCCTCCGGGGAAGACATCACCTCTTCAGAGGACAAAAGGGAGGAAGGAGCGATCATCACTCCTCAACACCCTAGTGATGAGTGGGATGATTGCTTGGCCCCTTCGCCATCACCACCACCATCTCCTCATCCGTCTGATTCCCCTCCGGAGGATATAGGAGGGTTTCATAATCTGATGGACAGAGCTGCAGCAAGCTTCCACTTGCCAACATCTGTTTCTCATTCTGAGTGTTTCCTACATTATTTAATGAACAAGCAAGAAAATCAGTGAGAACAATTCCCATCATATATTTCATCTGGAGTGAGGGTTTGAAAATTATGAAAAACCCAGCCAGTCCCGCCGGTACCACCTAAGTTAGACAAGAAATATAAGGCTACTGATGACTCTCCAGCTTGCTTAATAGGGCTCCCTAAACCAGACTCTGTCGTGTCTCAAGCTGCCCAAAGGCGTTCTAAAAATCCATCTACTCCCATTTCAGCCGCACTAGACAAAGAGGGCAGACCTTGGGATAATGTGGGAAAAAGGTTCTCAACAATGTCAGCCATTACGGTGCGTGCTGCCAGCACCTTGGCTATCTTAGGTCACTACGATCATCAGATGAGGTCGGACATGAGCGCCTTTATAGACCTCATCCCAGAAGAGAAGGAACCTGAAGCGTGAAAAATATTGCAAGAGGGTGAGTGCACATTGGCAGGAGTTATTAATTGTGCGCTGAATATAGCCTCCACAGGCTTGCGACATGTAGCAGGAGCAGCAGTCTTGTGCTGCCAGGGCTGGTTGAAAGCTACCTCATTCAAACCTGAGGTATAGTCAAGGATTCTCGATATGGCCTATGAGGGCAAAATCCTTTTTGGGAAACACATTGATGACGCTTTATTAGCCATCAAGACAGACAGACACTGTGCGCTCGTTGGGTACTCTACAGTATATGAGGCAACCCTTTTGTGGGCTTAGAGGTAGAGGTGTCTCGTCTTTCAGAGGTACCTACCACAGACAGAATCAACAGTCCCAATACAGATTTGCCTATAACAGTCTTACCGGCAAACATCTACGACAGCTAACGCCAAGCAAGGTTGCAGAAAGAACCCCCCCCAGGAGCGAGAAACAGGCCGTAAACAATAATCTTCATCAGGGGCTGGCTGCAGCTCCCTACTTCCCTCAAACCAAGCAAGTAGGAGTAAATAGCTCAATTTAGCAACAGATTTGGCAAGAAAAACTCCTTGAGACAAATCGGTGTTGGATGTAGTAACTCGGGGTAATATTCTAGAGTTCATGCAACAAACACCAGATCACCCACCAGTAAAAACCCATTCACTCCACCTTCCCTTACTAAAGCAAGAGGTATATCAAATGCTGTCCAAGGGCGCCATAGAAGAAGTCCCGATCCATCAGAGAAGTCTAGGTTTTTACTCTTGGTTCTTCCTAATAAAAAATGGTCTCAGAAGAATCGAGACCGATCCTATATCTCAGTGAGATAAACAAATACCTGCTCAAACAATCCTTCCGTATCACTTTATCCTCCACCTTCTCAACAGTGGTTATTACTTTACTTAACTAATTTTGACTGTACTTGCACTTACAAAGTAACAGAGGGGTTTTGAAATGACCACTGTAGGAAGTTGGCTCTGTATGTACTATTTCAAAGTAAGAAATAGCATGCACAGAGTCCAAGGGTTCCCCTTAGAGGAAAGATAGTGGCAAAAAGATAATTCTAATGCTCTATTTTTTGGTAGTGTGGTCGAGCAGTAGGCTTATCAGAGGGTAGTGTTAAGCATTTGTTGTACACACACAGGCAATAAATGAGGAACACACACTCAAAGACAATTCCAGGCCAATAGGTTTTTATATAGAAAAATATATTTTAAGAACCACAGGTTCAAGATTTACAATCAATACTTCAAATGAAAGGTACTTCACTTGGGTATCATAGGAACTTTGAATCAGCAAAACAGCATGTACAGTTTTGGCAAAAATGGCAATAAGCTATTTTAAAACTAAACACACTGCAAATTTCAACTGTTCCTGGGGGAGGTAAGTATTTGTTAGTTTTGCAGGTAAGTAAACCACCTACAGGGTTCAAAGTTGGGTCCAAAGTAGCCCACCGTTGGGGGTTCAGGGCAACCCCAAAGTTAGCACACCAGCAGCTCAGGGCTGGTCAGGTGCAGAGTTCAAAGTGGTGCCCAAAACGCATAGGCTTCAATAGAGAAGGGGGTGCCCCGGTTCTAGTCTGCCAGCAGGTAAGTACCCACGACTTCGGAGGGCACACCAGGGGGGTTTTGTAGGGCACCGGGGGGGGGGGGGGGGGGGACACAAGTCAGCACAAAAAGTACACCCTCAGCGGCACAGGGGCGGCCGGGTGCAGAGTGCAAACAGGCGTTGGGTTTGCAATAGGTTTCAATGGGAGACCCAGGGGTCTCTTCAGCGAAGCAGGCAGGCAAGGGGGGGGGCTCCTCAGGGTAGCCACCACCAGGGCAAGGGAGAGGGCCACCTGGGGGTCGCTTCTGCTCTGGAGGTCGGATCCTTCAGGTCCTGGGGGCTGCGGGTACAGTGTCTTTACCAGGCGTCGGGTTCTTGGAAGCAGGCAGTCGCGGTCAGAGGGAGCCTCTGGATTCCCTCAGCAGGCGTCGCTGTTGGGGCTCAGGGGGGTCAACTCTGGCTACTCACAGGCTCGCAGTCGCTGGGGAGTCCTTCCTGTAATGTTGGTTCTCCGCAGGTCGAGCCGGGGGCGTTGGGTGCAGAGTGGAAAGTCTCACGTTTTCGGCGGGAAACGTGTGGTCTTTAAAAGTTGCTTCTTTGTTGCAAAGTTGCATTCTTTGTGGAACAGGGCCGCTGTCCTCGGGAGTTCTTGGTCCTTTTAGATGCAGGGTAGTCCTCTTAGGCTTCAGAGATCGCTGGACCCCGGGGGATGCGTCGCTGTTGCAGTTTTTCTTGAAGTGGGGAGACGGGCCGGTAGGGCTGGGGCCAAAGCAGTTGGTGTCTCCGTCTTCTCTGCAGGGCTTCAGGTCAGCAGTCCTTCTTCGTCTTCAGGTTGCAGGAATCTATCTTGCTTGGTTCTGGGAGCCCCTAAATACTCAATTTAGGGGGGTGTTTAGGTCTGGGGGGTTAGTAGCCAATGGCTACTAGCCCTGAGGGTGGCTACACCCTCTTTGTGCCTCCTCCCTGAGGGGAGGGGGGCACATCCCTAATTCTATTGGGGGAATCCTCCATCTGCAAGATGGAGGATTTCTAAAAGTCAGAGTCACCTCAGCTCAGGACACCTTAGGGGCTGTCCTGACTGGCCAGTGACTCCTCCTTGTTTTTCTCATTATCTCCTCCGGCCTTGCCGCCAAAAGTGGGCCCGTGGCCGGAGGGGGCGGGCATCTCCACTAGCTGGAGTGCCCTGTGGCGCTGTAACAAAGGGGGTGAGCTCTGAGGCTCACCACCAAGTGTTACAGTTCCTGCAGGGGGAGGTGAGAAGCACCTCCACCCAGTGCAGGCTTTGTTACTAGCCACAGAGTGACAAAGGCACTCTCCGCCATGTGGCCAGCAACATGTCTGGTGTGTGGCAGGCTGGCAAAAACTAGTCAGCCCACACTGGAAGTCGGGTATGTTTTCAGGGGGCATCTCTAAGATGCCCTCTGGGGTGTATTTCACAATAAAATGTACACTGGCATCAGTGTGCATTTATTGTGCTGAGAAGTTTGATACCAAACTTCCCAGTTTTCAGTGTAGCCATTATGGTGCTGTGGAGTTTGTGTATGACAGACTCCCAGACCATATACTCTTATGGCTACCCTGCACTTACAATGTCTAAGGTTTTGCTTAGACACTGTAGGGGCATAGTGCTCATGCACCTATGCCCTCGCCTATGGTATAGTGCACCCTGCCTTAAAGCTGTAAGGTCTGCTAGAGGCGTGACTTATCTATGCCATAGGCAGTGTGAGGTTGGCATGGCACCCTGAGGGGGGTGCCATGTCGACTTAGTCACTTTCTTCCCACCAGCACACGCAAGCTGGCAAGCAGCGTGTCTGTGCTGAGTGAGGGGTCCCCAGGGTGGCATAAGACATGCTTGCAGCCCTTAGAGACCTTCCCTGGCATCAGGGCCCTTGGTACCAGGGGTACCAGTTACAAGGGACTTACCAGGATGCCAGGGTGTGCCAATTGTGGAAACAAAGGTACAGTTTTAGGGAAAGAACACTGGTGCTGGGGCCTGGTTAGCAGGCCTCAGCACACTTTCAAATCATAACTTGGCATCAGCAAAGGCAAAAAGTCAGGGGGTAACCATGCCAAGGAGGCATTTCCTTACAGCTAGGTATTAACGTTGATACCTTGCTTGGGGATGTATCGTCTGAGTACATGGTAGACCTGGAAAGTGTAGAGATTCTGACTTTCGCATGAAGTTCAGGAGAAACAGCAGAGGTGGAAACCACAGTGCATTGTGACACTATATCTCCTGGGGTGGTTGATGCTAGTGCCATAGTTGACAGTGGTGTTGTAGGCAGTGGTGTTGTCGTTGATGGTGTCGACGATAATGGTCTCGTCAATGGGGTTAGCGTCGACGGTGTCTTCGTCGACGACTGTGTTGTTACTGTCGCCGACGTCCTTGCCGACGATGTCTTTGCTGAAGAGGGTATCTCCGATGATGTCTTCGTTGACGAGTGGATCGTTCACGGTACAGGAGACCTCGTTGACTATTCCGTTGATGGAAGTTTCTTTTTTACTGCAGTCAAGTCTATTGTCTCATTCACCCTTACCTATAAAATTGAGAGTTTTTAAAACCGTTGTCGACGATGTCACTGGCAACGATGGTCTCGTCAACGAGACAGTGGCAACAGTACCTGTCGTAGTCGTGGTCAATATGATCGTTGACGGTAAGGATAAGTTACTTACCTGTAAATCCTAGTTCTCTTCCAGGGGTATCCTCATCAAAGTCATGAACATTGAATATTCCCGCCCTTGTGCGGGGACCCTGGAGCATATATAAAATATATACCTATAAAGTATGAAATATGCACGAAAAATATATATATAGCATTTTTAGTAGACATATCTTTCATACTAAACTCATATATACATGTGTAAAACAGCAATGCAGGCTATAATCATAAACAAGCTAAAATGCTTTATTTCTATGAAGTTTTTTTGTTTTTTGTTTTTTTGTATTATTAAAATTACACTAGAGAATAAATATCTACCCAAGCCCCCAAAACTGGGCTTAGGGAAATAAGCAGCAGCAATATCTAGAGAAAAAAGAGAAAAAACTACATTGAAAAACAATGGAGCATTCTTAGCCAATAGGCTGCATGCAGGTTAACACAGGAGAACCATAAAAACTTGGGCACCGTGCCTTTAAGACCCTGAGCACCTCCAGTATCCCACCATGCCTCAGGGGTGAAGGAAAGGTGACAGTTGGTTCACAGTTAGGTCAGTACTTTTTTACGGTGACAATCTGTGAAAACTGATTCGAAAGACAGTCTGTCCTGCACCTCTAGGAGACGTGCGTCCGGGGAGGAGGGTGGGTTGTTTATGACTTTGATGAGGATACCCCTGGAAGAAAACTAGGATTTACAGGTAAGTAACTTATCCTTCTCTTCCAGGGGATCCTCATCAATAGTCATAAACATTGAATAGATTAGCAAGCCCATCCCTAAACTCTGCGGACTGTCTAATAGAAGTGCAGGAATAGATACGTATTATGCAAATAAATTTCTCAGAGAGGCCTGCCCCACTTGGGCATCTGCTCTTGCATCTGAGTCTAAACAGTAATGTCTAGTAAATGTATGTACAGACTTCCATGTAGCAGCCTTACAAATCTCGGATATTGGAACATTGTTAACGAGGGCAGCAGTAGCCGCTTTTCCCCTTGTGGAATGCGCTTTAGGCCTAGCTAGTAATTGTTTATTAGCCAGCTGGTAAGTATTAACAATACAAGAAACTATCCATCGTGATATCGTTCGTTTAGATGCTGCCTCTCCTGTCCTCAAATGACCATAATTTACAAACAAGTGGTTGGAATGTCTAATCGATTTTGTTTTATCCAAATAAAATTTCAGCACTCTTTTCAAGTCTAAGGAGTGCAATGCTTTCTCCGCCGGAGTCTCCGGATTGGGAAAGAAAGTCGGTAAAGATATAGGGGGTCATTCTGACCCCGTCCGGCGGCAGAAGCCGCCGGCCTGGCTGGAACCGCCAGAATACCGCTGCGCGGTCAAAAGACCGCAGCGGGTATTCTGGGTTTCCCGCTGGGCTGGCGGGCGACCGCCAGAAGGCCGCCCGCCAGCCCAGCGGGAAACACCCTTCCATGAGGATGCCGGCTCCGAATGGAGCCGGCGGAGTGGAAGGGGTGCGACGGGTGCAGTTGCACCCGTCGCGATTTTCAGTGTCTGCATGGCAGACACTGAAAATCTTTGTGGGGCCCTGTTACGGGGGCCCCTGCAGTGCCCATGCCATTGGGCATGCCAAAACCGCCAGGAACAGGATGGCGGTATGGGGGTCGGAATCCCCATGGCGGCGCAGCAAGCTGCGCCGCCATGGAAGATTCCCCAGGGCAGCGGGAAACCGGCGGTACATCGCCGGTTTTCCGTTTCTGACCGCTGCTGTACCGCCGCGGTCAGAATGCCCATGGGAGCACCGCCAGCCTGTTGGCGGTGCTCCCGCGGTCGTTGGCCCTGGCGGATTTTACCGCCAGGGTCAGAATGACCCCCATAGTCTGATTGATGTGGAATTCTGACACCACCTTCGGAAGGAAAGATGGGTGAGTTCGCAGAACCACTCTATTGTCGTGAAAAACTGTGTACGGTTCTTTGGAAGACAAAGCCTAAATTTCACTGACCCTCCTCGCGGAAGTAATGGCCACCAAAAAAGCCGTCTTCCACGTAAGGTGTTGTAAAGAGGCCTTGTGTATAGGCTCGAAAGGAGGGCCCATAAGTTTTGACAATACTATGTTCCGTTCCCATGGAGGAGAGGGTCTCCGAATGGGCGGAAAAACTTTTTTCAAACCTAAGAAATCCTTGACTACTGGGTTCGTAAAGAAGGATTCCTGAGAAGGTGACTTACGATAGGCTGTAATGGCAGACAAATGTACCTTAATAGATGATACCTGCAGACCGGACTTTGCCAGATGAAGTAAATAAAACAGTATGACATCCTCCTGAGCCCGTATGGGATTCTGACCTTGTTGACAGCACCATATGTAGAACCTCTTCCACTTAAAAGCATAAGAACGCCGCGTGGAAGGTCGTTTGGACTCTTTCAAGATGTTCATGCACTCCTGCGAGAGCCGTAGGTGTCCATACTGCAGGAATTCAGGAGCCATGCTGTCAAGCTCAGAGAGGGTAGGTTGGGATGTAGAATCCTGCCCTCCATCCTGCTCAGGAGATCCGGTCTGCACGGCAGCCTCCTGTGAGGTTTTTCCGATAGGTTGAGAAGATCTGTGTACCAGAATTGACGGGCCATTGTGGCGCTATGAGAATCATTCTGGTTCTGGATTTGTAAAGTTTGTTGATCACTGCCGGTATGAGGGGAATCGGTGGAAAAGCGTAGAGAAATATCCCTGACCAGTCGATCAACAGGGCATTCCCTCGAGATCCCGGACAGTAGAACCTGGATGCGAAGTCTGGGCATTTCTTGTTTACTTCGTCTGCGAAGAGATCCAATTTAGGTCGACCCCATTGAGCGAAGATGTCTTCGACGACTTCGCCGTGTAGGACCCAATCGTGTGCGTCCTCTAGATGTCTGCTCAGGAAATCTGCTTCCACGTTTTGTTGACCTGGCAGGTGAACCGCTGTAAGTGACATTCCTCTGGCCAGGAGCCAATGCCATATCGTTTGGGACTCTCGAGATAGGGATCTCGTTCCCCCCTGTCTGTTCAAATAATACATTGTGGTTGTATTGTCCGTTTGTATTAGGAGAGATTTCCCCTGAATCAATGGAGTGAAGGACTTGAGAGCCAGATGGACCGCTCTGAGTTCCAGCAGATTGATGTGGTACTTCTTTTCCTTGTCGGACCACAGGCCCGGGGCTTGAAGGGGACCCAGATGAGCCCCCCATCCCTGAAGAGACGCATCCGTTACCAGAGTGTCGGATGGAACTACCTGGTGAAACGTAGCACCTACTGACAGGTGAGATCTGTGCATCCACCATTGCAATGACTGAAGTGCCGCTGTCGGTAGCCGCACTCTGTCCTCCCAGCGACCTGTCCTTTGGCTCAAGTTGCTCTCCAATGCCTCTTGGAGGGGCCTCATGTGCAGCCTGGCATTTGGAACAATGAAAATGCATGATGCCATGGAGCCCAGCAGCAATGTCACCTGACGGGCCGTAGGTGTGTCGGCTTTTAACAGGTCTTGACACTTCCGGTCTATTGATAATAGTCGTTCCTCCGAAGGATACACTCTTTGGAGCTCTGTGTTTAGTATAGCTCCCAGGTAGTGAAGGTTCCGTGTTGGAATCAAAGTTGACTTTTGGTAGTTGACTTGAAGACCTAGAGACTCGAAAACCCTGAGCACAATGTCCCGATGGCTTCTCGCCTGATCCGGAGAGGAAGCCTTCAGTAACCAGTCGTCTAGGTATGGGTAGATGAAGATCTTTTGTTTTCAAAGATGTGCCGCTACCACTGCCACAAATTTCGAGAAGACGCGGGGGCAGATTTCAGGCCGAATGGTAGAACTCTGAACTGATAGTGCTGCGAAGCTATTTGGAAGCGCAAGAATTTCCGATGCTTGGGAGCTATTGGGATGTGAAAATATGCATCCTGCCGGTCGATGGAGCACATCCAGTCTCCCTGATGTAGTTGAGGGAAAATCTGGTTAAGAGCTAGCATCCTGAACTTCTGTTTTCTTATGTACTTGTTCAACAGCCGTAAGTCCAGAATTGGTCTGAAAACGCCCTCTCTGCCCTTTTTCGCCACCAGAAAATAACGGGAGTAAACCCCCTTTCGTCTGTGCGCAGGTGGAACCTTTTCTATTGCTTTCTTTTGTAAGAGGGCGAGAGCCTCTTTGCGCAGGAGGCTAAGATGAGATGGATTGCATTTGGCTGGTGGCAAGTGTGGTGGAGGCTGTCTGAAAAGAAGAGAGTAGCCATTTTCGACAATGTTGAGCACCCATTTGTCTTTTGTGATAGAGTGCCACTCGTGAAGATAACTTGTGATACTTCCCCCCACCGGAGTGGTGTACAGTGTCGAGGGAAGCAATCTTTTCTCTATCCTTCAGAGTCCTCTTCGACATATTCTTGCAGTGCTTGCAAGTGTCAGGGCAGTGACTGAGGCAGGCACACAATACAAAGAGAGTGTGGGTCTGACTGGGCCTTCTTCTTCCCACAAGAAGGGCATTTGACAAAAAGGGAAGGCATTTTTCTGTCAGGAAAAAACTGCCAAACTCCGACAAAGATGTTATCTGTCGAGTGAAACAGGAAAAAACGCTGTTTTAAAGGATTTTTCTGAGAAAAACTCAGAAAAACTGAGAGCTCAATGCTCCAGGATCCTCTCAGAAGAAGCCGGAAAAAAGAACTGACCTAACTGTGAACCAACTGTCACCTTTCCTTCACCCCTGAGGCATGGTGGGATACTGGAGGTGCTCAGGGTCTTAAAGGCACGGTGCCAAAGTTTTTATGGTTCTCCTGTGTTAATCTGCATGCAGCCTATTGGCTAAGAATGCTCCATTGTTTTTCAATGTAGTTTTTTCTCTTTTTTCTCTAGATATTGCTGCTGCTTATTTCCCTAAGTCCAGTTTTGGGGGCTTGGGTAGATATTTATTCTCTAGTGTAATTTTTATAATAAAAAAAAAAAAAAAAAAAACTTCATAGAAATAAAGCATTTTAGCTTGTTTATGATTATAGCCTGCATTGCTGTTTTACACATGTATATATGAGTTTAGTATGAAAGATATGTCTACTAAAAATGCTATATATATATATTTTTTGTCCATATTTCATACTTTATAGGTATATATTTTATATATGCTCCGGGGTCCCCCGCACAAGGGCGGGAATATTCAATGTTTATGACTATTGATGAGGATCCCCTGGAAGAGAATGTTATTGTCAACTTAAATTTAAGTGGTACCTTTCTGAATGTCGAAGGCTCTGAAGAAAGAGAACGTTGACAAGTCTCCTTTTTGTGATGTGGAGAGGAAGGCTGGAAGGAGGCTGACCCTGTGAAGGCCTTACAAGGGTCCTTACAATGTGATTTATGATGTTTTCTGCTCTCCTCAGACCGCCCAGTGTCAGATGATCTAGACCTTTTTTTGAGGCTTTGGATCCACAACACTCTCCTCACCTAAAGTACAGGATTTTCCCTGTAACCAGATTAAAAGTCTTCCTTCTCTGTCCCTCAGAAACTTATCAGAGAAGGTGTGGCATATCTTGCAGTCCTTTACCTGATGCTTGGGATACAGACAGGACATGCAATCCTTATGTGGAGCATCCACATGGACCCTTTTCTGAAGCAGAAAGTTGTTCTAACAGGAAAAAACTGAGCAGAGCACAGGGAGACTCCCTTCACACAATGTGCGGTAGAAAATCTGAGGGAAAGAGTCTCTCTGGTGAGTGTTCTAGAGGATGCTGGCATTTGATTGGTCATAGATCAAGTTTGGTTCTTTTTTCAAAAGGACATGGATAGGCTATATGGTATAGTTTCTTACCTGTAACTCCAGTTCTCTCGTAGGGGTATTTCCATGATAGTCATAAGCATTGAATATTCCCCGCCCGCCTGCGGGGACCCCGGAGCACTTTTTCCAATATAACTTCTTAAGTGTCCATGTTCGCCTTACTTCAGACAGGTCTGCCAAGTCACTTAAGAATGTTCCCATGCAGCCTATAGGAAGGGCAACAGTGTTCAAGCTTCTTCATTCAGATTGTCCTTGAAGTAAAAGTGTTAAAATGCTTGACAAATTAATGCAATTTTTTAGAAAAATTCCTTCACAAACCTCTTTTATAGCAGAAAAAAACCCCTATGAAGGAGTGCAGAGCAGTGTAGCCCATAGGCTGCCATTAGTAATGAAGAAAAAGGATACAGTGCCTTTAAAAACAGCCAGTCCTCCAGTATCCCATCATGCTTAGAGAGAGGCAGTTCCCTCAGTTATTTTTGCAGGTAGTTATTGGCTGATAATAAGTATTAATCTAATAAAGTCATCTATCTGCTCCCCTGGAGAGGTGGGAGAGTTGCTTATGACTATCATGGAAATACCCCTACGAGAGAACTGGAGTTACAGATAAGAAACTATACCTTCTCTCGTAGGAGATTTACATGTATAGTCATAAGCGGTGAATAAGATAGCAAGCCCATCCCATAACCTGCGGAGGAACAGATAGAGTAATCAGAGAATATTCTCTCAAGCAAAGAGGTTTCTAAGAGAAGCCTGTCCTACTTGAGCATCTGCCCTAGCATCAGAGTCTAGGCAATAGTGTTTAGTAAAGGTGTGAACCGATCTCCAAGTCGCAGCTTTACAAATTTCTGCTAATGGAACATTCCGCAATAGAGCAGTGGTAGCCGACTTGCCTCTGGTGGGATGTGCTTTAGGTTTACCCTGTAGGGTTTTCTTTGCTAGTTGATAGCAAAATAAAATACAGGAGACTATCCATCTCGCTATTGATTGCTTGGAGGTGGCTAAGCCAGTGCGGACACCACCATAATTAACAAACAGTCGTGAAGTTCTCCGTAGGGGATTGGTCTTATCTAGATAAAGTTTCAACACTCTCTTAACATCTAGAGAATGGAGAGCCCTCTCTGCTGGAGTGGAAGGGTTTGGAAAGAAAGTAGGTAGGGAAATCGACTGGTTAATGTGGAAGTCGGATATACCCTTGGGTAGAAATTTAGGATGTGTTCGTAGGACTACTTTAGATGAATGAAATATTGTGATGGGCTCGTGGACACAGAGGGCCTGGATTTCGCTGACCCTTCATGTTGAAGTGATTGCCATGAGAAAGGCCGTCTTCCAAGTGAGTTGTTGGAGGGATGCCTTGTATATGGGTTCGAATAGGTGTTGCATTACATGTAAAAGGACCACATTAAGTTCCCATGGCGGAGAAGGGCGCCTAACTGGAGGAAAGACCTTCTTTAACCCCTCTAGAAAATCTTTGATCCCTGGAATTCTGAAAAAAGAGGTTTGCGAAGGAGTCTTCCTATAAGAAGTTAAGGCTGTCAAATGAACTTTTATTGAAGAAAGTTGCAGGCCAGATCGTGCCAATTGTAACAAGTAAGGGAGAATGACATCTTCCTTGCAAGATGTAGGATCTATCCCCTTAGAGGAACAGCACATGCAGAATCTTTTCCACTTGAAGGAGTATGCTGAACGAGTAGATGGCCGCTTCGCCTCTTAAGATGTCCATCCAATCCTGTGGCAGGTTTAGATGACCATACTGGACTAGCTCAGGAGCCATACTGCCAAATTCAATGAGGAGAGATTGGGATGCCTCATTTGTCCGGCGAACTTCGTGAGGAGGTCCGGTCTGCAGGGTAGCCTGAGATGTGGCTGGAGTGATCGGTGAAGGAGATCCGGGAACCACCACTGTGTCGGCCACTCTGGTGCAATGAGGATCATTGTGGCTGATGTCATCAAGAGTTTGAGGAGGACTGCTGGGATCACCGGAATTGGTGAAAAGGTGTACAGAATTTGTTGGACCAGTTTATCCACAGAGCATTCCCCAGCGATTCTGGGTTGTAAGATCTGGTGGCGAAGTCGTGGCATTTCTTGTTTTCTTCTGTGGCGAAGAGGTCGATAGAAGGTGTGCCCCATAAACGGAAAATGTCTTGAGTGACGTCTTCGTTGAGCACCCACTCGTGGTTCTCTTCTAGAACTCTGCTGAGGGCATCCGCTTGCATGTTCTGAACCCCTGGAAGGTGGGTTGCCACTATGCTCAATTTCCTGGCTAGGAGCCAGTGCCATATTGTCTGGGACTCTTGAGACAAGATTCTGGATCTGGTGCCCCCTTGCTTGTTCAGTTAGAAAATAGTGGTGGTATTGTCTGTCTGCACCAGCAAGTTGTCGGTGGTGATTGAGGGCAGAAATGCCTTGAGAGCTAGGTGTACCGCCCGTAGCTCGAGGAGATTGATGTAGTATAATGATTCCTTGTGAGACCATCAACCTTGTATTTGCAGGTGATCCATATGAGCTCCCCATCCGCAGAGAGAGGCATCTGTCACAATAGTCTGCGTTGGAGGCTGTGCCCGGAATGGCATCCCCTTTAGTAGATTGGCTGGAGAGCACCGCCAAGTTAGAGATCTGATTGCATGGGTGGATAGGTGAATTCGATCCTCCCAGTTCCCCGACAACTGATTCCATTGGTCCTCCAGGCATTCTTGAAACGGTCGCATGTGGAGGCGAGCGTTGGGTGTCAGAAAAATGGAGGATGCCATGGAGCCGAGAAGTGAGGAAACTGTTCGCACTGTTGGGTGACGCATTGATCGGAGAGCCCGACACTTCCGGAGAATGGATAAGCGTTGTTCCTCTGAAGGACACACTTTTGCCTGCAGTGTGTCTATGGTAGCTCCTAAGTAGTGTAACTTCTTGACAGGAACTGTCGTTGACTTGTGAAAGTTTACATGAAGACATAGTCGGTACAGGAGGTCGCAGGTCATCTGGAAATGCAGTTTTGCTTCTGCATAAGTGGATGCTTTGATTAACCAGTCGTCCAGATACGGATATATGAAAATTCGATTTTTCCTAAGATGAGCTGCCACCACCGCCATGCACTTGGAAAAGGTTCTGGGTGCAGACCTGAAACCGAATGGTAGGACCGTGTATTGAAAGTGATCTTGACACATGTAGGAAGTTGCCTCTGTATGTACTATTTCAAAGTAAGAAATAGCATGCACAGAGTCCAAGGGTTCCCCTTAGAGGTAAGATAGTGGCAAAAAGTGATCATTTTAATGCTCTATTTTGTGGTAGTGTGGTCGAGCCGTAGGCTTATCAGAGGGTAGTGTTAAGCATTTGTTGTACACACACAGGCAATAAATGAGGAACACACACTCAAAGACAATTCTAGGCCAATAGGTTTTTATATAGAAAAATATATTTTCTTAGTTTATTTTAAGAACCACAGGTTCAAGGTTTACAATCAATACTTTACATGAAAGGTATTTCACTCAGGTATTATAGGAACTTTGAATCAGCAAAATAGCATGTACAGTTTTGGCAGAAATGGCAATAAGCTATTTTAAAACGAGACACACTGCAAATTTCAACTGTTCCTGGGGGAGGTAAGTATTTGTTAGTTTTGCAGGTAAGTAAACCACCTACAGGGTTCAAAGTTGGGTCCAAAGTAGCCCACCGTTGGGGGTTCAGGGCAACCCCAAAGTTAGCACACCAGCAGCTCAGGGCCGGTCAGGTGCAGAGTTCAAAGTGGTGCCCAAAACGCATAGGCTTCAATGGAGAAGGGGGTGCCCTGGTTCCAGTCTGCCAGCAGGTAAGTACCTGCGACTTCAGAGAGCAGACCAGGGGGGGTTTGTAGGGCACCGGGGGGGGGGACATAAGTCAGCACAAAAAGTACACCCTCAGCGGCACAGGGGCGGCCGGGTGCAGAGTGCAAACAGGCGTTGGATTTGCAATAGGTTTCAATGGGAGACCCAGGGGTCTCTTCAGCGAAGCAGGCCGGCAAGGGGGGGGGGTCCTCGGGGTAGCCACCACCTGGGCAAGGGAGAGGGCCACCTGGGGCTCGCTTCTGCACTGGAGGTCGGATCCTTCAGGTCCTGGGGGCTGCGGGTGCAGTGTCTTTACCAGGCGTCGGGTTCTTGGAAGCAGGCAGTTGCGGACAGAGGGAGCCTCTGGATTCCCTCTGCAGGGGTCGCTGTGGGGCTCAGGGGGTCAACTCTGGCTACTCACGGGCTCGCAGTTGCTGGGGAGTTCTCCCTGTAGTGTTGGTTCTCCGCAGGTCGAGCAGGGGGCGTCGGGTGCAGAGTGGAAAGTCTCACGCTTCCGGGGGGAAACGTGTAGTCTTTAAAAGTTGCTTCTTTGTTGCAAAGTTGCATTCTTTGTGGAACAGGGCCGCTATCCTCAGGAGTTCTTGGTCCTTTTAGATGCAGGGTAGTCCTCTGAGGCTTCAGAGGTCGCTGGACCCTGGGAGACGCGTCGCTGTTGCAGTTTTTCTTGAAGTGGGGAGACGGGCCGGTAGGGCTGGGGCCAAAGCAGTTGGTGTCTCCGTCTTCTCTGCAGGGCTTCAGGTCAGCAGTCCTTCTTCGTCTTCAGGTTGCAGGAATCTATCTTCCTAGGTTCTGGGGGCCCCTAAATACTCAATTTAGGGGTGTGTTTAGTTCTGGGAGGGCAGTAGCCAATGGCTACTAGCCCTGAGGGTGGCTACACCCTCTTTGTGCCTCCTCCCTGTGGGGAGGGGGGCACATCCCTAATCCTATTGGGGGAATCCTCCATCTGCAAGATGGAGGATTTCTGAAAGTCAGAGTCACCTCAGCTCAGGACATCTTAGGGGTTGTCCTGAGTGGCCAGTGACTCCTCCTTGAATCTCTCAGTATCTCCTCTGGCCTTGCCGCCAAAAGTGGGGCCGTGGCCGGAGGGGGCGGGCATCTCCACTAGCTGGGATGCCCTGTGGCGCTGTAACAAAGGGGGTGAGCCTTTGAGGCTCACCACCAGGTGTTACTGTTCCTGCAGGGGGAGGTGAGAAGCACCTCCACCCAGTACAGGCTTTGTTACTGGCCACAAAGTGACAAAGGCACTCTCCCCATGTGGCCAGCAACATGTCTGGTGTGTGGCAGGCTGGTAAAACTCGTCAGCCCACACTGGAAGTCGGGTATGTTTTCAGGGGGCATCTCTAAGATGCCCTCTGGGGTGTATTTCACAATAAAATGTACATGGCATCAGTGTGCATTTATTGTGCTGAGAAGTTTGATACCAAACTTCCCAGTTTTCAGTGTAGCCATTATGGTGCTGTGGAGTTCGTGTTTGACAGACTCCCAGACCATATACTCTTATGGCTACCCTGCACTTACAATGTCTAAGGTTTTGCTTAGACACTGTAGGGGCATAGTGCTCATGCACCTATGCCCTCACCTATGGTATAGTGCACCCTGCCTTAGGGCTGTAAGGCCTGCTAGAGGGGTGACTTATCTATGCCATGGGCAGTGTGAGGTTGGCATGGCACCCTGAGGGGATTCCCATGTCGACTTAGTCATTTTCTCCCCACCAGCACACACAAGCTGGCAAGCAGTGTGTCTGTGCTGAGTGAGGGGTCCCCAGGGTGGCATAAGACATGCTGCAGCCCTTAGAGACCTTCCCTGGCATCAGGGCCCTTGGTACCAGGGGTATCAGTTACAAGGGACTTACCTGGATGCCAGGGTGTGCCAATTGTGGAGACAAAGGTACAGGTTAGGAAAAGAACCCTGGTGCTGGGGCCTGGTTAGCAGGCCTCAGCACACTTTCAAATCATAACTTGGCATCAGCAAAGGCAAAAAGTCAGGGGGTAACCATGCCAAGGAGGCATTTCCTTACAACCCACCACAAACCTCAGGAATTTCCGATGCTTCTTCGCAATGGGGATATGGAAATACGCATCGTGTACATCCACTGAGCAAAGCCAGTCTCCTTGCTGAATGTGAGGATATATCTGGTGTAAGGATAGCATCCTGAACTTTTCCTTTCGGATCCATTTGTTGGCAATTATGAGGTCTAGAATGGGCATTAATTCGTTCTTGTCCTTCTTTGGGATGAGAAAGTATTTATAGTAAATACCCTTCCCCCGTTGGCTGAGGGGAACTAATTCTACTGCTCTTTTTTCTAGGAGGATGGAAACTTCCGCCTGTGGAAGGTCGAGGTGTGCAGTCGAGGGTTTTGGCGGGATAGCCGGAGGTGGTGTTGAAAACCTGAGACAATATCCATTCTGTACAATGTTTAAGACCCAAGCGTCTGTTGTAATTCTTTGCCACTCTACCAGGCAATTAGTGATGCTTCCCCCCCACCGGAGTAGTTAACGAAGTTGGGGGGAGGAAATTCTCAGGGCTTTGAGGTGGAATGTTGTCGGGTACTCTGAGTGGACTGATGGATTGTTCGTCCCCTCTGTGCCTTACGCTGATGCTGGTAGGCTCGCTGGTACTGCTGGTGAGGCCTCGTAGGGGCCCATTGAGGGGTTTGAACCCTCTGCATGGTGTATCGGCGATAGAAAGGACGGAAGGACCTACGTTGCTCTTTAGGTTTGTCCAATCCTACTGCTTTTAATGTGTCCACCTCAGCTTTCATCCTTGCCATTTCGTCATCTGCGTGTGATCCGAATAAGGTTGATCCTGAAAATGGCAGATTCATTAATCTTTGCTGCGCATCCGGATTCAGTGACGTGAGCCGCAGCCACGAATGTCTTCTCAGCGTCACACCATGGCAGTAAGAATGTGCTGAAAGTAAAGACGCGTCCGCTGCCGCGCTTATGATCTGATTGGAGACCATAGCACCTTCATTGGCTATTTCTAAGAAGTCCTCTCTGTGATCTCTCGGGAGATACTCTGCGAACTGCAATATGGAATCCCACAAAGATCTATTGTACCTGCCCAAAACGGCTGTGGCGCTTGCAGTTTGTATAGATGACACAGCCGAACCGCAGACTTTCCGGCCTGTTGAATCCAACCTTTTACACTCCTTATCCGGGGGAGAGGTGGAAGATGGGGAGGTTGTGTGAGCTTTGCGAGCCGCCAAAATAACTACTGAGTCCGGTGACGGGTCAGAGCGCAAAAAGACCGGATCTTGCTCAGGAGGGCGATACTTTTTCTGAAGTCTAGACGGTGCAGGTCGTGTCGTAGCCGGTGTTAGGAAAACCTCCATAGCGGGCTCTAAGAGGCCAGGCACTAGGGGTAGTAATGGTCTGGCAGCTGTACGCTGTTGTAGAGTTTCGAAGATAACCGACTTAGATGGTGTAGGGGCGACCATCGGTATATTTAGTTTTGACGCGCCTTGGACCAGCACTTCATGGAAGGTGTTAATATCATCCACCGGCAAGGACCGAGGTGGAGGAGAGTCTGATAAGGTAGGGGAGTAGTCTCTGGTGGAAGACCAAGACTCCCTCTCATGCTCCCTTGAACTTGATCTGTGCCTAGATCTGCGGTGCGACCTTGAGCGGGATGAGTCATGGCCATGACGTGAACAGTGGCGCGATGTAGAGCGCGGTCTAGTTGGGACATTAGCCGGTACTTGAGGCACTGGAAGCGGTGCTGGTTGTGGTAACTCCTGACCAGTTGGCTGAGGTGACGTTGCCGGAAGATCTGGAGGAGGAGAGGCATGCGGAGAAGCACGAGAAGAAGGTGACGAGGGAAGCAGCACTACTGAAGTAGATCGCTCTGATGAAAAATAAATTCTCCGTCTCTTGTGTCTCTTCAACGTTGATGGACTCCTCAACATCGACGCTGTGCGGGGTGTCGACCCATGACGTCTACGTTGACCTCTTGACGTCGACTGCAACAACGCCGATCTGCTTCTCGACGTTGTGCGTCTTGGGGTCTTCGACGTCGTGCAGTGCCTTGACGTCGAACGGCGACTCCCATACGTTGTCGAGCCGGACTTCGACGGCGAGCATGTCGGTGCCGTACCTCCTCTTGACGTCGATCTTCTCGACGTCGACCGGGACCAATGGCGTTTTCGCCCTGAAGAACGCCTCTCAGACCTTCCACGACCACTGGAGGCCGAGGTCTGAGCCCTGGTGGAAGACTGACCTTCCCCTCGCTCAGAAGTCCCACTGGTTCCTTGGCTTCTTCCCTCTGCTCTCCCTTGAAGGTGAATCTTCTCTCTGACACGTAATGTGCGCCTGGAGAATGTCTTGCAGATGTTGCAGGACGCAGGAATATGTGAGGAAGGCAGACAAATGATACAGACCTCATGAGGATCTGTTTTGGCCTTTTTTCCGGCACATTTTGAGCATTTGTCAAACAAGGAAGACATTTTTTGAGTAAAAAAGCCTTAAATTCTTGTCAGAAAATTTCAAAATCCAGTAGAGAAAGATAAAAGACATTGAATGAAGCCTTTTTTCCTCAAACTTTCTCTATCTTTTTGAAGGAAAAAAACTAAAAAGGTCAAGCTCAATGCTCCAGGGTCCTGTCAGCAAGTGCCGGAAAAAAGAACTGAGGTAACTGCCTCTCTCTAAGCATGATGGGATACTGGAGGACTGGCTGTTCTTAAAGGCACAGTATCCTTTTTCTTCATTACTAATGGCAGACTATGGGCTACACTGCTCTGCACTCCTTCATAGGGGTTTTTCTGATATAAAAGAGGTTTGTGAAGGAATTTTTCTAAACAATTGCATTTATTTGACAAGCATTTTAATGCTTTTACTTCAAGGACAATCTAAATGAAGAAGCTTGAACACTGTAGCCCTTCCTATAGGCTGCATGGGAACATTCCTAAGTTACTTGGCAGGCCTTTCTGAAGTAAGGCGAACATGGACACTTAAGAAGTTATATTTGAAAAAGTGCTCCGGGGTCCCCGCAGGCGGGCGGGGAATATTTAACGCTTATGACTATACATGGAAATCCCCTACGAGAGAAGTTTAACATTCCTAGCATTACAGACTATGATTATTCTGACTTACTGCTTTTTCTAAGGTACCATGGGACTTCCACTTCGAGGACGGGGATGATTCAAGCATGTGAATCTAAGAAAGATCCAGTATTAGATAAGAACACTATCCAACCTCCCTTGTCCCAACGGGCATCCTTGGGCTCCTCTGAGAAGGGTCCCAAATCCACGAAATTCCAACTGCGACTTCTCCTCATTATCATATGGACACCTAATCCGGGGTTACACCTCTGCACACAGGTGCCTGGGGAATCTTACTTACTTACCTTGGGTGTTCTCGTGATTCCCCAGTCCTAAAGGTCCTTGGGTGGTTGTTTGAGTTGGAAGCATTTACTTAATAATATATGGTTTGCCCCTCCATAGGGGCACCTCTTATTATACGCTTGCGCATGCATATTTCTAAGTGTATTTTTCAATGATGATCATATCTTCGTTAGGAGATATACCCAGCCTCCTACATCGGTTATCTCGCTCTGGCACAAAGCATCCCCAGCAGCCATGGAATCCTCTGATTCTCACGGCTAGAAACACAGCTCCTGTGCCCGCATCTCAGGCCTACATGGACCACTTTCAGCAGGAATTCTGATCCAAAATCAGCTCCCTTAAAATGGACTTCAAGTCCTGCAATCAGGACTTCATGCCCGATGTCAACGAACTGGGGGGGACAAGCTGATGATCTAGAACACACTGTTGATGCTCAATCAGAAGACCGAGAAACACTATGGAACAAGAACACAGCAATGGAAGAACAGCAAATCAAACTGCAAATGAAAGAGGACGATCGTGAAAACAGAAGTTGGAGGAACAACATAATGGCCTTCACTGCTGAACTCTTGCACATGATCTGCAGAGATGAGGATGTCTCTCCCTGAGCATTGGACAGAGCCCACAGAGTGGCATCTATACCAGGGCGCCCCTATTCAGTTCAACTTTGACACCGGTCCACTTCTTTACCGAAAAGAAGGCAATCTTGACGGCATTGTGGAGTAAAGCCAATCTGGTCTTACAGGGCCACAATGCCCAGCTTTTCCAAGATCTATCGCCCGATACTCTGCGCCACTGCAGGGACTTGAAACCTGTCACCGACAAAGTGAAGGAACATCTGATATCAGTGAGGCCATCCTTTCGCTATCATTTTCACCTAGGAGGGCAAACACCCGGTCCTCCATTCCCTGATGGAAGAAAACATCTCTTGAAATTAACAAAGAGCCCACAGGAAGAAAACAGAACCGCACCTTACTCTCACTCTAGTGAATTACTGGACCCCATCTGGACCACAACGTAATCCCAACGCTCTGACAAACAACACAAAGCAGTTGCATCTCACAAAACCAAAAGAGTCATCACCCAACACCTCTGCAGCATGGAAAGGGACTCCCGCCCCAAACCACTCAGCAAATGGATCCTCATAAGTCAGCTTCCTCCTTTCAAACTAACCTGATCCAAGACAAGGAATGCAATGCCCTTTACACAGTGTAACTTCAGTCCCCTGGAATATACGCTGCACCTGCAACATTAGCCATCTTCACTGGGAACGGGTAAGCCCCCGCCTCTTACCCAGAGGTCATGGTATGTGGTTTGTTTCTACAGATTCTTCCATGCCTTATTCTTTCAGCTCTGCAACTGGCGGCTATACAGATCCAATAAGTCCTGGGCATCTAATCGAGACCCCTTTCCCACCCTCCTATCATAAGTGGGATAATACTGCTCAACTACATTTTAAAATTTGCTGCTCCAGCTCATTCCTCTACTCATCCATCCCTCTCCTACCCTCGCCATGCCCTGTAGCTGGGCCATGAAAGCCCCTTTGAGATGCCATTTGGCCTCTGCCTCCCTGACCGCTTCAACAAGCCCCCAGGATGACACACTAGCTCAATCTATTTTCTCCTATAATGTCCATTACTCACCACACATTAACTACCATTCTCTCGATGTTCAGGGCCTGAACTCACCTAACAAACAATGGCAGGTCATGGTGTTATCTCCTCCTACAACCCCGATGTCATCTTTTCCAAGAAGCTCACGTTTTGCATGAAGATACCCACTGCATGTCCAATCCAAAATACCCAACCTGTTACTGAGCACATGCCTCAACCAAAACAGCGGGCGTCACCATCATGTACAAAGGCAGGTTTTGCACCAAGGTGATGAAATTGGTAAGGAATGTAAATAGCCACTACTTGAAACTCACGCTCAGAGGATCCCGTCCTCTCCTCTCTTGAACATATACACCCCCAATCAAGCACAGGACACTTAACTCAGAGACCTCTTCCTGCACTTGACGGGAGGGAGATCTTGCAGTGAGGGTGCGGATTTAACCTAGTTTTGGACTCCAACTTGCAGCATAGCGCAGCACTCCTTCAGGGCACCAGGGCGATGTCTGCTGCTCTCAAACATGACTTCGCTGACCTGGGGTTAGTGGATGCTTGGTACTATAGGTACCCCAATACTCAAGACTACTCCTTTTATTCACACGTTGTAGGAGGCTGGACTGGCTTGTAGTGAGTACCAAGGGGTACTTGCACCTTGCACCAGGCCCAGTTATCCCTTATTAGTGTATAGGGTGTCTAGCAGCTTAGGCTGATAGATAATGGTAGCTTAGCAGAGCAGCTTAGGCTGAACTAGGAGACGTGTGAAGCTACTACAGTACCACTTAGTGTCTTATGCACAATATCATAAGAAAACACAATACACAGTTATACTAAAAATAAAGGTACTTTATTTTTATGACAATATGCCAAAGTATCTTAGAGTGTACCCTCAGTGAGAGGATAGGAAATATACACAAGATATATATACACAATAGCAAAAATATGCAGTATAGTCTTAGAAAACAGTGCAAACAATGTATAGTTACAATAGGATGCAATGGGGAAACATAGGGATAGGGGCAACACAAACCATATACTCCAGAAGTGGAATGCGAACCATGAATGGACCCCAAACCTATGTGACCTTGTAGAGGGTCGCTGGGACTATTAGAAAATAGTGAGAGTTAGAAAAATAACCCTCCCCAAGACCCTGAAAAGTGAGTGCAAAGTGCACCAAAGTTCCCCTAAGGACAAAATAGTCGTGTTAGAGGGAAAATGCAAGGAAAACACAAATCAGCAATGCAACAACGATGGATTCCTGACTGAGGGTACCTGTGGAACAAGGGGACCAAGTCCAAAAGTCACAAGCAGCTCGGAGATGGGCAGATGCCCAAGAAATGCCAGCGGTTGGTGCAAAGAAGCTCTTACTAGGCTGAAGAACTGTGAATACTGCAGGAACGACAAGGGCTAGAGACTTCCCCTTTGGAGGATAGATCCCCCACGCCTTGGAGAGTCGTGCAGAAGTGTTTTCCCGCCGGATGGACGCCAACAAGCCTTGCTACACGCAAATCGTGCGTTTGGCGTTTTTGGACGCTGCTGGGGCCCAGGAGGGACCAGAAGGTCGCAAATTGGACCTGCAGAGAGAGGGGACGTCGAGCAAGACAAAGAGCCCTCACTGAAGCAGGTAGCACCCGGAGAAGTGCCAGAAACAGGCACTACGATGATGCGTGAAACGGTGCTCGCCGAAGTTGCACAAAGGAGTCCCACGTCGCCGGAGACCAACTTAGAAAGTCGTGCAATGCAGGTTAGAGTGCCGTGGACCCAGGCTTGGCTGTGCACGAAGGATTTCCGCCGGAAGTGCACAGGGGCCGGAGTAGCTTGCAAAGTCGCGGTTCCCAGCAATGCAGCCCAGCGAGGTGAGGCAAGGACTTACCTCCACCAAACTTGGGCTGAAGAGTCACTGGACTGTGGGGGTCACTTGGACGGTGTCGCTGGATTCGAGGGACCTCGCTCGTCGTGCTGAGAGGAGACCCAAGGGACCGGTAATGCAGCTTTTTGGTGCCTGCGGTTGCAGGGGGAAGATTCCGTCGACCCACGGGAGATTTCTTCGGAGCTTCTGGTGCAGAGAGGAGGCAGACTACCCCCACAGCATGCACAAGCAGGAAAACAGTCGAGAAGGCGGCAGGATCAGCGTTACAGAGTTGCAGTAGTCGTCTTTGCTACTATGTTGCAGGTTTGCAGGCTTCCAGCGCGGTCAGCGGTCGATTCCTTATCAGAAGGTGAAGAGGGAGATGCAGAGGAACTCGGCTGAGCTCGTGCATTCGTTATCTAAAATTTCCCCAGAGACAGAGACCCTAAATAGCCAGAAAAGAGGGTTTGGCTACCTAGGAGAGAGGAAAGGCTACTAACACCTGAAGGAGCCTATCAGCAGGAGTCTCTGACGTCACCTGGTGGCACTGGCCACTCAGAGCAGTCCAGTGTGCCAGCAGCACCTCTGTTTCCAAGATGGCAGAGGTCTGGAGCACACTGAAGGAGCTCTGGACACCTCCCAGGGGAGGTGCAGGTCAGGGGAGTGGTCACTCCCCTTTCCTTTGTCCAGTTTCGCGCCAGAGCAGGGGCTAAGGGGTCCCTGAACCGGTGTAGACTGGCTTATGCAGAATTGGGCACATCTGTGCCCAACAAAGCATTTCCAGAGGCTGGGGGAGGCTACTCCTCCCCTGCCTTCACACCATTTTCCAAAGGGAGAGGGTGTCACACCCTCTCTCAGAGGAAGTTCTTTGTTCTGCCATCCTGGGCCAGGCCTGGCTGGACCCCAGGAGGGCAGCTGCCTGTCTGAGGGGTTGGCAGCAGCAGCAGCTGCAGTGAAACCCCAGGAAGGGCAGTTTGGCAGTACCAGGGTCTGTGCTACAGACCACTGGGATCATGGGATTGTGCCAACTATGCCAGGATGGCATAGAGGGGGCAATTCCATGATCATAGACATGTTACATGGCCATATTCGGAGTTACCATTGTGAAGCTACATATAGGTAGTGACCTATATGTAGTGCACGCGTGTAATGGTGTCCCCGCACTCACAAAGTTCAGGGAATTGGCTCTGAACAATGTGGGGGCACCTTGGCTAGTGCCAGGGTGCCCTCACACTAAGTAACTTTGCACCTAACCTTTACCAGGTAAAGGTTAGACATATAGGTGACTTATAAGTTACTTAAGTGCAGTGTAAAATGGCTGTGAAATAACGTGGACGTTATTTCACTCAGGCTGCAGTGGCAGGCCTGTGTAAGATTTGTCAGAGTTCCCTATGGGTGGCAAAAGAAATGCTGCAGCCCATAGGGATCTCCTGGAACCCCAATACCCTGGGTACCTCAGTACCATATACTAGGGAATTATAAGGGTGTTCCAGTAAGCCAATGTAAATTGGTAAAAATGGTCACTAGCCTGTTAGTGACAATTTAAAAGTAATGAGAGAGCATAACCACTGAGGTTCTGGTTAGCAGAGCCTCAGTGAGACAGTTAGGCACCACACAGGGAACATATACATGCACACCTATGAGCACTGGGGCCCTGTGTGACAGGGTCCCAGTGACACATACATATAGGCCACAAACCTATGAGCACTGGGGTCCTGACCAGCAGGATCCCAGTGACACATAACAAACATACTGAAAACATAGTGTTTTCACTATGAGCACTGAGGCCTGGCTATCAGGATCCCAGTGAGACAGTGAAAACAGTGACAAATACCCTGACATACACTCACAAACAGGCCAAAAGTGGGGGTAACAAGGCTAGAAAGAGGCTACCTTCTCACACAACCCCCCCCCAAACGAAGGACAATAAGGCTAACCTTGGCCAGTTGAGACTTTATTGTCTAAGTGGTGATAAGTAGAGAGTAGCTCTGCAATAGACTGGTTACTCCCTTAATCATCCACTATATGGTTACTTCCCTGTGGGGATGTAAACCACCCTGTTTGAAGTTTTTTAGCTAAGCAACAATGTGAAGATGTATTTTCAGAGTTTCTATCAGTAAGTTTTAGTTTAGAGCAGTGGGAATTGTCCACTGAACCTATTTGTAGTGATGGAAATGCCAGACAGGGATGCTGTCTCAGAAAAGCCATAGCAGGGCAAAAACTTTGTCCATATGGCTGGAAGAGAGAACAGGGATGCTGTTTCTCTTGGGTTGGAGCAGGGCAGGGATGCTGTCCTATCAGCTCCACACTAGGGCAGGGATGCTGTCCTAAGTGTTGTGAGGCAGTGCAGAGTTTCTGCACTAAAGTTTCTCTGGGAGGGTTGGAGGGATGCTCCATGTTAACTAAAATGGTGCTCTTTTTCTCACCAATGTTAGTTATCCCACAGAGAGGTACTTCCACCTCAGGGAGTACAGTTTTGCCAACTGATGATTCCCTTGGAACAGGTGCCACCCCAGGAGAGGTTTCTCCCACCACAGGAATGGTATCCTGAATGGTAGGGTGGTTAGGGGATACTGTGATACCCTTTTTACCTGTTGATGGAGAGGGATCCTGAGTTTTCAGGCCTTCTCTCCTTTGCTTTTTCATTTCAGTAGAAATGAGAGGGAACAATTCCTCAGGGATGCCCAGCATGGCTGCATGGGCATAAAACTCTACATCAGCCCAACCTGAGGCCTCTAGGTCATTACCTAGGAGACAGTCTACAGGTAAGCTAGGTGATACCACCACCTGCTTAGGGCCAGTAACTCCACCCCAACTAAACTGAATTATAGCTAAGGGAAGAAACTTAGTGGAGTTATGGACATCAATAATCTTATACTGTTGTCCAATGATGTGTTGATCAGGGTGCACTAGGTTTTCAGTCACCAAAGTGAAACTGGCACCTGTGTCCCTGTAGGCCAAGGCCTCAACACCATTTATTGAAACTGTCTGCCTGTACTTATCCATTGTAAGGGGACAAGCAGCCAGTGTGGCAAGGCCAATGCCACTAGGTGTGACAGAAACTGTCTTGGGACTGATTACATCAGTTTCCACTATGGACCCATAAGTGAACCCAACTACACCCTTTGCTTGACTGTTGCCAGCAGTCCCACCACTAGTACCACTACTGCTAGGGGCACTAGAGCTTGATGTATTAGTGGTAGTAGGCTCAGGAGGTTTACCTGGACAGGACTTATCCCCTGGCCTATGGCCTCTATTTTTACACACAAAGCACCAAGGCTTTTTAATGTGTGCAGGTTGGGAAGAAGAGGAAGAATTTGTTTTATCCCCACCCTCTGAAGAGTGTTTAAGATTTGAAGTGGGATCTTTGGTTTTACCCTTATCCCCATGCTTATCTTGAGATTTTTCACCATCTTTCTTCTTATTGCCATCTTTGTCACCCCCTGTATGAACTTTTCTGTTCACCCTTGTTCTGACCCATTTGTCTGCCTTCTTTCCCAATTCTTGGGGGGAGGTCAGATCAGAGTCTACCAGGTACTGGTGCAACAAATCAGACACACAATTATTAAGTATATGCTCTCTCAAGATTGTGTTATACAGGCTTTCATAATCAGTAACTTTACTGCCATGTAACCACCCCTCCAAGGCCTTCACTGAATGGTCAATGAAATCAACCCAGTCTTGTGAAGACTCCTTTTTGGTCTCTCTGAACTTTATCCTGTACTGTTCAGTGGTTAAGCCATAACCATCCAGGAGTGCATTCTTAAGAAATGTAAAATTATTGGCATCATTTTCTTTCACTGTAAGGAGCCTATCCCTACCTTTTCCACTAAATGATAGCCATAGGATAGCAGCCCACTGCCTTTGAGGGACATCCTGTACAACACAGGCCCTCTCAAGTGCAGCAAACCACTTGTTAATGTCCTCCCCCTCCTTATAAGGGGGAACTATCTTGTGCAGATTCCTGGAATCATGCTCTTTTGCAGGATGACTATGGGGAATACTGCTGCTGCCACCATGGGTATCTAAACCCAACTTCTGTCTTTCCTTCTCTAATTCTAAAGACTGTCTATCCAAATCCAGCTGTTGCTTCTTGAGCTTCAGTCTGGTTTGTTCCACTCTCAATCTATTGAGCTCCCTTTCTAACAATCTGTCATCAGGGTGGGTGGGAGGGACATTTCTAGATACAGAGGTATGATGGGAATGAACAGAAGGAGACCTGTCCCTTACAGAGGGCACCCTAACAGCTTGGCTACCAGCATAATGTGAGAGCACACCATCAGTATGGTGTGATTCAATTTCTGTACCAACTATGCTAGACTGTCTAGTAATGGGCAGGCTGAGAAGTTTCTTTCCTGAACCTTTTCCTGGGGGAGTCCCTGGATCAGATTGAGAACCATTAGCTACTTTTTCACCAGATTGGGCACTTATGGCCTTATCCTGTACTCTAAGCATATTAATTAACAGTTCCAAGGAAGGATTCTTCGCTACACTCAAACCTCTCTCTATGCAGAGACTCCTTGCTCCTTTCCAGCTAAGGTGATCATATGCAATTGTGGACAGTTCAACATTTTGGCCTGTACCAGACATTTTTTAGAGAGAGTTAAAGTGATAGAAAAAGAGAAAAAAGTTTTCAGAACTTTTTGGAAAGACAGAAAAAAACTTTTTAAACTTTTAAGAACTTTTTGAAAGTTTAGGAGTACTTTTCAGCACTTAGAAAAGAGTGAAAAGAGGAAATGCAAAACTTTTTGGCTATGTGTATATACACTGACCTTGTTTTGTATATTTTTCTCTTATGAAAAGTACAATGACAAGAGTGGTAAGTAGTCTCAAGCACTTATCCCACCACTGCACAACCAATGTAGGAGGCTGGACTGGCTTGTAGTGAGTACCAAGGGGTACTTGCACCTTGCACCAGGCCCAGTTATCCCTTATTAGTGTATAGGGTGTCTAGCAGCTTAGGCTGATAGATAATGGTAGCTTAGCAGAGCAGCTTAGGCTGAACTAGGAGACGTGTGAAGCTACTACAGTACCACTTAGTGTCTTATGCACAATATCATAAGAAAACACAATACACAGTTATACTAAAAATAAAGGTACTTTATTTTTATGACTGTTAGACTTTTCATCCTTGGCGTGGTCTCCCTTAACTTTTTGCCTCTGTTCCCCAGGTTGTTGATGTGTGCTGGACTCTGATTTTGCTGTTTTTGTTACTCTGGGCACTTTACCACTGCTAACCAGTGCTAAAGTGCAAGTGCTCCTGTTTAAATTATATGTAAGTGGTTCATCCATGATTGGCATATTTGAATTACTAGTAAGTCCCTAGTAATGTGCACTAGAGGTGCCAGGGCCTGTAAATCAAATGCTACTAGTGGGCCTGCAGCACTGGTTGTGCCACCCACATAAGTAGCTCTGTACTCATGTCTCAGACCTGCCACTGCAGTGTCTGTATGTGTATTTTTACACTGTAAATTCGACTTGGCAAGTGTACCCACTTGCCAGGCCTAAACCTTCCCTTTCCTTACATGTAAGGCACCCCTAAGGTAGGCCCTAGGTAGCCCCAAGGGCAGGGTGCAGTGTATGGATAAGGTAGGACATATAGTAATGTGGTTTATATGTCCTGACAGTGAAATACTGCCAATTTCGTTTTCACTGTTGCAAGGTCTGTCTCTCTCTCATAGGATAATATGGGGGCTACCTTTAAATATGATTAAAGTGTAGATTCCCCTAGAGAGTAGATGGACATGTGGAGTTTGGGATCCCTGAACTCACAATTTAAAAATACATCTTTTAGTAAAGTTGATTTTAAGATTGTGAGTTTGGAAATGCCACTTTTAGAAAGTGAGCATTTTCTTGCTTAAACCATTCTGTGACTCTGCCTTGTTTGTGGATTCCCTGTCTGGGTCAGTTTGACAGTTGGGTTGTTTTTCACCTCACACCAGACAGTGACACAAAGGGAGCTGGGGTGTGATCTGCATTTCCTGATTAGCCATCTCTGCTAGGAGGGAGGGGTGGAGTGGTCACTCTCATCTGAAAGGACTGTGCCTGCCTCTGACAATGCTGTCTCCAACCCCCTGGTGTGTGTCTGAGGCCTTGCCTGGGCAAGGCAGGATTTCACAAGAAGGTGTGAGTCCCCTTTGAAGAAAGGTGACTTCAAAGGCTAAAATGGGTATAAGAAGGGCACCCAAACTTACAAACTTTAGAAACACTTCTGGAATCAAGGGGAACCTCTGCCTGGAGAAGAGCTGATCGCTGAGGAACAAGTGCTGCCCTGCCTGTGACTGTGCTTTGTGGAGCTTTCCTGCAGTGCTGCTTCTGCCTGAGTAAGAGGGCAAAGACTGGACTTTGTGTGCCTTCCATCTTGAAGAAGAAATCTCCAAGGGCTTGATGTAGAGCTTGCCTCCTGTTGTTGAAGTCTCAGGGATAGCAAAGACTTCTTCCTGCCAGCACCTGGAGTCTCTGGAGAGACCCCTACTCTGCTCTGTGGTGCCCTTCCAGTTCCTGGGACCCTGAAAGGAGAGGCTGGCAGCCTAAGGACAAAAATACACGCACCGAGCGCCGTGCGGGGAAAAGATCGACGCGAATCCGATCGCGGCTGAGAAAACGACGCGACGCCGGCTCCGCAGCTGAGAAACGACGCCGCAGGAAACGCGACCGGAGAATCGACGCCCGGAGCAGGAGAAACGACGCGCAACATCGCTGACGAAGGCTGAGAGATCGCAACCTGCGCCGCGGGACTTTCGGACCGTCGCGTGGCTGGCTTTTTCGACGCGCATCGCCGTGCCGAGTTGTTTTCGACGCATATAACCGTGCAGGGTTATTTTCGACGCACACCGCCCGTGCGGGGTTATTTTTGCCGCAAACCAGGTACATTTTCACGCTAGCAGCGCTAGTGTGTTGTTACAACTACCTAAAGACTCTTTTTATTTTAAACCTTTTAAAAATCATAACTTGACTTGTGTATGTTGGATTTTTGTCGTTTTGGTCTTGTTTTGTCTAGATAAATATTTCCTATTTTTCTAAACTGGTGTTGTGTCATTTTGTAGTGTTTTCATTAAGTTACTGTGTGTGTTGGTACAAATACTTTACGCCCAGCACTCTGAGGTTAAGCCTACTGCTCTGCCAAGCTACCAAGGGGGTAAGCAGGGGTTAGCTGAGGGTGATTCTCTTTTATCCTAACTAGAGTGAGGGTCCTTGCTTGAACAGGGGGTAACCTGACTGTCAACCAAAGACCCCATTTCTAACATTGGTGACCAGCGGTCGGGATTTGGACTTGTATTTGTACTTGACATACAGTAATTAAGTGTACACTACTGTTTTGATCTCAGACCACTACGTGACCACATACTACTAGTCTTGTGATTTTTGTTTTTTACTTGGACTGTTTTTCTCTGCATTCAGTTTCTTTTTTTTCACTGATCCCGGGATTGACTTTGCTGAAACTTCATTTGAGAACTTGCTTTTCTGTTTTTGGAACTGTGCATATTTTTTTTAACCTCTCATCATGTCTCAGTCTGGAGATGCCCTAGCTGAAACTGCTTTTGATTTGGAGAAATTGGAGAGCTACAAGGTGGCTCAGTTGAAGCAGTTTTGTAGGAATGTTGGCTGTCCCATTGAGAGCTCATCCAAGAAGGATGAGCTGCAAAAGGCGCTGAGGGCCTGGGTGGCAGCCAAAGCAGCTGAGGGGCACACAGAGGAGGAGCCAGAGGGGGAAGAGGAGTTGCAAGTCACTCACACTGATGTAGTGGGTGGGCCTGCTATGTCTCAGGGGAGAATCTCTAGGGCAAGTAGCAGTGTATCCTCCAAGGGTCTGACACCTGAAGAGTTACAGGACAGACAGGCAGAAAGGGAGTACCAATTGGAGCAGAGAAGGCTAGCCCTTGAGGAGAAGAAGATAACAATGGCTCATGAGCTTAGCTTGAAAGAGATAGATCATAGAAGCCAGTCCAGTAGGGATGGTGGCAGCAATTCTACAGTGCAGCCTGAGAGAAGGGTACACATCCCAAAAGACCTTGTGAGGGATTATAAGAGGGAGGATGATATCTACTTGTGGTTCAAGGGTTATGAATCAGCTCTCCACATGAACCTGGTCCCTGAAGCTCATTGGGGGGCAGCCCTGTGGAAGCATTTTGAGGCAGAGGGGAGGGACACACTGACGGCCTTAGGGGATGCTCAGAGTCTCACCTACCCTGCCATGAAGGAGGCCTTACTTACCAGGTATGGTCTCACCCCTGAGCAGTACAAAGAGAAGTTTAGATCCTACAAGAGAAAGGAATCCCAAACATGGTTGGAATGTGTTGATTCTTGTTGCAGGTCACTGGATGGTTGGGTGAAGGGCAGTAAGGTAAACACGTATGAGGGGCTTTACAATTTAATTGCTTGGGAGCACTTGTACAGTTTATGTTTTCCAGAGCTGCGCCAGCACCTCATTGACAGCAAGCTGACTGACCCCAGGAAGCTTGCACAGGAAGCGGACCGCTGGGAGAGCACCAGGGTCCAAAAGAGGTATGGGGGAGACCACGCCAAGGGTGGGCAGGGTCCCTCTCAGAAGAAAGGGGGGGGTAAGGGCAAACAGGATGAGTTCTCTAAAGGGCCCCAAACTGATTCCCAGGGTAAGGATTCCCAACCCCCCAGTGAAAAGAGGCCATGGTTCTCCAAAGGGAAGCCAATGGCAGGTGGTCCCCTACGTAAGTGCTATTCATGTGACCAGGTGGGTCATGTGAGGGGGGACCCCAAATGCCCCAAAAGTACACCGGCACCCACTGGTGCACCGTCCCAGGGTTTGGCCAGTGTAGCGCTTGGGGAGGAGTTGGTTTCAGGTGGGTGGGAACCAGCAGAAATGAACCTTGTCTCACTAGGGGACAGTGAGATGGTCCAGAGAAACCTAGTGCCTGATAACACTAAGAAGTACAGGCAATGGGTGACCATCAATGGACAGAGGGTGGAGGCTCTGAGAGACACAGGAGCCAGTGTGACTACAGTGAGGAGTCACCTGGTGTCTGAAGAGCAGATTGATCCCCGGGTACTTCACCAAGTAGTTGCAGTAGACAACTCTGAGCGCCTCTGCAGAGTGGCGCAGGTTCCCTTTGAATGGGGGGGGTCTCAGGTTCCTGGAAAGTCGCTGTGAGTCCAACCATGCCTGTTGATTGTTTGCTAGGCAACGACCTGGAGGATTCCCCTTGGAAGGAGGTGGAACACAGGTCTCACTTGGAGATGTTGGGTCTGCCTGGGTGGGTATGCGTATCCACCCGGTCTATGGCAGCCAATCAGGGTAGTCAAGAGCCCCTGGAGCCTGAAACAGTGGCCCAGGGGACCGCCAAGAAGAGGAAAGGCAGGAGGCGCGGGAAACCCGCCCCAGAAGTTCCCACGGTCCGGGAGGAGGCAGAGCCTGAGGGTGATGCCCCGGAACCTACAGGGGAACAGGTGGCTGAACTGGGGGAGGTCCCTGAGCTGTCGCAGTGGCAGCAGGAAGGGGGACCCACCAGGGAAGTATTCTGCACAGCGCAGAAGGAATGCCCTACTCTTGAGGGACTGCGGCAGCAGGCTGCAGCCCAGGCGGCTGGCGGAGCGCCAGGTACTCACCTGATTTACTGGGAGGATGGCCTCCTGTATAGTGAGCCTAAGGTTCCTGAGCCGGGGTCAGCTCGTATGCTGGTGGTACCCCAGGGCTTCAGGGCCTTCCTACTGGGTTTGGCTCATGATGTGCCTTTGGCAGGACATCTAGGGCAGGACAAGACCTACAAGAGGCTTGTCTCCCACTTTTACTGGCCCTTGATGAACAAGCAGTCAGCTGCGTATTGTAGATCTTGTCAGACTTGTCAGGCAAGTGGCAAGAGTGGGGGGAAATGCAAAGCTCCCCTCCAACCTTTACCGGTAGTCAGTACTCCCTTTGAAAGGGTAGGAATTGACATTGTGGGGCCTCTGGATCCCAAGACAGCCCTGGGCAACAGGTTCATCCTGGTCTTGGTGGACCATGCCACACGGTACCCAGAAGCTATTCCTCTAAGGACGGTCACCACCCCCGTGGTGGGACGTGCCTTGATGGGGGTTTTTACCCGCATGGGGTTCCCCAAGGAGGTAGTATCTGATAGGGGTACAAACTTCATATCCACTTATATGAAGTCTCTGTGGAAGGTGTGTGGGGTAACCTACAAGTTCACCACCCCTTACCACCCCCAAAGTAATGGTCTGGTTGAGAGATTCAACCGCACCTTGAAAGGCATGATTCAGGGCCTGTCAGAGCCCTTGAGGCGTAAGTGGGACGTCCTCTTGCCATGCCTTCTGTTCGCTTACAGGGAGGTGCCTCAAAAGGGACTTGGCTTTAGCCCCTTTGAGCTCATCTATGGCCACCCTGTGAGGGGACCGCTCAGTCTGGTGAAGGAGGCTTTGGAGAAAGCTCCTAGTAAACCACCCCAGGATGTATTTAGCTACATGCTGGCACTAAGAAACCAGACTGCCCGCTTCAGGCGTCTCGCTCAGGAGAACCTGGAAGCAAGCCAGGAGGACATGAAACGGTGGTACGACCAGAATGCCACTCTGGTTGAGTTTCAGCCTGGACAGAAAGTGTGGGTCATGGCACCAGTAGAGCCTAGGGCTCTCCAAGATAAGTGGACTGGGCCTTTTGAGGTGGTGGAAAGAAAGAGCGAGGTCACCTATCTGGTAGACTTGCAATCCCCCAGGAACCCCTTGAGGGTCCTACATGTCAACCGCCTCAAACCCCACTTTGAGCGAACTGAGCTATCCATGCTCCTAGCGACAGATGACGGGGTGGAGGAAGAGAGTGAGCCTCTTCCTGACCTCCTGTCTGCAGGAGAGAAAGATGGGTCTGTGGAGGGAGTGATCCTCTCCCCCTCCCTGACTGAGGAACAGCAGAGGGACTGTCGCCACGTGCTGGGACAGTTCGCCTCACTGTTTTCCCTGATCCCAGGAGTCACACACCTGTGCACACATGATGTGGACACTGGGGACAGTACACCTGTTAAACATAAGGTTTACAGGGTGACTGACAGGGTGAGGGCTTGCATTAAGGAGGAAGTCTCCAAAATGTTAGCCCTAAGGGTTATTGAGCACTCCAGCAGTCCTTGGGCCAGCCCAGTGGTCTTGGTCCCAAAGGCTACTGCTCCTGGTGCCACTCCAGAACTTAGGTTCTGTGTGGACTACCGGGGTCTCAATGCGGTCAGCAAGACTGACGCACACCCCATCCCCCGAGCTGATGAGCTCATTGATCGGTTAGGAGCTGCCAAGTACCTCAGTACGTTTGATTTAACATCTGGGTACTGGCAGATTGCCTTAACTGAAGGGGCAAAGGAGAGGTCAGCATTCTCTACCCCCGATGGGCACTTCCACTTCAATGTGATGCCCTTTGGGATGAAGAATGCCCCTGCCACCTTTCAGAGGTTGGTCAACCAGGTGTTGGCAGGACTGGATGAGTTCAGTGCCGCCTACCTGGATGACATTGCTGTGTTTAGTTCCACATGGGAGGAACACCTGCAACACCTCTGGAGAGTGTTAGAGGCCCTGCAGAAGGCAGGCCTCACTATTAAGGCGAGCAAGTGCCAAATAGGGCAGGGTTCTGTTGTGTACTTAGGACACCAGGTGGGGAGTGGCCAGGTGGCACCCCTACAGCCTAAGATTGACACGATTCTGGCTTGGGAGCCTCCCAAGACCCAGACTGAAGTGAGAGCCTTTTTAGGTCTCACAGGATACTATCGGAGGTTCGTTAAGGGATATGGTACCATTGTTACCCCCTTAACTGAGTTGACTTCTAAGAAGCAACCCAAGAAAGTGATCTGGACAGAGGCTTGCCAGAACGCTTTTGATGCCCTGAAGGCTGCCATGTGCACAGCACCGGTGCTGAAGGCACCTGACTACTCCACGGAGTTTGTTGTACAGACAGACGCCTCAGAGCATGGTATTGGAGCAGTACTCTCACAGCTGAATGAAGAGGGCCTAGATCAACCCGTAGCCTTCATTAGCAGAAGGTTACTACCCAGGGAACGTAGGTGGAGTGCCATAGAACGTGAAGCGTTTGCTGTGGTCTGGGCACTGAAGAAGCTAAGACCCTACTTGTTTGGGACTCACTTCCGAGTTCAGACCGACCACAGACCCCTCAGATGGTTAATGCAGATGAGGGGTGAGAACCCAAAACTGTTGAGGTGGTCCATTTCCCTACAGGGGATGGACTTTACGGTGGAACATCGACCCGGTACAGAACACGCCAATGCTGATGGTCTGTCCAGGTTCTTCCGCCTTAGTGATGAGAACTCCCATGAGGTTGGGTAGTTGCTCCCCACTTTTAGCTGGGGGGGACACGTGTTAGACTTTTCATCCTTGGCGTGGTCTCCCTTAACTTTTTGCCTCTGTTCCCCAGGTTGTTGATGTGTGCTGGACTCTGATTTTGCTGTTTTTGTTACTCTGGGCACTTTACCACTGCTAACCAGTGCTAAAGTGCAAGTGCTCCTGTTTAAATTATATGTAAGTGGTTCATCCATGATTGGCATATTTGAATTACTAGTAAGTCCCTAGTAATGTGCACTAGAGGTGCCAGGGCCTGTAAATCAAATGCTACTAGTGGGCCTGCAGCACTGGTTGTGCCACCCACATAAGTAGCTCTGTACTCATGTCTCAGACCTGCCACTGCAGTGTCTGTATGTGTATTTTTACACTGTAAATTCGACTTGGCAAGTGTACCCACTTGCCAGGCCTAAACCTTCCCTTTCCTTACATGTAAGGCACCCCTAAGGTAGGCCCTAGGTAGCCCCAAGGGCAGGGTGCAGTGTATGGATAAGGTAGGACATATAGTAATGTGGTTTATATGTCCTGACAGTGAAATACTGCCAATTTCGTTTTCACTGTTGCAAGGTCTGTCTCTCTCTCATAGGATAATATGGGGGCTACCTTTAAATATGATTAAAGTGTAGATTCCCCTAGAGAGTAGATGGACATGTGGAGTTTGGGATCCCTGAACTCACAATTTAAAAATACATCTTTTAGTAAAGTTGATTTTAAGATTGTGAGTTTGGAAATGCCACTTTTAGAAAGTGAGCATTTTCTTGCTTAAACCATTCTGTGACTCTGCCTTGTTTGTGGATTCCCTGTCTGGGTCAGTTTGACAGTTGGGTTGTTTTTCACCTCACACCAGACAGTGACACAAAGGGAGCTGGGGTGTGATCTGCATTTCCTGATTAGCCATCTCTGCTAGGAGGGAGGGGTGGAGTGGTCACTCTCATCTGAAAGGACTGTGCCTGCCTCTGACAATGCTGTCTCCAACCCCCTGGTGTGTGTCTGAGGCCTTGCCTGGGCAAGGCAGGATTTCACAAGAAGGTGTGAGTCCCCTTTGAAGAAAGGTGACTTCAAAGGCTAAAATGGGTATAAGAAGGGCACCCAAACTTACAAACTTTAGAAACACTTCTGGAATCAAGGGGAACCTCTGCCTGGAGAAGAGCTGATCGCTGAGGAACAAGTGCTGCCCTGCCTGTGACTGTGCTTTGTGGAGCTTTCCTGCAGTGCTGCTTCTGCCTGAGTAAGAGGGCAAAGACTGGACTTTGTGTGCCTTCCATCTTGAAGAAGAAATCTCCAAGGGCTTGATGTAGAGCTTGCCTCCTGTTGTTGAAGTCTCAGGGATAGCAAAGACTTCTTCCTGCCAGCACCTGGAGTCTCTGGAGAGACCCCTACTCTGCTCTGTGGTGCCCTTCCAGTTCCTGGGACCCTGAAAGGAGAGGCTGGCAGCCTAAGGACAAAAATACACGCACCGAGCGCCGTGCGGGGAAAAGATCGACGCGAATCCGATCGCGGCTGAGAAAACGACGCGACGCCGGCTCCGCAGCTGAGAAACGACGCCGCAGGAAACGCGACCGGAGAATCGACGCCCGGAGCAGGAGAAACGACGCGCAACATCGCTGACGAAGGCTGAGAGATCGCAACCTGCGCCGCGGGACTTTCGGACCGTCGCGTGGCTGGCTTTTTCGACGCGCATCGCCGTGCCGAGTTGTTTTCGACGCATATAACCGTGCAGGGTTATTTTCGACGCACACCGCCCGTGCGGGGTTATTTTTGCCGCAAACCAGGTACATTTTCACGCTAGCAGCGCTAGTGTGTTGTTACAACTACCTAAAGACTCTTTTTATTTTAAACCTTTTAAAAATCATAACTTGACTTGTGTATGTTGGATTTTTGTCGTTTTGGTCTTGTTTTGTCTAGATAAATATTTCCTATTTTTCTAAACTGGTGTTGTGTCATTTTGTAGTGTTTTCATTAAGTTACTGTGTGTGTTGGTACAAATACTTTACGCCCAGCACTCTGAGGTTAAGCCTACTGCTCTGCCAAGCTACCAAGGGGGTAAGCAGGGGTTAGCTGAGGGTGATTCTCTTTTATCCTAACTAGAGTGAGGGTCCTTGCTTGAACAGGGGGTAACCTGACTGTCAACCAAAGACCCCATTTCTAACAATGACAATATGCCAAAGTATCTTAGAGTGTACCCTCAGTGAGAGGATAGGAAATATACACAAGATATATATACACAATAGCAAAAATATGCAGTATAGTCTTAGAAAACAGTGCAAACAATGTATAGTTACAATAGGATGCAATGGGGAAACATAGGGATAGGGGCAACACAAACCATATACTCCAGAAGTGGAATGCGAACCATGAATGGACCCCAAACCTATGTGACCTTGTAGAGGGTCGCTGGGACTATTAGAAAATAGTGAGAGTTAGAAAAATAACCCTCCCCAAGACCCTGAAAAGTGAGTGCAAAGTGCACCAAAGTTCCCCTAAGGACAAAATAGTCGTGTTAGAGGGAAAATGCAAGGAAAACACAAATCAGCAATGCAACAACGATGGATTCCTGACTGAGGGTACCTGTGGAACAAGGGGACCAAGTCCAAAAGTCACAAGCAGCTCGGAGATGGGCAGATGCCCAAGAAATGCCAGCGGTTGGTGCAAAGAAGCTCTTACTAGGCTGAAGAACTGTGAATACTGCAGGAACGACAAGGGCTAGAGACTTCCCCTTTGGAGGATAGATCCCCCACGCCTTGGAGAGTCGTGCAGAAGTGTTTTCCCGCCGGATGGACGCCAACAAGCCTTGCTACACGCAAATCGTGCGTTTGGCGTTTTTGGACGCTGCTGGGGCCCAGGAGGGACCAGAAGGTCGCAAATTGGACCTGCAGAGAGAGGGGACGTCGAGCAAGACAAAGAGCCCTCACTGAAGCAGGTAGCACCCGGAGAAGTGCCAGAAACAGGCACTACGATGATGCGTGAAACGGTGCTCGCCGAAGTTGCACAAAGGAGTCCCACGTCGCCGGAGACCAACTTAGAAAGTCGTGCAATGCAGGTTAGAGTGCCGTGGACCCAGGCTTGGCTGTGCACGAAGGATTTCCGCCGGAAGTGCACAGGGGCCGGAGTAGCTTGCAAAGTCGCGGTTCCCAGCAATGCAGCCCAGCGAGGTGAGGCAAGGACTTACCTCCACCAAACTTGGGCTGAAGAGTCACTGGACTGTGGGGGTCACTTGGACGGTGTCGCTGGATTCGAGGGACCTCGCTCGTCGTGCTGAGAGGAGACCCAAGGGACCGGTAATGCAGCTTTTTGGTGCCTGCGGTTGCAGGGGGAAGATTCCGTCGACCCACGGGAGATTTCTTCGGAGCTTCTGGTGCAGAGAGGAGGCAGACTACCCCCACAGCATGCACAAGCAGGAAAACAGTCGAGAAGGCGGCAGGATCAGCGTTACAGAGTTGCAGTAGTCGTCTTTGCTACTATGTTGCAGGTTTGCAGGCTTCCAGCGCGGTCAGCGGTCGATTCCTTATCAGAAGGTGAAGAGGGAGATGCAGAGGAACTCGGCTGAGCTCGTGCATTCGTTATCTAAAATTTCCCCAGAGACAGAGACCCTAAATAGCCAGAAAAGAGGGTTTGGCTACCTAGGAGAGAGGAAAGGCTACTAACACCTGAAGGAGCCTATCAGCAGGAGTCTCTGACGTCACCTGGTGGCACTGGCCACTCAGAGCAGTCCAGTGTGCCAGCAGCACCTCTGTTTCCAAGATGGCAGAGGTCTGGAGCACACTGAAGGAGCTCTGGACACCTCCCAGGGGAGGTGCAGGTCAGGGGAGTGGTCACTCCCCTTTCCTTTGTCCAGTTTCGCGCCAGAGCAGGGGCTAAGGGGTCCCTGAACCGGTGTAGACTGGCTTATGCAGAATTGGGCACATCTGTGCCCAACAAAGCATTTCCAGAGGCTGGGGGAGGCTACTCCTCCCCTGCCTTCACACCATTTTCCAAAGGGAGAGGGTGTCACACCCTCTCTCAGAGGAAGTTCTTTGTTCTGCCATCCTGGGCCAGGCCTGGCTGGACCCCAGGAGGGCAGCTGCCTGTCTAAGGGGTTGGCAGCAGCAGCAGCTGCAGTGAAACCCCAGGAAGGGCAGTTTGGCAGTACCAGGGTCTGTGCTACAGACCACTGGGATCATGGGATTGTGCCAACTATGCCAGGATGGCATAGAGGGGGCAATTCCATGATCATAGACATGTTACATGGCCATATTCGGAGTTACCATTGTGAAGCTACATATAGGTAGTGACCTATATGTAGTGCACGCGTGTAATGGTGTCCCCGCACTCACAAAGTTCAGGGAATTGGCTCTGAACAATGTGGGGGCACCTTGGCTAGTGCCAGGGTGCCCTCACACTAAGTAACTTTGCACCTAACCTTTACCAGGTAAAGGTTAGACATATAGGTGACTTATAAGTTACTTAAGTGCAGTGTAAAATGGCTGTGAAATAACGTGGACGTTATTTCACTCAGGCTGCAGTGGCAGGCCTGTGTAAGATTTGTCAGAGTTCCCTATGGGTGGCAAAAGAAATGCTGCAGCCCATAGGGATCTCCTGGAACCCCAATACCCTGGGTACCTCAGTACCATATACTAGGGAATTATAAGGGTGTTCCAGTAAGCCAATGTAAATTGGTAAAAATGGTCACTAGCCTGTTAGTGACAATTTAAAAGTAATGAGAGAGCATAACCACTGAGGTTCTGGTTAGCAGAGCCTCAGTGAGACAGTTAGGCACCACACAGGGAACATATACATGCACACCTATGAGCACTGGGGCCCTGTGTGACAGGGTCCCAGTGACACATACATATAGGCCACAAACCTATGAGCACTGGGGTCCTGACCAGCAGGATCCCAGTGACACATAACAAACATACTGAAAACATAGTGTTTTCACTATGAGCACTGAGGCCTGGCTATCAGGATCCCAGTGAGACAGTGAAAACAGTGACAAATACCCTGACATACACTCACAAACAGGCCAAAAGTGGGGGTAACAAGGCTAGAAAGAGGCTACCTTCTCACACACGTCCATAACCCATAGTCCCGTATAGATCACCTTTTTCTCACTCATTCACTGCTACAAGATGTAAATACTGCCACATCCCGGCATATCCCTTTCAGAACACGCCCACTTAGAACTAGTGTGGACCAGGAACATCCCATTTGGCTGACATTCCAATAAACTCACTCTATTTGCATACAAACTTTTCCTCACTCTCACTCGCTTCATGCTGTTGTGCACGCCCTGAAGGACTTCAAACAGGTCTCTGGTATCAAGATCAGTATGGTCAAATCCCACACCCTAAACCTCATCATCCCCACCCTGAACTCCATGTATTGTAAGCTCTTGCCGCCTTCCAATTGGCCCCACGAGCCATAAGATACCTGGGACTTAATTTAACCCCTCTTGGCAAACCTAGATGCAGATCAACTGACTGGAATACTAGAGGTCTGTTTTGAACGACCTCCGCTAGTGGAGGCCATTACACGTGTCCTGGTTGGACTGGCGTAACACAGTTAAAATGTCTATTGTCCCAAAGCTCCTTTACTTGCTTCAAACCCTGCCCACCCCCATTTTCCAGGATGACATTGTTCGCCCTTTGGGGGAAGGGGGGCATCCCAGATTCTCTAATGCAGTGCTGATGCTCCCCAGTTACCGGGGTCGAGTTTAGCCTGCCCCAACCTCCCCAAATATTAGTTGGTGAGCCCACCTTCACTACATTTGAGAATGGGTTATCCAGGAGAATGAAAAGCGTTGGCTCCATATGGACTGAGCAGTGGCGTGTCTGCCCCTCTGGGACCTTGCCTGTCTCCCTAAGCATGCAAGGCCACAAAGCACCTACATTGCGACTCCCACCAGAACTGTCCTAGAGATTTGGGACCCAATTTCGCTTAAACTGAACCTTACCACCTTTTTCTTCTCCTAATACTCCACTTGCTTGCCCCCCCCCCCCACTTCACACCGGACTTGCAGGCCCGCTCATTTCCCAGCTGGGAGGATGGAGATTATTGCATCCTTCGCAACTTATTCGAGGGAGAGACCATCAAGACATTTGAGCAATGAAAAATAGACTTCCGCAATCCAGAATCTGCCTGTGTGCAATGATACCAGTTGCGACAATTGGCGCTACACCTCTCCAATACTCAGGGAGCAACACAACAATACACTCCCTTTGAGGCTCTAGTTAGGGTTTTGGATGGGATAAGAGGCCTGATATTGCGCACCTACCAGATGCTTCAGCATTTAATGCAAGAACAAGGGAATCAGCAAGAAACAATGGTAAATATTGTAGCGCAACATCCCCAAGATTTACAGAAGCCTACCCCAATGTGAGACCGCATTCAAACTGATGACACAATGGTATTACATGCCAACATGCCTTTACACTATTTACCCCACTATCTCAGCTCTATGTTGGTGCTGTAGTGCATGACCTGGAGTTTTCCATCACACATGGTGGTCATGTTCCCTCATCACCATATTTTGAAAGAAGATCCTTGGCCATATTAAAGAAAGGAGGGATTCCCCCTTCCGGATTCATAGAACACAAAGGTTTTAAGCATCCACACTATAGAATTAGAAGCGAATCTGAAATACATTCAGATTGGGGACTAGTAAGTCACATGCTAGGCGCGCCATACAGCTCTTTGCCCTTCACTGGAAGAAACCCTCTGCCCCACACATTGCCCAATGGTTTATGCGTCTTTGGCACATCATTGCCATGGCGATCTTAACCCATGAAATAACACACACAGACGCCAAGTTTACCCACATATGGGAACACATTGATAGATTATTTTATTCGCCTGGAATACTCCTGATTTATACCGCTGAGGCTTAGAGCACTCCAACTATTTGATTACGACCCCCCTTTACCTTAGCATTAGCTTACACAGGGGTGACAGCCCATGCTACCTCGCATACCTCCCCCTTCCCCATCCCTCTTTCTCTCTCTCTCTCCTCCTCCCTCTTTATGAGACCCCATTTCTCCCTAGCATTTTACCAGTCCTTAGAGGTACCTATTTGAACTTTTTTGTACAAATGTTTCTTTGTATTCTCTGGTATATTATTTGCAACTATGCGTGCAGATTCAAAAGCTTGCAGAATCTATACCTGCTGGGCTCCTTTGCTGGGCCTTTTTTTCACGCATTGTATCGATTGCTATATTTGCACAGCCTGAGCCTGTTCAATCTACTGTGATATTACACTGAATTGCAACGAGCTGGGTACTTTTGCAAGCTATCAATATGTTGAGTTTCATGCTATCCTGTTTTCTAAAATCTTTAATAAAAAGATTTCTAGTAAAACACATAAATCTGGAGCCTTTCAAAGAAGAATTTAAATGTGTTACGAGGTCTTCAAACAAACACAAAAATGCTAGAAGTACTCCATTATGGAAATGTATGAATATTTCATAAACAGTTTTTTCATAGGATACCTTTTAATAAATATATCTCAGAAGGATGTTCAATGTAGATTTGGAGTTTCTGACTTTACATGAAACTTCGGGGAAAACATGCAAAATATATTACCTCTTGTTGAATGAAAATATTAATTCTTGTATCAGCAATCAAAGAACATGTTCTCGAAATAAATGTTTCAAGCATTTCAACTTTACCTGAAATACAATAGTTACAAACAAACTGTTTCAACTCCATTGTCATATTGTAAAGATTACATGATTAAATATTGGATTTTTCACATACCGCCATTATTAACATCATCGATAATCTGCAATAAAACAGAAAAACATTATTTATGCCTTGCCCCCAACAGTCATTTTAGTAAGCAACATAAGATATTGGCCTTCAATAAGAACCTAATAAAGCAGAAACAAAGTATATCAAACTTTAAATGTTGACTTCAAGGAAAAGTTCAGGATGCTTTACATCGATTTCATGTTCTAGGAAAGTACCATCTTGCCTGGCATGTTAACCCCATTTTTACTTGTGTGTCAGTTTGTGTTTGCCTATCTCACTGGGATCCTGCTAGCCTGGACCCCGGTGCTCATAGTTTGTGGCCTAAATGTGTTCCCAATGTGGTGCCTAAAAGTGTCACTGAGGCTCCGCTAACCAGAGCCTCAGTGCTTATGCTCTCTCTGCCTTTAAATTTGTCACTATAGGGTAGTGACCATTTTACCAATTTTAATTGGCACACTGGAACACCCTTATAATTCCCTAGTATATGGTACCTAGGTAGCCAGGGTATTTGGGTTCCAGGAGATCCCTATGGGCTGCAGCATTTATTTTGTCACCCATACTGAGCTCAGACAATTCTTACACCAGACTGCCACTGCAGCCTGAGTGAAATAACGTCCACGTTATTTCACAGCTATTTTACACTGCACTTAAGTAACTTATAAGTCACCTATATGTCTAACCCTAACTTGGTGAACGTTAGGTGCAAAGTTACTAAGTATGAGGGCACCCTGACACTTGCCAAGGTGCCCCCACATTGTTCTGGGGAATTTTCCTGGACTTTGTGAGTGCGGGGACACGATTACATGTGTGCACTACATATAGGTCAATACCTATATGTAGCATCACACTGCTAACTCCGACTATGGCCATGTAACATGCCTAACATCAAGGAATTGTCCCCCCCATGCCAAATTTGGTATTGGGGTGCCAATCCCATGCATCCCCGGGGCTCCAGCATGGACCCCAGGTCTGCCAAACTAGCTCTCTGGGGTTTTCACTGCAGCTACCGCTGCTGCCAACCCACAGACAGGTTACTGCCCTCCTGGGGTCTGGGCAGCCCAGTCCCAGGAAGGCAGACAAAGGAATTCCTCTGAGAGAGGGTGTTACACCCTCTCCCTTTGGAAATAGGTGTTAAATGCTGGGGAGGAGTAGCCTCCCCCAGCCTCTGGAAATGCTTTGAAGGGCGCAGATGGTGCCCTCCTTGCATAAGCCAGTCTACACCGGTTCAGGGATCCCCCAGCCCCTGCTCTGGCGCTAAACTGGACAAAGGAAAGGGGAGTGACCACTCCCCTGTCCATCACCACCCCAGGGGTGGTGCCCAGAGCTCCTCCAGTGTGTCCCAGACCTCTGCCATCTTGAATGCAGAGGTGTGAGGGCAAATGGAGGCCTCTGAGTGGCCAGTGCCAGCAGGTGATGTCAGAGACCCCTCCTGATAGGTGCTTACCTGGTTACGTGGCCAATCCTCCTCTGAGGGCTATTTAGGGTCTCTCCTGTGGGTTTCTCTTCAGATAACGAGTGTAAGAGCTCACCAGAGTTCCTCTGCATCTCCCTCTTTGACTTCTGCCAAGGATCGACCGCTGACTGCTCCAGGACGCCTGCAAAACCGCAACAAAGTAGCAAGAAGACTTTCAGCAACATTGTAGCGCCTAATCCTGCCGTCTTTCTCGACTGTTTCCTGGTGGTGCATGCTCTGAGGGATGTCTGCCTTCACCCTGCACTGGAAGCCAAGAAGAAATCTCCTGTGGGTCGATGGAATCTTCCCCCTGTTAACGCAGGCACCAAACATCTGCATCATCGGTCCTCTGGGTCCCCTCTCATCTTGACGAGCGTGGTCCCTGGAACACAGGAGCTGGATCCAAGTGACCCCGACAGTCCAGAGGTCCTTCTGTTCAAATTTGGTGGAGGTAAGTCCTTGCCTCCCCACGCCAGACAGTAATCCTGTGTACTGCGTGAACTGCAGCTGCTAAGGCTCTCTGCACTTTTGCAAGGAATCCTTTGTGCACAGCATAGCCCAGGTCCCCAGAACTCAGTCCTGCATTGCCCATCTCGCTGAGTTGACCACCGGCTTCATGGGACCCTCCTTTGTAGTGTTGAGACGACCACAGTGCTCAGTTTTCTTGACCTGTGTGACTGCTCCAGGACACCTGCAAAACCACAACAAAGTAGCAAGACGACTATCAGCAACATTGTAGCGCCTAATCCTGCCGGCTTTCTCGACTGTTTCCTGGTGGTGCATGCTCCGAGGGCTGTCTGCCTTCACCCTGCACTGGAAGCCAAGAAGAGATCTCTTGTGGGTCGACGGAATCTTCCCCCTCCTAACGCAGGCACCAAACTTCTGCTTCACCGGTCCTCTGGGTCCCCTCTCATCTTGACGAGCGTGGTCCCTGGAACACAGGAGCTGGATCCAAGTGACCCCAACAGTCCAGAGGTCCTTCTGTCCAAATTTGGTGGAGGTAAGTCCTTGCCTCCCCACGCCAGACAGTAATCCTGTGTACTGCGTGAACTGCAGCTGCTAGGGCTCTGTGCAATTTTGCAAGGAATCCTTTGTGCACAGCACAGCCCAGATCCCCAGCACTCCGTCCTGCATTGCTCAACTCGCTGAGTTGACCACCGGCTTCATAGGACCCTCCTTTGGAGTGTTGAGACGACCACTGTGCTCAGTTTTCTTGAACCCGTGATCAAGTGCTTCTGCGGGTGCTGCCTGCTTCTGCGTGTGCTCTCTGTGTTGCTGAGCGCCCCCCCCCCCCCCTGTCTCCTTTTTCCAAGGAATGACCTCCTGGTCCTTCCTGGGCCGGGGCAGCACCCATTTTCTTCAACTGCGACCTTTGCAGCTAGAAAGGCTTGTTTGCGGTCTTTCTGTGTGGAAACAACTCTGCATCCTCCAGCACACAGTGGGACATCTTCTGTGCAAAGGAGAAGTTCCTGGCATCTTCCGTTGTTGCAGAATCTGCAGCTTCTTCCACCCGGAGGCAGCAATTTTGCACCTTCATCCGGGATTTAGTGGGCTCCTGCCCCCACTGGACACTTGTATGACTCTTGGACTTGGTCCCCTTCCTTTGCAGGTCCTCAGGTCCAGGAATCGGTCTTCAGTGCTTTGCAGTCAGTTGTTGCCTTTGCAGAATCTCCTATCACGACTTTAGTGTGTTTCTGGGGAAGTAGGGTCACTTTACTCCTACTTTTTAGGGTCTTAGAGTGGGTTATCTTGGACATCCTTAGTGTTTCTTACACTCCCAGAGACCCTCTACACACTATACTAGGCCTGGGGTCCCTAAGTGGTTCGCATTCCACTTTCTTAGTATATGGTTTGTGTTGCCCCTAAGTCTATTGCATCCTATTGTATTCTACAGTGTTGGCATTACTTTTCTAACTGTTACTTACCTGAATTTGGTTTGTGTGTATATTTTGTGTATTTTTACTTACCTCTTGAGGGAGTATATCCTCTGAGATATTTTTGGCACATTATTACTAAAATAAAGTACCTTTATTTTTAGTAACTCTGAGTATTGTGATTCTTGTGATACAGTGCTATATGATATAAGTGGTATAGCAGGAGCTTTGCATGTCTCCTAGTTCAGCCTAAGCTGCTCTGCTATAGCTACCTCTATCAGCCTAAGCTGCTAGAACACTACTAGTCTACTAATAAGGGATAACTGGGTACCCTCAGTTATCAGGTACCCACTATAAGCCAGGCCAGCCTCCTACACATGTAGACTGCCTTATACCCTCAAGCCTACCAAACCCTTGATCATAAATATGCAACAAAATAGATAGCAACAACAGATACTCCTGTACTCCTGAGCCTTACGCAACATCATAATGACAATCTCTTGGATCACTGAGGAAGTCAAAAAGACTAAAGTAAGGTGTGTTTTGAGATAAAGTTAATACACTTCTGCATCCCTCATATGCAAACTGGTCTACATAATAATACTGACAATTGATAAGAGATGTAGTTGGGGAGCCTACAGACTAGCTGTACCATTTTGACCGTACTGTAATCACTTACCCAATGCAAATACAGCTTGGATATCACCAACAGCACCAAAATACAGAGTAGGATTTTCAGTGTACTGACAGCAATCGATTCTCCATTTTCACATTGTCAGTTAGGTCCCGGGAAAAGCCCACCTCCTATACGGACATCTCAATTTCTGTTTAAAACTTGCAATGGTAATACTTGATATCACACAAAAGAAGGCAGACTGAGTAGGCCACTTCTGTCTCTTTATAAACTTAGAAAAACCAAAAGTAAGAAGCATTTCAGTCCAGCTGGAACTATGTTAGATGCTATATGAAAAGGAATATTAGGGAATGACTATTAAGAGGGTGTAAGGAAGTGAGAAAATATCCCTCATCTTATGAGGCTTTAGAGGACAGTGCCACTACTTCACTTGAAAGGTTGACTCCTTTAGAATGAAAACTAGAACTAACAAAGGTACAAACAATTTATAGACCCATACAAAGCTGAACGCTAATTGTGTTATCTCTGGTTATGCATTAGGAATTAGCACCAACTATGAACTGGAGGGAGGCCAAATTTAGTGTACACTTTGGAAAAGGGCGGGAATGTGAGCAATATGAGTGGTCAGGAATTACAACACAAAGAGGATGAAGATTATGGACAACAGGAAGATGGCAGCTAACTTGATAGGTTAGCAGTCTAAGCCTTTAACAAAATCTTTTGTTTACATGGTCGGCAAGATGGGATAGTGACTGATAGAAGGTTTAAGCTTAATGTGAATTTCTTGAAACGACCCCTAGAAGGTGCAGGCACCCATTCTCATTTGCCTACAAGTTATCACCAACAGATGGATGGACAGACTGAGAGGTTGAATCAGTCTCTCGAACATACCCTGGAACATACAATAGGTGTTTTCTTGATGTCACTAGAGCAGGAATGGGTGCAGAGGCTGCTTTTGGCTAAGGCTGCCTACATTAATTAATTACACAGTACCGTGGACTATACTCAATTCCTCTGCTTGTATTTTGTACATACAAAGATGGTTTCTTCATCTACCCTGCTGTTCAGATTCCCTCAGTATCTGCTGTTCTCCATTCCATGTGTACAGTCAGACAATAGGCAATTTTTCAAAAACAGCCGTCAAAGGGCAACTACTAGAAATATGCACAGACGTATTTCCCGTGCCTCTCAGATTTGCACCAGAAATCATTCAAACATCTGACTATTAGTAGCTACGGCTGTAAGTTCATATCTCATACTCACATTACCATCCTATCTAAACTCTTTAAAGGTCATCCAGTTACTAGGCTCAAACCTGGGACTGGTTTAAATAATAAAGCATGTCCAGTATCCAAGGTGATGGGGGAGGTTGGGGGGGGGGGGGGTGTTCTTGCATCCAGAGGGATGGCAGTATAGTGAATATTAGGAATATGAATGGCCAGAAATTACGATAGAGAGGTTGGAGATTAAGGAACCTGGGAATAGGAATATGGGTTAGCAGGTGAGTGTTTCAACACCTCTTTGTGAGTTCCTGCCTCTTGGCCTTCTGCTTCCAGGTCGCTGATCCAAATGCACAAGAAGGCCCTTTATTCATTTGCTCACTGTCTGGCAACAGTACCTTTGCTTTGGTTTTCTGCTCCCACTTAAAGTTTCTCACTCAGCCTTTCCGTGCAGGTTTAACTTCACAAATAATAGTTTTATGACTGAAGATATTCTACAGTTGGGAAGAAAACACCACGGTCGTAAAATTACTATTACAAAATTAAACTTGTAGTTTGTGAATACCCCAAAAAAAAATTGAAAACATACAAACGTGTAAGCTTACCTTCATAAATCAGTGTGCAAGTAGACAATCCTGCAGTGAATTTTCAATAAAGAGGCCTGCACCTCACTCCAAGAATCAAGTGCCATTAACTGTTGACTGTGCCATCACCAGGGCATAGGTACTCTTACACAGTCTTACACTGTGTCAGTGAGCAACATGCCATAATCACAAAGTGCTCTGCTCAAGGTACTTGTGACATGGGTCTCTTGAATCATAAAACATACCAAGTTTGGCAGAAAGTTGCAATGAGGAGCAAGCTACCATATGATACTGTTCCAGGTACTTTCAACCCTACAATGAGGCATCACTACTGCCATGCAAACCGTGTGTGGGGGAAAACTGAAAGAAAATGTAGATTCCAAATAGCCATGCAAAAGCCACACTTCAAAAGACTGCAGCAAGAAAGAAAAAAACTCATGATGTCAGTCAAGATCAAAAAATAAAACAAATTCGGTAAAAATGTAGGTCACAAGATTTCTCTTCCTAGAAACAATACAGTGTTTCTGTGCAAGGACTTTGATACCAACAGTAAAATACAACACAAGTATTCAAACAGGCAGTATAATTTTTCACTATAACTTCGAAGAGAACTGGATTAAACTTCATACTTAGCAGTAATGAACAGATTAAAACACTAGAGGTGGGTGCAATTCCTAGAAGTTCCACTTGACGGCACAAAAGGTGGGAGAGAGAGAGAGTGAGTGAGAGAGAGAGAGAGAGAGAGAGAGAGAGAGAGAGAGAGAGAGAGAGAGAGAGAGAGAGAGAGAGAGAGACCAAGGAAGGACAAGGGAGTTGCACTCAAACACATCTTAGAGGCCTCCTTACTTGTCTGAAAAAGGCATCCTTCATGCAGCAGAACAGCTCATCAACGTGCTGAATGAATCACATCACATCACTCTTGCCTGTCTTCACTGGCTCCCCCTGCAAAGCCCTGTTCAACGTCCGGATCAGATGCATCACTTATAGGGTCCTCTACACTAAGACCCTTGTTTATTTAGCTAACAAAGTAACTTATCTGTAAGTTGTCAAACAAGGAGATCCAACATCATCAGATCAGAGACTAAACACTGCATTTGGAAGAAAACAACCCTACTCAGCCCATGCCCACAGGATCTCAAACAATATTCCCTCCGACATCGGAACAATACCGACCCTCCTACACTGCAGAAAGAAACTGAAAACTCTCCTCTTCTTCGAAAATAACAGGCTGACTTCTCACACCTTCTGCCTCCCTCTCCTGTATATTCCCCCACTGGGGTTTACCCCTTATACTGCACTCCATTGCTAGACAGCTATCTTTATCCTTTAGACATTGCGAAACATACAAACCTTCCCATAACCAACAAGTAAATCCAGACAAGGACTAAGAAGAAGAAAGAGTAATGCTCTAAACCTGAGCTGTATGTTTTTTTTATGATGCCAACCTAAAAGCAGGAGGACGAAAGGGTTTACTATGACTGGTGAAGCTTTGATATTTTCTGATTTACAAAAGAGATATGGCTGGATAACATCTCATTTATTTACATGTTAAAAGTTGGGGAACAGTGACAATTGGTACTGCAAGTTGGACTCTGTAGGAAGCTAGCTATGTATATACTATATCAAAATTACATTTAGGACCTCATTACAACAGTGGCGGTTGCTGATTAAGTGGCGGTAATTCGGCCAACAGGCCGGCGGTAACTACAGCCAAATTATGACCATGGCGGAAAGAGCTCAGATAGACAGCCACTTTACCAAACCAACCGCCAGGGCGGAAACAACAGGCACCACGGCAGTAGCCACCTGCAGCCAGGCGAAAGTCAGTGTTCCCCCCACTGTATTAAGACCCTGCAATCTGCCACTTTTTCTGGGCGGTACCAATGACATCAAAAGCATGGCAGAAACAGACCTCAGAAGGGAAACAACTCACCTTTGGAGACACAGGGAAGAGCCACGCCGCCATGGAACCCGAGCTGCAGATTTTTCCTATGATCTTCTACGTCCCGCTCCACCACGAACACCAGCCGGCAGATAGAACACCACCACTTGTCCTGGAGGGGCCAACATGCCCATTGCTCTTTGTTCTGGGGAGTGCAAGGCCACAGTCTCTCAAGTGGGTGAGTTGCCCACTAGCTCTGGAAGGGGCAACATACCCATTGCTCTTTGCCCTGGGGAGTGCAAGGCCACAGTCTATCAAGTGGGTGACTTGCCCACTGGCTCTGGAGGAGGCAACATGCCCTGTGCTTGGTCCTGGGGAGTGCAAGGCCATAGTCTCTCAAGTGGGTGACTTGCCCACTGTCTCTGGATGGAGGTAACACGCCCTGTGCTTCTGTTCCTGGGGGAGGATGGGTTGAGTGGGTGCCATACCCACTATTTCTGGAGGGGGCAACGTGCCCTGTGCTTCTGATCCTTGGGAGTGCAAGGTCACAGTCTCTCAGCTCTGTGTCATACCCACAGGATTTGCAGGGGGCAGGCCGCACAAAAGCTCATGGAGGCCGGTATAATGAATGTCCGTGGGCGGTGACGGCTGCTCAGTGGTAGCAGTGGCGCTGCTGCTGGTGGTGGTGGTTGGGAGGGGAAGCTCCAGCCCATCCCCTGCAGCCTCGGGCGCTGCCCACTGTTGGTGGCGGTGCTGCTGGTGCTACTGGTGGTGGATGTGTGGGGGGGGGGTAGCTCCAGCCCATCCCCTGCAGCCTCGGACAGCTGCCCACTGCTGGTGGTGGTGGTGCTGCTGGTGGTGGTTGTGGGGGGAAGCTCCAGCCCATCCCCTGCAGCCTCAGACGGCTGCCCACTGCTGGTGGCGGTGCTGCTGGTGGTGGTTGTGGGGGGTAGCTCCAGCCCAGCCCCTGCAGCCTCGGACGGCTGCACAACCATGGTTGGTGGTGGGGGCTCCGACTGAGTCCCTGCACCATGCCCCTTCTCCTTCCTGCTGGTGAAGGCATCTTGCCCTTCCTGGCTGCAGCTGGGGATGGCTCCTTACTCTTCAGGGCAGCAGCTGGTGCAGGCCCCTTGCCCTTCCTGGCAGCATCTGGGGATGGCTCCTTGCCTTTCCTGACAGCAGCTGGGGATGGCTCCTTGCTCTTCTGGGCAGCAGCTGAGGATGGCTCCTTGCCCTTCCGGGCAGCAGCTGTGGATGGCTCCTTGCCCTTCCGGGCAGCACTTGGGACAGGCACCCTTTCCGTGAGGCTCGCTGGTGGCCTGGATCCTTTACCAACACAAGTTACTGTGGACACTACTGGGCTCGTGGACTGGGTAGCTGAGGTGCTTGTCTGGGTTTTACCCACCCTGGCCAGACGTGAAGGATGGGGGTTGGGGGTTCAGGAGAGGAAGAGGTCAATGGTGGAGAGGAAAAACTTCTAAGGGACATTGGGGCAGGAGAAGATTTGGGAGTGGAGGAAGAGGGAGTGGTTGTGGGTGTCTGTCTGCTGTGTTTGGGTGCAGGTGCATGTGCTGTATGCTGTTGTGAGGTGGATGGCTGTTGGGTGTCTGAGTGCTTATGTTTGTGTACCTTGGGAGTGGGGGCACAGACACAGTGGGAGAGGACACAGGGGACCTGTGCATGGTTGTTGGGGTGGTGTCTGCCAGTGAGGTGTGTGATCTGAGGTGTGGTGGTGATAGTAGTAGTGGCTGAGGATGTAGTGCATGCAGGTGTGAGTGGAGGCGCAACTGGGAGGGAGGTGGTGGAGGAGGAGGAGGGGGACAGAGTGGAGGCAGTGGATGTTGGTATATCTACATCTGGATGGTGTTTGTGTGAGTGACTGTGGGATGAAGTGTGGTGCTTGTGTTTGCCTGAATCTTTCTTGTGTGTTGTCTTGTGTGCATGCTGGTCTGCCTGGGCTTGGAATAGGTTGGGGTTGAGGGGAATGGGATTGGGTAGAGGAAGTTGGAGGGGGGAGGATGGAAACAAGGACAATGGCTGCCATCAGAGAGGAGGCAAGAGCCTGGACTGATCTCTGTTGGGCCGCCAAGTCAGTGTGAAAGCCCCCCAGAAATGCATTGGTTTGTTGCATTTGGGCTGCCAGCCCCTGGATGGCATTCACAATGGTTGGCTGCCCAAAAGAGATGGATTGCAGGAGGTCAATAGTCTCCTCACTCAGGGAAGTAGGGCTCTCTGGGGCAGGGCCTGAGGGGCCTGGGGTGAAGGAGATGCCCACCCTCCTGGGTAAATGGGCATGGGAAACTCGCTGAGGGGCTGCCGGGAGGGCGGTGCTGGTACGGGGGTGGCGGCTGTAGCTGGGATGGGCACAGAGGTGTCCGCCACGACCAGGGAGCTTCCATCGGAGGAGGTATCTGTGTCCGAACTGTCCCCTCCAGTCTCCGCTGTGGTGCTCCCCTCGCCCTCCGTCCCACTGGTGCCCTCACCGTCGGTGGACTCAGCCTCCTGGGTCCTGTGGGATGCAGCTCGCTCCGTCAGCCTCTGCTCCTCCGCCAGATGATGCTAATGCACATAAGGACAGGATGTCAAAACAAAAAAAGGGGGGGGGGGGAGACAAAGGAAACACTTGGTCAATGGCTGCACCAACACCACCATTGGCATACACACCACCCTCACACACAGTGAACAGCCCTACGAACTATACAGTGCACTACCAGTAACAATGCTCGTCACCAGGGCATGGGGAGGGACACATACCGCCAACTGCAGCAAACCTGGGACCCACACAGCCCTGCCCATAGTGGATGCCTACTAGCTAGGTAGGAGGAATATCACATCTGAACCCTGCCCAACATGGGCCCTACTCTGCGATGTCAGGCCTGGCCTAGGGGCACCCACCGAAACACATCCCCCACCCGGATATCATCATATCATGCGTAAGCTGTGATGATGGGCACTGTACTCACATCCTTGTGGCTGCTGTGATGCCCTCAACCACCCATCCAGCTCCGGATAGGCCACCACCAGTATGCGGGCCATCAGGAGGGTCAGGGTTCGATGGGCACCCCTTCCTCGTTGGGAGGCCATCCCCAGCTGGGCCTCCATCGTCTTCAGTGCCTAGCATCTCAGGTCCTCCCACCGTTTCTGACAGTAGGTGCACCGCCTGACGGAGACCCCCAGGGTCCGCACGTCATTGGCGATGGCACGCCATATACCCTTCTTTTGATGGGTGCTGACCTGTAGAGAAAATACACACAGAGAAAGGTATTACTCAGACCGTCCTGCCTGTTACACTCTTGGCCCACCATACCCCTTCCTATCCCCATTTGCACAGACAAGGCCTAGCACACAAGCTGCACGTCGCCCAGGGGACTTCCACCAATCCCCCCCACACACACGAGGCCTTCACACACACCACTCCATGCATTCATGCACCATGCGTCGTGGTCACAGTGTACTCACCTGTTGGCCTGGAGGCCCATACAGCTGTCCGTACTGGAGTAGGACCATATCCACCAGTCACTCCAACTCCGCCGAGGTGAAGGCAGGGGCCCTTTCCCCAGTCACACGAGCCATGGTAGGTTCCAGACACAGGTCACAGCAGCACATGCAATGTAGGTCCTCTCCTGTTGACGTTCAGGTAGCAAGTAAGTGAACCGATAGAAAATGGTGGTGACTTCTGCGGCGATGCATACCCTCCCCGCCGGCGTACATCACTATCGTCACTGTACCCCATATGGGCCAATATTATCCAATGAGGCGTTGCACAGCGGTTCCCGACCACCTCCCGCAACGGCGCACAATGTCAGCAGAATTACCTCACTTCCACCTGTCCATCCACACAGGACAGGCAGACACCATTTCGGGCGAGGCACATTATCCTCACCTACAGACTTGACAGGGCCACAATCACGGAGCTGTGTGCCCAACTAAAGCCTGACCTGATATCTGCTATCCATCACCCCAATGGTATCCCCCCTCTTGTGCAAGTCCTATCACTGCTCCATTTCTCGGCAACTGGTTCTTTCCAAGTGACAGTGGGCTTGGCAGCAGCAATGTCACACCCATGTTCTCAATAGTGCTGACCAGAGTGTTGTCTGCCCTGATTAAACACATGTGCAGCTACATTGTTTTCCCCCAAGTGGATGATTTGGCCACAGTAAAGGCTGACTTCTATACAATGCGACATATCCCCCAACATAATTGGGGCGATTGATGGAACACATATTGCATTTGTTTCACCCCCCACCAACATGAACAGGTCTACAGAAATCGAAAGAGTTTTCATTCAGTGAATGTCCAGATGGTGTGCCTGGCGGACCAGTACATCTCCCACGTCAATGCGAAGTATCCTGGGTCTGTGCATGATGCCTTTATCCTGAGGAAGGAACAAGTTACTTACCTGTAACTGTAGTTCTCCAGTATTGGAAACATTCATCGATTCACATGCTTAAATCATTCCCCGTCGTCGAGATGGGAGTCCCCGGTGTAATACAAAAAGCAATGGTCAATTGCATAAAAAGCTTAGAGGCACTAGGCCTCTTAATTCAGTAACATGTCATAGTCGTTTTATAAAAAAGGACCAAACTTAAAAGACAACCAATCAGCTCATACTACCCCCTAGAACCCTCCTGTGAGGAGTTGATTTCCCTCAGATTTTCCAAACACAAGTGCAATAAAACAGCTATGACTGAGGAAAATGAAGGTGAGCTCCCCAGGGGAGGAGGGTGGGTCGCATGTGAATCTATGAAAGTTTCCAATACTGGAGAACTACCGTTACCGTCCACCATGGACCCACAGTACTGCCAAACCAGCTGCCTGAGGCTTGCACTGCAGCTACAGCTGCTGCCACCTCACAGACAGGATTTTGCACTCCTGGGGTCTGGGCAGCCCAGTCCCAGGAAGGCAGAACAAAGCATTTCCTCTGACAGCAGGGTGTTACACCCTCTCCCTTTGGAAATAGTTGTTACAGGCTGGGGAGGGGTAGCCTCCCGCAGCCTCTGGAAATGCTTTGAAGGGCACAGATGGTGCCCTCCTTGCATAAACCAGTCTACACCGGTTCAGGGACCCTTTCTCCCCTGCTCTGGTGGGAAACTAGACAAAGGAAAGGGGAGTGACCACTCCCTTGTCCATCACCACCCCAGGGGTGGTGCCCAGAGCTCCTCCAGTGTGTCCCAGACTTCAGCCATCTTGCTTTACAAGGTGTGGGGACACTCTGGAGGGCTCTGAGTGGCCAGTGCCAGCAGGTGACGTCAGAGACCCCTCCTGATAGGTCCATACCTGATAAGGTAGCCAATCCCCCTCTCAGAGCTATTTAGGGTCTCTCCTTTGTGTTCTCTTCAGATTCAGATTGCAAGTTTCCTTCAGGAATCCTCTGCAACAACTTCAGACTCTTCTGACCTCGGATCAACCGCAGCCTGCTCCAAGAAATGCTGCAAATGCAACAAAGTGTCTACAAGAGACACTTTTCTTCAGCAACCTCACCTCCAAGTCAGTAACTGCAACAGTTTCCACGGTGTGCATGCTCTGGGGACTCCCTCTCTTCATCCTACACCACAAGGACTGAAGAAATCTCCTGTGGAGTGACGGAATCACTCCCCCTGCTCCAAGCAGGCACCTTCCAAGACAACGACCGGTACCCTGGGACTCCCCTCACAACAATGAGCATGCTCCTAAGGACCCCGAGGGTGGACAGCATCGACATAGACTGTTTGAGGTCCTGCAAACACAATGCGGAGGAGGTAAGACCTTGCCTTCCCCGAGAACAACAGAACCCCGTGTATTGTGTCTTCTTCACCTCTTCAGGCCTCTGTGCACTCTTTGCAAAATTCCTTGGTGCACAGCCTAGCCCAGATCCCCAGCACTGCACCCTGCGATGCTCAACTCACTGAGTTGGTCTCCGGCAGCATGGGACCTTCTTTTGTTGTGCTGCATCAACCGTGTTTTGCACCTCCTTTGAACCCGGATCCTTCAGCTTCTGGGGGTGCTGGCTGCCATACTGAGGGCTCTCTAAAGTCCTGAGAGCCCCCTCTTTCTCCTCACACAGAGGTAAGGCCCCCACTTCCCTCCTGGGTCATCGAGAGCCATTTTGATGAAAAAATCACTTTTGCCGTAGCCAAGGCTTGTTGGCACCTTTCAACACGAAATCTCGTCTGCAACAATCTACACATTGTGGGACATCTTTTGCATCATGCAGGAACCCACTGGCATCTTCCTAGGGTGCATTTCTGCAGTCTTCAACTAACCGGGGACTCTTCTTTTGCACCCTCTTCTGGGTTGGCAGGTCCTTCCTGGAACTTCTTTCTACTGCTGGCTTGGTCCCCTTCCTTTGCAGGTCTTCAGGTCCAATAATCCAGCAGTTGTTCTTTGCATACTTGGTTGGCTGCTGCACAATCCCAAAAACGAGGTGTAGTGTGTCCTAAGGAAACTTGCAGTACTTTACTCCTGCTTTTCTGGGCTCTAGGGTGGGGTAATTTACTTACCTTTACTGTACTCTTACTCTCCCAGCGATTCTACACACACTACACTTGACTAGAGGGAAATTCGTGATTCACATTCCACTTTTTTAGTATATGGTTTGTGTTGCCCCTTGACCTATTTTCTCCCATTACATTCTATAGGATTTCCTACTGTTTGCGTTGTTCTATGACTATTTACTTGTCTAATTTTGGTGTCTAGTGTATATATTTTGTATAATACTTACCTCCAGAAGGAGTATTGTCTCTAAGATATTTTTGGTACTGCGTCACCCAAATAAATACCTTTGTTTTTGGTAACACTGAGAATTGTCTTTACTTTTGCATAAGTACTGTGTAACTATAAGTGGTATTGCATGTGCTTTGCATGTCTCCTAGTTCAGCCTAAGCTGCTCTGCTATAGCTACCTCTATCAGCCTAAGCTGCTAGAACACTACTACTTCACTAATGAGGGGTAACTGGACCTGGTATAAGGTGTAAGTACCCAAGGTACTCACTACAAACCAGGCCAGCCTCCTACAATAGGCTGTGACATCCCTGCTGCCATGGCCACTGTCACTTGGGAGGACCAACTTGCCAAGAAATGGAGCACTGACAGTACCTGCACAAGAGGTGGGATACCAGTGGGGTAGTGGATAGCTGAGATCAGGTCTGGTTCCAATTGTGCACACAGCTCATGGATTGTGGCACTATCAAGTCTGTAGGTTAGGATAATGTGCCTGTCCTCCATTGTCGTAAGTTCCACCAGGGGTCTGTACACGGGGGTATGTCTCCATCTTCTATTCATCCTCACCGGTTGAAGTCTAGGGTGAAAAACGGTGAGCAGATTGTCGTATTCAAACATATCCTCAGATTAAGATGCCTTGCATTTTTTTTACAGAAACAGTATGTGAACGTGTAGGTCCGTTGATGTGCCTATGTCTGCTGTGACGCAGTTAGGTGCCATGGCCTGTTTCCCCCTGATATGGCGGCCACCTGACCTGTGAGGAGGGACAGGTGGAAATGAGGTAATTCCGCTGACGTTGTGTGCCGTTGCGGGAGGCAGTCGACGACAGCCATGCAATACATAATTGGTTATCATTAGGGCATAAGGGTTCCAGGAGCCAATGGTGATGTACGCCGGCGGTGACGGTACGCACCGCCGCAGACGTGACCGCCATTTTCTATCTGTTCACTCACTTGCTACCTGACCTTCAACAGGAGAGGACCTGCACTGCAAGTGCTACTGTGACCTGGGTCTGGAAGCGACCATGGCTCGAGTGACTGGGGAAAGGGCTCCTGCCTTCACTTCCGAGGAGTTGGAGAGACTAGTGGATGGGGTCCTACCCCAGTACCCTTTACTTTATGATCCTCCAGACAAACAGGTGAGTACACTGTCAGCACGATACGTGGGGCATGAATGTATGGAGTGCTGTGTGTGTGTGTAAGCCTCGTGTAGAGGGGGGAGGGGGGCGGAGGGGTCCTGGGCAGAGTGCTGCATGTTTGGTGGGCAATGTCTGTGCGTAAGGGAATGAGAGGGATATGGTGAGCCATGAGTGTAACAGTCCGGACGGTATGAATAATACCTTTTCTTATGTATCTTTTTCTGCAGGTCAGCACCAATTGCCAAGGATGTGCGGACCCTGGGGGTCTTTGACAGGCGGGGCACCAGCTGTCAAAAACGGTGGGAGGACCTGCGCCGCTGGGCAAGGAAGACGGCGGAGGCCCAGCTGGGGATGGCTTCCCAACGAGGAAGGGGTGCCCGTCGTAACCCGGCCCCCTGATGTTCCGCATCCTGGCGGTGGCCTATCCGGAGTTGGATGGGCGCTTGAAGGCATCACAGCAGCCACAAGGGGGTGAGACCAGATTCAGAATCATGAAGTTGCGCGCGTTGAGGTGTTACCTGGGTGGGGGATGTTGGTCTGTGGGTGCCCCTAGATCAGGACGAAAATGGCAGGGTAGGTTCCATGAAGGGCAGGCTCAGATGCACTCCAACCCCATTATTGCTAGTGGGCATCTATTACTGGGCAGGGTCCTGTGGGTTTCAGGTGTGCAGCTAATGGCGTTAGGCATTGTTCCCCATGGCCTGGTGACTAGCATTGTAACTGGTATTGCATGGCCAAGTGCATAGGGCTGTTCCCTGTGAGTTGTGTTCGCCAAAAGTAGTGTTGTTGCTGGCACTGACCAAGTGTATCCTCAGTCTCTTCCCCACCCTTTATGTTTTGTCCCCCTGGCCTTGTGAGCATTAGCATCATCTGGCGGAGGAGCAGAGGCACCGGCGACGGAGGGAGCTGCTTCCCACATGGGCCTGGAGGACGAATCCACCGACGGTGAGGGCCCTCACTGGCAGTCACCACCCACACATCCATGTCCCCTCACACTGTATCTGTGCCCCCTCCGCCCAAAGTACACAAACGCAAGCACTCAGACACCCAACAGCCATCCTCCTCACGACAGCATCAAGCCCATGCACCTGCACCCAAACACAGCAGACAGAAAGCTCCTACAACCACTCCCTATTCCTCCACTCCCAACCTTCACCCTCTTCCAGCCCCAGTGTCCCTAAAAGGCTTTTCCTCTCCACTCTTGACCTATTCCCGCCCCCCTCCTGTCCTTCACTTCGTAGCAGGGTGGGCAGAACCCACCCCAGCACCTCAGCCACCCAGTCCACGGCCACTGTAGTTTCGGCAGCTACTGTTGGTATGAGAGGCTCGAACGAGGCACCCGTCAGCACTGCCAGTGTGCCTGCACCACCTGCCAAGGGCAAGAAGGGGCCGCCAGCTAGCAAGGGCAGGAAGGGAACACCAGCCAGCAAGGGGAAGGAGGCACCACCAGCCCGCAAGGGAAAGGAGGCACCACAAGCTGGCAAGGAGGCACCAACAGCTAGCAAGGGCAAGGATGCACCACCAGCTGGCAGCAGCAAGGAGGCACCACCAGCTAGCAAGGGCAGGAAGGGAACACCAGCTGACAGAGCAAGGAGGCACCACCAGCTGCCAAGGGCAGGAAGGGAACAACAGCTGCCAAGGCCAATGTAAAAGGAACAGGCGCTGCAGGCAGGATGGATCTGGTGTCCTGGGGCTGGAGCAGTATCTGGGCAAACAACACCAGCAATGGCACTTCAGCCATCCGAAGCTGCAGAGGAAGGGCTGGAGCCTCCCCCACCACTGACAGCACCGGCACCTGCACCGCTGCCAACAACAGTTACCAGCACCGCCACCTGCACCACTGCCAGCGGCAGTAGCCCCAGTGGGCAGCCATCTGAGGCTGCAGGGGAAGGGCTGGAGCCTCTCCCCACCACTGACAACACCGCCGCCAGCCCCGCAACTGCCACCACTGAGCAGACGTAACCTTCGGCAAGCAGTGTGTAGCCGTGACTACATGGGCTGTAGTGCGTCCTGGCGCCTGCAACAACTGTAGGTGTGACACCCAGGTGAGAGACTGTGACCTTGCACCATCCAGAATCTGCATCACAGGGCACAAGGCCCCCTCCAGAACCAGTGAAAGAAGGCATCCACTCACCCCCTCCTTGCCAGGATGAAACACACTGGGCACAAGGCCCCCTCCAAAACCAGTGGAAGAAGAAATCCACTAGAGACACTGTGGCCTTGCACGCCCCAGGACCAAGCAGTCGGAAAACCACCCACTTGAGAGACTGTGGCCTTGCACTCCCCAGGACATCGCAGAGGGCATGTAGCCTGTAGGAAGTTGGCTCTGTATGCACTATTTCAAGGGTTCCCCTTAGAGGTAAGATAGTGGCAAAAAGAGATAATTCTAATGCTCTATTTTGTGGTAGTGTGGTCGAGCAGTAGGCTTATCAGAGGGTAGTGTTAAGCATTTGTTGTACACACACAGGCAATAAATGAGTGTGAGAAAGTAGCCTCTTTCTAGCCTTGTTACCCCCACTTTTGGCCTGTTTGTGAGTGTATGTCAGGGTGTTTTTACTGTCTCACTGGGATCCTGCTAGCCAGGACCCAGTGCTCATAGTGAAAACCCTATGTTTTCAGTATGTTTGTTATGTGTCACTGGGACCCTGCTAGTCAGGACCCCAGTGCTCATAAGTTTGTGGCCTATATGTATGTGTTCCCTGTGTGGTGCCTAACTGTCTCACTGAGGCTCTGCTGATCAGAACCTCAGTGGTTATGCTGTCTCATTTCTTTCAAATTGTCACTAACAGGCTAGTGACCAATTTTACCAATTTACATTGGCTTACTGGAACACCCTTATAATTCCCTAGTATATGGTACTGAGGTACCCAGGGTATTGGGGTTCCAGGAGATCCCTATGGGCTGCAGCATTTCTTTTGCCACCCATAGGGAGCTCTGACAATTCTTACACAGGCCTGCCACTGCAGCCTGAGTGAAATAACGTCCACGTTATTTCACAGCCATTTTTCACTGCACTTAAGTAACTTATAAGTCACCTATATGTCTAACCTTTACCTGGTAAAGGTTAGGTGCAAAGTTACTTAGTGTGAGGGCACCCTGGCACTAGCCAAGGTGCCCCCACATTGTTCAGAGCCAATTCCCTGAACTTTGTGAGTGCGGGGACACCATTACACGCGTGCACTACATATAGGTCACTACCTATATGTGGCTTCACAATGGTAACTCCGAATATGGCCATGTAACATGTCTATGATCATGGAATTGCTCCCTCTATGCCATCCTGGCATAGTTGGCACAATCCCATGATCCCAGTGGTCTGTAGCACAGACCCTGGTACTGCCAAACTGCCCTTCCTGGGGTTTCACTGCACCTGCTGCTGCCAACCCCTCAGACAGGCATCTGCCCTCCTGGGGTCCAGCCAGGCATGGCCCAGGATGGCAGAACAAAGAACTTCCTCTGAGAGAGGGTGTGACACCCTCTCCCTTTGGAAAATGGTGTAAAGGCAGGGGAGGAGTAGCCTCCCCCAGCTTCTGGAAATGCTTTGTTGGGCACAGATGTGCCCAATTCTGCATAAGCCAGTCTACACCGGTTCAGGGGACCCCTTAGCCCTGCTCTGGCGCAAAACTGGACAAAGGAAAGGGGAGTGACCACTCCCCTGACCTGCACCTCCCCTGGGAGGTGTCCAGAGCTCCTCCAGTGTGCTCCAGACCTCTGCCATCTTGGAAACAGAGGTGCTGCTGGCACACTGGACTGCTCTGAGTGGCCAGTGCCACCAGGTGACGTCAGAGACTCCTTGTGATAGGCTCCTTCAGGTGTTGCTAGCCTATCCTCTCTCCTAGGTAGCCAAACCCTCTTTTCTGGCTATTTAGGGTCTCTGTCTCTGGGGAAACTTTAGATAACGAATGCAAGAGCTCATCCGAGTTCCTCTGCATCTCTCTCTTCACCTTCTGCCAAGGAATCGACTGCTGACCGCGCTGGAAGCCTGCAAACCTGCAACATAGTAGCAAAGACGACTACTGCAACTCTGTAACGCTGATCCTGCCGCCTTCTCGACTGTTTTCCTGCTTGTGCATGCTGTGGGGGTAGTCTGCCTCCTCTCTGCACCAGAAGCTCCGAAGAAATCTCCCGTGGGTCGACGGAATCTTCCCCCTGCAACCGCAGGCACCAAAAAGCTGCATTACCGGTCCCTTGGGTCTCCTCTCAGCACGACGAGCGAGGTCCCTCGAATCCAGCAACTCTGTCCAAGTGGCCCCCACAGTCCAGTGACTCTTCAGTCCAAGTTTGGTGGAGGTAAGTCCTTGCCTCACCTCGCTAGACTGCATTGCTGGGAACCGCGACTTTTGCAGCTACTCTGGCCCCTGTGCACTTCCGGCGGAAATCCTTTGTGCACAGCCAAGCCTGGGTCCACGGCACTCTAACCTGCATTGCACGACTTTCTAAGTTGGTGTCCGGCGACGTGGGACTCCTTTGTGTAACTTCGGGTGAGCACCGTTTCACGCATCCTCGTAGTGCCTGTTTCTGGCACTTCTCCGGGTGCTACCTGCTGCTAAGAGGGCTCCTTGTCTTGCTCGACGTCCCCTCTACCTCCTGGTCCAATTTGCGACCTCCTGGTCCCTCCTAGGCCGCAGCAGCGTGCAAAAACACTAACCGCACGATTTGCAGCTAGCAAGGCTTGTTGGCGTTCTTTCGGCGGGAAAACACTTCTGCACGACTCTACAAGGCAAGAGGGATCTGTCCTCCAAAGGGGAAGTCTCTAGCCCTTTGCGTTCCTGCAGAAACCTCAGCTTCTTCTGTCCAGTAGAAGCTTCTTTGCACCAGCAGCTGGCATTTCCTGGGCATCTGCCCATCTCCGACTTGCTTGTGACTTTTGGACTTGGTCCCCTTGTTCCACAGGTACCCCAGATTGGAAATCCAGCGTTGTTGCATTGTTGGTTTGTGTCTTTCCCGCATTATTCCTCTAACACGACTTCTTTGTCCTTAGGGGAACTTTAGTGCACTTTGCACTCACTTTGCAGGGTCTTGGGGAGGGTTATTTTTCTAACTCTCACTATTTTCTAATAGTCCCAGCGACCCTCTACAAGGTCACATAGGTTTGGGGTCCATTCGTGGTTCGCATTCCACTTTTGGAGTATATGGTTTGTGTTGCCCCTATCCCTATGTTTCCCCATTGCATCCTATTGTAACTATACATTGTTTGCACTGTTTTCTAAGACTATACTGCATATTTTTGCTATTGTGTATATATATCTTGTGTATATTTCCTATCCTCTCACTGAGGGTACACTCTAAGATACTTTGGCATATTGTCATAAAAATAAAGTACCTTTATTTTTAGTATAACTGTGTATTGTGTTTTCTTATGATATTGTGCATATGACACTAAGTGGTACTGTAGTAGCTTCACACGTCTCCTAGTTCAGCCTAAGCTGCTCTGCTAAGCTACCATTATCTATCAGCCTAAGCTGCTAGACACCCTATACACTAATAAGGGATAACTGGGCCTGGTGCAAGGTGCAAGTACCCCTTGGTACTCACTACAAGCCAGTCCAGCCTCCTACATTGGTTGTGCAGCGGTGGGATAAGTGCTTTGAGACTACTTACCACTCTTGTCATTGTACTTTTCATAAGAGAAAAATATACAAAACAAGGTCAGTGTATATACACATAGCCAAAAAGTTTTGCATTTCCTCTTTTCACTCTTTTCTAAGTGCTGAAAAGTACTTCTAAACTTTCAAAAAGTTCTTAAAAGTTTAAAAAGTTTTTTTTTCTGTCTTTCCAACAAGTTCTGAAAACTTTTTTTTCTTTTTCTATCACTTTAACTCTCTCTAAAAATGTCTGGCACAGGCCAAAATGTTGATCTGTCCAAACTTGCATATGATCACCTTAGCTGGAAAGGAGCAAGGAGTCTCTGCATAGAGAGAGGTTTGAGTGTAGGGAAGAATCCTTCCTTGGAACTGTTACTTAACATGCATAGAGAACAGGATAAGGCTAGAAGTGCCCCATCTGTAGAAAAAGTAGCTAATGGTTCCCAATCTGATCCAGGGACTCCCCCAGGAAAAGATTCAGGAAAGAAACTTCCTAGCCTGCCCATTACTAGACAGTCTAGCATAGTTGGTAATGATGATGAGCCACACCATACAAATAGTGTTGTGTCACATCATAGCAAAAGCATTTATTCTCACCATACTGGTAGTAATGTTTCTGTTAGCCAAGCTGTTAGGGTGGCTTCTGTAAGGGACAGGTCTCCTTCTGTTCATTCCCATCATACCTCTGTATCTAGGAATGTCCCTCCCACCAACCCTGATGACAGAATGTTAGAGAGGGAACTCAATAAGTTGAGGGTGGAACAAACCAGACTGAAGCTTAAAAAGCAACAGCTGGATTTGGATAGACAGTCTTTTGAACTAGAGAAGGAAAGACAGAAGTTGGGTTTAGATACCCATGGTGGCAGCAGCAGTATTCCCCATAGTCATCCTGCAAAAGAGAATGATTCCAGGAATCTGCACAAGATAGTTCCCCCTTATAAGGAGGGGGATGACATTAACAAGTGGTTTGCTGCACTTGAGAGGGCCTGTGTTGTACAGGATGTCCCTCAAAGGCAGTGGGCTGCTATCCTATGTCTATCATTTAGTGGAAAAGGTAGGGATAGGCTCCTTACTGTGAAAGAAAGTGATGCCAATAATTTTACAGTACTTAAGAATGCACTCCTGGATGGTTATGGCTTAACCACTGAACAATACAGGATAAAGTTCAGAGAGACCAAAAAGGAGTCTTCACAAGACTGGGTTGATTTCATTGACCATTCAGTGAAGGCCTTGGAGGGGTAGTTACATGGCAGTAAAGTTACTGATTATGACAGCCTGTATAACTTAATCCTGAGAGAGCATATTCTTAATAATTGTGTGTCTGATTTGTTGCACCAGTACTTGGTGGACTCTGATCTGACGTCTCCCCAAGAATTGGGAAAGAAGGCAGACAAATGGGTCAGAACAAGGGTGAACAGAAAAGTTCATACAGGGGGTGACAAAGAGAACACTAAGAAGAAAGATGGTGAAAAATCTCAAGATAAGCATGGGGATAAGGGTAAAACCAAAGATCCCACTTCAAATCTTAAACACTCTTCAGAGGGTGGGGATAAAACAAATTCTTCCTCTTCTTCTCAACCCACACACATTAAAAAGCCTTGGTGCTTTGTGTGTAAAAACAGAGGCCATAGGCCAGGGGATAAGTCCTGTCCAGGTAAACCCCCTGAGCCTACCACCACTAATACATCAAGCTCTAGTGCCCCTAGCAGTAGTGGTACTAGTGGTGGGACTGCTGGCAACAGTCAAGTTAAGGGTGTAGTTGGGTTCACTTATGGGTCCATAGTAGAAACTGGGGTAGTCAGTCCCAAGACAGTTTCTGTCACACCTAGTGGCATTGGCCTTGCCACACTGGCTGCTTGTCCCCTTACAATGGATAAGTACAGGCAGACAGTTTCAATAAATGGTGTTGAGGCCTTGGCCTACAGGGACACAGGTGCCAGTATCACTTTGGTGACTGAAAACCTAGTGCACCCTGATCAACACATCATTGGACAACAGTATAAGATTATTGATGTCCATAACTCCACTAAGTTTCTTCCCTTAGCTATAATTCAGTTTAGTTGGGGTGGAGTTACTGGCCCTAAGCAGGTGGTGGTATCACCTAGCTTACCTGTAGACTGTCTCTTAGGTAATGACCTAGAGGCCTCAGGTTGGGCTGATGTAGAGTTTTATGCCCATGCAGCCATGCTGGGCATCCCTGAGGAATTGTTCCCTCTCATTTCTACTGAAATGAAAAAGCAAAGGAGAGAAGGCCTGAAAACTCAGGATCCCTCTCCACCAACAGGTAAAAAAGGGTATCACAGTATCCCCTACCCACCCTACCATTCAGAATACCATTCCTGTGGTGGGAGAAACCTCTCCTGGGGTGGCACCTGTTCCAAGGGAATCATCAGCTGGCAAAGCTGGACTCCCTGAGGTAGAAGTACCTCTCTGTGGGATAACTAACATTGGTGACAAAAAGAGCACCATTTTAGTTAACATGGAGAATCCCTCCAACCCTACCAGAGAAACTTCAGTGCAGAAACCCTGCACTGCCTCACAACACTTAGGACAGCATCCCTGCCCTAGTGTGGAGCTCATAGGACAGCATCCCTGCCCTGCTCCAAATCAAGAGAAACAGCATCCCTGTTCTCTCTTCCAGCCATATGGACAAAGTTTTTGCCCAGCTATGGCTTTTCTGAGACAGCATCCCTGTCTGGCATTTCCATCACTACAAATAGGTTCAGTGGACAATTCCCACTGCTCTAAACTAAAACTTACTGATAGAAACTCTGAAAATACATCTTCACATTGTTTCTTAGCTAAAAAACTTCAAACAGGGTGGTTTACATCCCCACAGGGAAGTAACCATATAGTGGATGATAAAGGGAGTAACCAGTCTATTGCAGAGCTACTCTCTACTTATCACCACTTAGACAATAAAGTCTCAACTGGCCAAGGTTAGCCTTATTGTCCTTCGTTTGGGGGAGGGTTGTGTGAGAAAGTAGCCTCTTTCTAGCCTTGTTACCCCCACTTTTGGCCTGTTTGTGAGTGTATGTCAGGGTGTTTTTACTGTCTCACTGGGATCCTGCTAGCCAGGACCCAGTGCTCATAGTGAAAACCCTATGTTTTCAGTATGTTTGTTATGTGTCACTGGGACCCTGCTAGTCAGGACCCCAGTGCTCATAAGTTTGTGGCCTATATGTATGTTTTCCCTGTGTGGTGCCTAACTGTCTCACTGAGGCTCTGCTGATCAGAACCTCAGTGGTTATGCTCTCTCATTTCTTTCAAATTGTCACTAACAGGCTAGTGACCAATTTTACCAATTTACATTGGCTTACTGGAACACCCTTATATGGTACTAGGGTACCCAGGGTATTGGGGTTCCAGGAGATCCCTATGGGCTGCAGCATTTCTTTTGCCACCCATAGGGAGCTCTGACAATTCTTACACAGGCCTGCCACTGCAGCCTGAGTGAAATAACATCCACGTTATTTCACAGCCATTTTTCACTGCACTTAAGTAACTTATAAGTCACCTATATGTCTAACCTTTACCTGGTAAAGGTTAGGTGCAAAGTTACTTAGTGTGAGGGCACCCTGGCACTAGCCAAGGTGCCCCCACATTGTTCAGAGCCAATTCCCTGAACTTTGTGAGTGCGGGGACACCATTACACGCGTGCACTACATATAGGTCACTACCTATATGTGGCTTCACAATGGTAACTCCGAATATGGCCATGTAACATGTCTATGATCATGGAATTGCCCCCTCTATGCCATCCTGGCATAGTTGGCACAATCCCATGATCCCAGTGGTCTGTAGCACAGACCCTGGTACTGCCAAACTGCCCTTCCTGGGGTTTCACTGCAGCTGCTGCTGCTGCCAACCCCTCAGACAGGCATCTGCCCTCCTGGGGTCCAGCCAGGCCTGGCCCAGGATGGCAGAACAAAGAACTACCTCTGAGAGAGGGTGTGACACCCTCTCCCTTTGGAAAATGGTGTAAAGGCAGGGGAGGAGTAGCCTCCCCCAGCCTCTGGAAATGCTTTGTTGGGCACAGATGTGCCCAATTCTGCATAAGCCAGTCTACACCGGTTCAGGGGACCCCTTAGCCCTGCTCTGGCGCGAAACTGGACAAAGGAAAGGGGAGTGACCACTCCCCTGACCTGCACCTCCCCTGGGAGGTGTCCAGAGCTCCTCCAGTGTGCTCCAGACCTCTGCCATCTTGGAAACAGAGGTGCTGCTGGCACACTGGACTGCTCTGAGTGGCCAGTGCCACCAGGTGACGTCAGAGACTCCTTGTGATAGGCTCCTTCAGGTGTTGCTAGCCTATCCTCTCTCCTAGGTAGCCAAACCCTCTTTTCTGGCTATTTAGGGTCTCTGTCTCTGGGGAAACTTTAGATAACGAATGCAAGAGCTCATCCGAGTTCCTCTGCATCTCTCTCTTCACCTTCTGCCAAGGAATCGACTGCTGACCGCGCTGGAAGCCTGCAAACCTGCAACATAGTAGCAAAGACGACTACTGCAACTCTGTAACGCTGATCCTGCCGCCTTCTCGACTGTTTTCCTGCTTGTGCATGCTGTGGGGGTAGTCTGCCTCCTCTCTGCACCAGAAGCTCCGAAGAAATCTCCCGTGGGTCGACGGAATCTTCCCCCTGCAACCGCAGGCAACAAAAAGCTGCATTACCGGTCCCTTGGGTCTCCTCTCAGCACGACGAGCGAGGTCCCTCGAATCCAGCAACTCTGTCCAAGTGGCCCCCACAGTCCAGTGACTCTTCAGTCCAAGTTTGGTGGAGGTAAGTCCTTGCCTCACCTCGCTAGACTGCATTGCTGGGAACCGCGACTTTTGCAGCTACTCCGGCCCCAGTGCACTTCCGGAGGAAATCCTTTGTGCACAGCCAAGCCTGGGTCCACGGCACTCTAACCTGCATTGCACGACTTTCTAAGTTGGTCTCTGGCGACGTGGGACTCCTTTGTGTAACTTCGGGTGAGCACCGTTTCACGCATCCTCGTAGTGCCTGTTTCTGGCACTTCTCCGGGTGCTACCTGCTGCTAAGAGGGCTCCTTGTCTTGCTCGATGTCCCCTCTACTTCCAGGTCCAATTTGCGACCTCCTGGTCCCTCCTGGGCCGCAGCAGCGTCCAAAAACGCTAACCGCACGATTTGCAGCTAGCAAGGCTTGTTGGCGTTCTTTCGGCGGGAAAACACTTCTGCACGACTCTACAAGGCGAGAGGGATCCGTCCTCCCAAGGGGAAGTCTCTAGCCCTTTGCGTTCCTGCAGAAACCTCAGCTTCTTCTGTCCAGTAGAAGCTTCTTTGCACCCGCAGCTGGCATTTCCTGGGCATCTGCCCATGTCCGACTTGCTTGTGACTTTTGGACTTGGTCCCCTTGTTCCACAGGTACCCCAGATTGGAAATCCAGCGTTGTTGCATTGTTGGTTTGTGTCTTTCCCGCATTATTCCTCTAACACGACTTCTTTGTCCTTAGGGGAACTTTAGTGCACTTTGCACTCACTTTTCAGGGTCTTGGGGAGGGTTATTTTTCTAACTCTCACTATTTTCTAATAGTCCCAGCGACCCTCTACAAGGTCACATAGGTTTGGGGTCCATTCGTGGTTCGCATTCCACTTTTGGAGTGTATGGTTTGTGTTGCCCCTATCCCTATGTTTCCCCATTGCATCCTATTGTAACTATACATTGTTTGCACTGTTTTCTAAGACTATACTGCATATTTTTGCTATTGTGTATATATATATCTTGTGTATATTTCCTATCCTCTCACTGAGGGTACACTCTAAGATACTTTGGCATATTGTCATAAAAATAAAGTACCTTTATTTTTAGTATAACTGTGTATTGTGTTTTCTTATGATATTGTGCATATGACACTAAGTGGTACTGTAGTAGCTTCACACGTCTCCTAGTTCAGCCTAAGCTGCTCTGCTAAGCTACCATTATCTATCAGCCTAAGCTGCTAGACACCCTATACACTAATAAGGGATAACTGGGCCTGGTGCAAGGTGCAAGTACCCCTTGGTACTCACTACAAGCCAGTCCAGCCTCCTACAATGAGGAACACACACTCAAAGACAATTCCAGCGCAATAGCTTTTTGGATAGAAAAATATATTTTCTTAGTTTATTTTAAGAACCACAGGTTCAAGATGGATAAGTTACTTACCTGTAAATCCTAGTTCTCTTCCAGGGGTATCCTCATCAAAGTCATAAACATTGAATATTCCCGCCCTTGTGCGGGGACCCCGGAGAATATATATAATACACACATATAAAAGTATGAAATATGCACGAAAAATATATATATAGCATTTTTAGTAGACAAATTTTCATACTAAACTCATATATACGTGTGTAAAACAGCAATGCAGACTATAATCATAAACAGGCTAAAATGCTTTATTTCTATGGAGTTTTTATTTTTTCTAAATTGTCCTTTTCAAAATTACAATAAGAGAACATCATATCTACCAAAGCCCCATAACTGGGCCTAGGGAAATAAGCAGTAGTAACATCAGAGAAAAAAAGAAGAAAAAACTACATTGAAAAACAATGGAGCATTCTTAGCCAATAGGCTGCATGCAGGTTAACACAGGAGAACCATAAAAATTCTGGCACCGTGCCTTTAAGAGCCTGAGCACCTCCAGTATCCATCCCACCATGCCTCAGGGGTGAAGGAGAGGTGACAGTTGGTTCAGTTAGGTCAGTACTTTTTTACGGTGACAAGCTGTGCAGCAGATTCGAAAGATAGTCTGTCCTGCACTTCTAGGAGACGTGCGTCCGGGGAGGAGGGTGGGTTGTTTATGACTTTGATGAGGATACCCCTGGAAGAGAACTAGGATTTACAGGTAAGTAACTTATCCTTCTCTTCCAGGGGATCCTCATCAATAGTCATAAACATTGAATAGATTAGCCCATCCCTTGACTCTGCGAACTGTCCAATAGAAGTGCAGGAATAGATATGTATTATGCAAACAAGTTTCTCAGAGAAGCTTGCCCAACTTGGGCGTCTGCTCTTGCATCTGAGTCCAAACTGTAATGTCTAGTAAATGTATGTACAGACTTCTATGTAGCAGCCTTACAAATTTCAGCGATAGGAACATTATTAAGGAGGGCAGCAGTAGCTGCCTTTCCCCTTGTCGAATGCGCCTTAGGTCTAGCAAGTAGTTGCTTGTTAGCCAATTGATATGCATTAACAATACAAGAAAATATCCATCTAGATATGGTGCGTTTTGATCCTGCCTCTCCTGTTCTCAAATGACCATAATTTACAAACAAGTGGTTGGAGTGTCTAATTAGCTTGGTCTTATCCAGGTAAAATTTTAGCACTCTTTTCAAATCTAGGGAGTGCAAGGCTTTCTCCGCCAGAGTCTCCGGATTGGGGAAAAAAGTTGGTAGAGAAATAGTCTGATTGATGTGAAACTCTGACACCACCTTTGGCAGGAATGATGGGTGAGTTCGTAGAACTACTCTATTCTCATGGAAGACTATGTACGGGTCTTTGGAGGACAAAGCCTGAATCTCACTGACTCTCCTTGCGGAAGTAATGGCTACCAAAAAAGCTGTCTTCCACGTAAGGTGTTGCAAAGAGGCTTTGTGTATAGGTTCGAAAGGAGGGCCCATAAGTTTTGATAGCACTATGTTCAGTTCCCATTGAGGGGAGGGTTTCCGAATGGGTCGAAAAACTTTTTTCAAACCTTCTAAGAAATCCTTGACTACTGGTCTTGTAAAAAAGGATTCCTGAGAAGGTGACTTTCGATAGGCTGTAATGGCAGATAAATGTACCTTAATCGATGATACCTGCAGACCTGATTTTGCCAGATGGAGTAGGTAAGATAGTATGACCTCCTCCTGAGCCAGTATAGGGTTTTGACCTTGCTGACGACACCATATGTAGAACCTCTTCCACTTGAACGCGTAAGAACGCCGTGTGGAAGGTCGTCTGGACTCCTTCAAGATGTTCATGCACTCCTGCGAGAGCCCTAGGTGCCCAAACTGCAGGAAATCAGGAGCCATGCCGTAAAGCTCAGAGAGGGTAGGTTGGGGTGAAGTATCCTGCCCCCCAGTCTGCAAAGGAGATCCGGTCTGCACGGCAGCCTCCTGTGAGGTTGTTCTGATAGGTTGAGGAGATCTGTGTACCAGAACTGACCAGGCCATTGCGGCGCTATGAGAATCATTCTGGTGTTGGATCTGTTAAGTTTGTTGATCACCACAGGTATGAGGGGGATCGGTGGAAAAGCGAAGAGAAATATCCCTGACCAGTCGATCAATAGGGCATTCCCTCGAGACCCCGGACGGTAGAACCTGAACGCGAAGTCTGGGCATTTCCTGTTTACCTCGTCTGCGAAGAGATCCAACTGAGGCCGACCCCATTGAGCGAAGATGTCTTCGACGTCTTCGTCGTGCAGGACCCAATCGTGGGCGTCCTCGAGGTGTCTGCTCAGGAAGTCTGCCTCCACGTTTTGTTGACCTGGTAGGGGAACCGCAGTAAGCGACATTCCTCTCGCCAGGAGCCAATGCCAGATTGCTTGAGACTCCCGAGATAGGGGTAGGGATCTCGTTCCCCCTTGTCTGTTCAAATAATACATTGTGGTCGTATTGTCTGTTTGTATTAGAAGAGATTTCCCCTGAATCGATGGAGCAGAAGACTTGAGAGCCAAATGGACCGCTCTGAGCTCCAGCAGGTTGATGTGGTACTCCCTTTCGTTGTCGGACCACAGGCCCTCAGATGAGCCCCCCATCCCTGAAGAGACGCATCCGTTACCAGAGTGTCGGATGGAATTACCTGGTGAAACGGAGCTCCTACTGACAGGTGAGGTCTGTGCATCCACCATTGCAACGACTGTCGTGCTCCTATCGGCAGCCGCACTCTGTCCTTCCAGCGGCCTGTGCTCTGGTTCCGGTTGTTTTCCAGCGCCTCTTGGAGGGGCCTCATATGTAGCCTGGCATTCGGGACAATGAAAATGCATGAGGCCATGGAACCCAGTAGAGATGTCACCTGACGGGCCGTAGGTGCGTCGGACTTCAACAGGTCTTGACACTTTTTCTTTATTGATAATAATCGTTCTTCTGAAGGATACACTCTTTCGAGCTCTGTATCTAGTATTGCTCCCAGGTAGTGGAGATTTTGCGTTGGAATCAAGGTGGACTTTTGGTAGTTGACTTGTAGACCTAGAGAACTGAAAACCTTGAGCACAATGTCCCGATGGCTTCTCGCCTGTTCCGGAGAGGGGCTTTCAGTAGCCAGTCGTCTAGGTATGGGTAAATGAAGATTTTTTGCTTCCGTAGATGTGCCGCTACCACTGCTATGCATTTTGAGAAAACGCGAGGGGCAGATTTCAGGTCGAATGGTAGCACCTTGAACTGATAGTGCTGTGAGGCTATCCGTAAGCGCAGGAATTTCCGATGCTTGGGAACGATCGGGATGTGAAAATACGCATCCTGCAGGTCGATGGAGCACATCCAGTCCCCCTGATGTAGCTGAGGGAAAATCTGGTGAAGGGCCAGCATCCTGAACTTTTGCTTTTTTATGTGCTTGTTCAGTAGTCGTAAGTCCAGAATCGGTCTGAAAACACCCTCTCTTCCTTTTTTCGCTACCAGAAAATAACAGGAGTATACCCCCTTCCCTCTGTGCGCAACTGAAACTTTTTCTATTGCTTTTTTTCGTAAAATTTGGCTGGTGGCAAGTGTGGTGGAGGTTGTCGGAAAAGAAGAGAGTACCCGTTCTCGACAATGTTGAGCACCCATTTGTCTTTTGTTATACCACGCCACTTGTGAATAAAGTCTGTGATACTTCCCCCCACCGGCGTGGTGCACAGTGTTAAGGGAAGCGAGATCTCATTGTTTGGCTGGTGCTTTGGGTGTGGACTTCTGTGGTCTACTTGACCCTCGGTCCCTCGTGGCCTTACGAGACTGAAAAAGTGGGCGTCCTTGCCTCTGCTGTGGCCTCTGTTACCAATGAGGGGTTTGAACCCTCTGCTGAAAAGGGCGCCTGTCGTAAGGCCTATACCTTCGCCTGAAGTCCTTTTTCCTCTCCAGGCCTACTGCCCTCATGGTATCCACTTCCGTCTTAATGCGCGCCATCTCTTCGTCTGTATGAGTACCAAACAGCGAGTTCCCGTTGAACGGAAGATTTAAGATACGCTGTTGTGCTTCTTGCTTTAATCCTGTCAGCCTCAACCAGGAAGACCTTCTTGCACAAACTCCATGTGCGTATCCATGTGCAGCTAAGTCTGCCCCATCTGCCGCTGCGCTGATGACCTGGTTGGAGACCAGACATCCCTCTTGAAGGATCTCCTGGAAGTCCTGCCTGTCCTCCCTAGGCAATTTGTCTGCGAACCTGTTCAGAGAGTCCCAAAGTGAACGGTCATATCTGCCTAGGAGTGCAGAAGCGCTGGAGACCTTCATCATAGAGGCCGCCGTGCCACACATTTTCCTCCCCAGAGAGTCTAGATGTCTGCTCTCCTTGTCAGGTGGAACCGTGGAGGATGATGCTACTGAGTGTGTTTTTCGGGCTGCAGCCAATATGACTGAGTCCAGAGGCGGATCCGTCCTGAGAAATAAAGGATCTTGTTCAGGCGCTTTATATTTTTTCAAGATCCTAGCAGGAGCTGATTTGAGGGTGGCTGGCGCTAAAAAGGTGTCCATGGTTGGTTGCAACAGACCAGGCACTAGCGGCAGCAGCTTTTTCGAAACCGCCCTATGCTGCAGAGTTTCAAAAATGACGGATGAGGAGGTTGACGGTTCTGGAACCTCTATGTTTAGCTTTTGTGCTCCCCTGATAAGCACCTCATTAAAGGTAGTGATGTCGTCCAACGGGGAAACCCTAGCTGGTGGGGAATCCGTTAAGGTGGGGGAGTATTGCCTGACGGAGGACCCTGACGATGACCAAGAGGGCAACCTTCTGTGTCGTGACCGTGACCTAGATCGTCTCTGGGAGCGTGACCTGCTTCGAGATGCTGTAGCAGAGGGCCCAGGCCTCGTGGTCGACTGGTGAGAAGCAGAACGAGCCCGTCCTGCCCTGTCGGTGATGGTGTTCTCGGGATAGAGGCAGTAGGAGAGTACATCCTCGAATACTGGGAGTCCGGGGAGGCCGTCGGTCTATTAAGGCTCTCCAACCACCTCGGTGACAAATTGATGGGCGAGACATGCCCAGACGATGCAGCTCTCGACCGAGATGAACCACTTCTTATGGAGACCACCGGAGATGTTGGAGTGATCTTATCCGCCGGCGGAAGACGATGCTCTGCTCCCTGCAAGACAGGTAAAACCTGCGTCGACAGATGTAACGACGTCGAAGGGAGCGCCGCCGGTTGTTCCTGTCTCGACGTTGATTGCCTCGACGTTGACCGGCGATCGCTGGACCGCGACCTGCTCGCTGTCGTGTGCCTCGCCATCGAGCGGTGGGCCGCCGACGGCGGATGCCCTCTTTCTCGCCACTGAGGCGATTTCGACGTCGCCTTCCTTGACGTCAAGGGGTGTGAGGCCTTCGGCGGCGAATGGGCACGCCGGTGATGGCTCGACGTCGATCAGTGGGTTGCCGTAGACGGAGATATGCCCCTGCGGTGGCCATGTTCTCTCGACGCCGTATCCTTCGACGTCGGTCGGGTCGCCGTCGACCTATGACGGTGAGATGACAGTAGCGACGACGTCGACGGGGAACAAACAGGTATCTTCCTACCTGCTGACGTCGATCTAGCCTGTCTCTCCTGAGAATGGCTTGTTGGCTGCCTGGGAAGCGAAGAGGATGATGTTTTCTGCCTCTCATGAAGCCCATGAAGCCTGATCTTCTCCCTGTCCTTCAGAGTTCTTTTTTACATGTTCTTGCAGTTTTTGCAAGTGTCAGGGCAGTGACTCTGAGCAAGCACACAAGGCAGAGAGTGTGTGGATCTGACTGGGCCTTCTTCTTCCCACAGGAAGGGCACTTCACAAAAAGTTAAGGCATTTTTCAGTCAGGAAAAAACTTCCAGACTCAGACAAAGATGTTAGATGTCGAGTAAAGGTGGAAAAAACACTGTTCTGAAGTATTTTTCTGAGAAAAACTCAGAAAAACTGAGAGCTCTATACTTCAGGATCCTCTCAGAAGAAGCCGGAAAAAAGAACTGACCTAACTGAACCAACTGTCACCTCTCCTTCACCCCTGAGGCATGGTGGGATACTGGAGGTGCTCAGGGTCTTAAAGGCATGGTGCCAGAAATTTATGGTTCTCCTGTGTTAACCTGCATGCAGCCTATTGGCTAAGAATGCTCCATTGTTTTTCAATGTAGTTTTTTCTTCTTTTTTTTCTCTGATGTTACTACTGCTTATTTCCCTAGGCCCAGTTATGGGGCTTTGGTAGATATGATGTTCTCTTATTGTAATTTTGAAAAGGACAATTTTGAAAAAAAAAAAAAACTCCATAGAAATAAAGCATTTTGGCCTGTTTAAGATTATAGTCTGCATTGCTGTTTTACACACGTATATATGAGTTTAGTATGAAAATTTGTCTACTAAAAATGCTATATATATTTTTTTTCGTGCATATTTCATACTTTTATATGTGTGTATTTTATATATGCTCCGGGGTCCCAGCACAAGGGCGGGAATATTCAATGTTTATGACTTTGATGAGGATCCCCTGGAAGAGAATTACAAGTAATACTTCAAATGAAAGGTATTTCACTGAGGTAACTTACGAACTTTGAATGAGCAAAATAACATGTACAGTTTTCACAAAAATGGCAATAAGCTATTTTAAAACTAGACACACTGCAATTTTCAACAGTTCCTGGGGGAGGTAAGTGTTTGTTAGTTTTGCAGGTAAGTAAACCACCTACAGGGTTCAAAGTTGGGTCCAAGGTAGCCCACCGTTGGGGGTTCAGGCAACCCCAAAGTTACCACACCAGCAGCTCAGGGCCATTCAGGTGCAGCGGTCACAGTGGTGCCCAAAACACATAGGCTTCAATGGAGAAGGGGGTGCCACGGTTCCAGTCTGCCAGCAGGTAGGTACCGGTATGTTCGGAGAGCAGACCAGGGGGGTTTTGTAGGGCACCGGGGGGGACACAAGTCAGCACAAAAAGTACACCCTCAGCGGCACGGGGGCGGCCGGGTGCAGAGAGCAAACAGGCATTGGGTTTGCAATAGGTTTCAATGGGAGACCCAGGGGTCTCTTCAGTGAAGCAGGCAGGCAAAGGGGGGGGGGGCTCCTCGGGGTAGCCCCCACCTGGGCAAGGGAGAGGGCCACCTGGGGGTCGCTTCTGCACTGGAGGTCAGATACTTCAGGTCCTGGGGGCTGCAGGTGCAGTGTCTTTACCAGGCGTCGGGTTCTTAGAAGCAGGCAGTCGCGGTCAGGGGGAGCCTCTGGTTTCCCTCTGCAGGCGTCGCTGGAGGGGTCGGGGGGTCAACTCTGGCTACTCACAGGGTCGCAGTTGCCGGGGAGTCCTCCCTGTAGTGTTGTTTCTCCGCAGGTCGAGCCGGGGGCGTCGGGTGCAGAGTGCAAAGTCTCACGCTTCCGGCGGGAAACGTGTTGTCTTTAAAAGCTGCTTCTTTGTTGCAAAGATGTTTCTTCTTTGGAGCAGAGCCGCTGTCCTCTGGAGTTCTTGGTCCTTTTAGATGCAGGGTAGTCCTCTGAGGCTTCAGAGGTCGCTGGACCCTGTGGAATGCGTTGCTGTTGCAGTTTTTCTTGAAGTGGGGAGACAGGCCGGTAGGGTTGGGGCCAAAGCAGTTGGTGTCTCCGTCTTCTCTGCAGGGCTTCAGGTCAGCAGTCCTTCTTCGTCTTCAGGTTGCAGGAATCTATCTTGCTAGGTTCTGGGAGCCCCTAAATACTCAATTGAAGGGTGTGTTTAGGTCTGGGGGGTTAGTAGCCAATGGCTACTAGCCCTGAGGGTGGCTACACCCTCTTTGTGCCTCCTCCCTGAGGGGGGCACATCCCTAATCCTATTGAGGGAATCCTCCATCTGCAACATGGAGGATTTCTAAAAGTCAGAGTCACCTCAGCTCAGGACACCTTAGGGGCTGTCCTGACTGGCCAGTGACTCCTCCTTGTTTTTCTCATTATCTCCTCCGGCCTTGCTGCCAAAAGTGGGGCCATGGCCGGAGGGGGCGGGCATCTCCACTAGCTGGAGTGCCCTGGGGCGCTGTAACAAAAGGGGTGAGCCTTTGAGGCTCACCGCCAGGTGTTACAGTTCCTGCAGGGGGAGGAGGCGAGAAGCACCTCCACCCAGTACAGGCTTTGTTACTAGCCACAGAGTGACAAAGGCACTCTCCCCATGTGGCCAGCAACATGTCTGGTGTGTGGCAGGCTGGTAAAACTAGTCAGCCCACACTGGAAGTCGGGTATGTTTTCAGGGGCATCTCTAAGATGCCCTCTGGGGTGTATTTCACAATAAAATGTACACTGGCATCAGTGTGCATTTATTGTGCTGAGAAGTTTGATACCAAACTTCCCAGTTTTCAGTGTAGCCATTATGGTGCTGTGGAGTTCGTGTATGACAGACTCCCAGACCATATACTCTTATGGCTACCCTGCACTTACAATGTCTAAGGTTTTGCTTAGACACTGTAGGGGCATAGTGCTCATGCACCTATGCCCTCACCTATGGTATAGTGCACCCTGCCTTAGGGCTGTAAGGCCTGCTAGAGGGGTGACCGATCTATGCCATAGGCAGTGTGAAGTTGGCATGGCACCCTGAGGTGAGTGCCATGTCGACTTAGTCAATTTCTCCCCACCAGCACACACAAGCTGGCAAGCAGTGTGTCTGTGCTGAGTGAGGGGTCCCCAGGGTGGCATAAGACATGCTGCAGCCCTTAGAGACCTTCCCTGGCATCAGGGCCCTTGGTACAAGGGGTACCAGTTACAAGGGACTTACCTGGATGCCAGGGTGTGCCAATTGTGGAAACAAAGGTACAGGTTAGGGAAAGAACACTGGTGCTGGGGCCTGGTTAGCAGGCCTCAGCACACTTTCAAATCATAACTTGGCATCAGCAAAGGTAAAAAGTCAGGGGGTAACCATGCCAAGGAGGCATTTCCTTACATAGCCCACTCCAGAAGCAGTGGTGTTGTACCATTTTCCAGCTGAGGTGCCCCCCGTTCCCCTTGAGGTGCCTGTGTATCTTCGACCTGATGCCCCAGCTGTGTTCTCTCTATAATGAGGCAGGAGTCAAGTGGGGCCTTGGCCTATGTGTTATGGCCCTGTGGGCCACGGACATTTTGGAGTGGGCATTGTCCCTCCATTTGTATATATTGTACATACTGATCTGTGCTTTAAGGACGTATTCATCTACATTTTAAATATTACATTCACTTTAATCAATTCCTTTTGTCCTTGCGTTATTCCAGAGGGTTACAGGGTGGATATGTAATGTTGTTGCATCTGTTTGTGTGTATGGTGCTGGGGGTGGGGGTGTTGCGTGGGTGTGTCACTCTCTTTGTCTCCCCCTCCCCCCCCTTGTGTGCTAGGTGCGGTACGCACCGTGGTCATCTTCGCCACCGTTCGTGTTCCTGGTGTAGGAGAAGGTAGACCAGTATGGGAAACATGTGCAACTCGGGCTCCATGGCGTCGTGGTTCTTCCTTGAGTGTCGAGAGGTGAGTCATTTCCCTTCTCTGTACTGTTTCCGCCATACTTTTGATGGCGTTGGTCCCGCCCCGGAAAACGTGGCGGATTGGCCTCTCATAATACAGTGGGTGGTACATTGTCTTCAGCCTGGCTATTGGCAGTTACCGCTGCAGTGCTTGTTGCTACAGCCGTGACGGTCGGAGTGTTAAAGAGGCTGTCTGTGTTGGCAGTTTCCGCCATGGTCAAAATTCCATTTTTTTTTACCGCCGGCCTGTTGGCAGTATTACCGTCGCTTTATCACCGACCGCCACGGTTGTAATGAGGTCCATAGTCTGTTTTGTCACAGAGTGACCTTTCCTAGCGGCACTGAAAGCTATAAATAACTGATTCGACTGTCGGAACGAATTTTTTCTGTCCAGATAGAATTTTATGCAACTTTTAAGATCGAGTGACTGGAGGGTCCTTTCTGCAGTAGTTTGCGGGTTCGGGAAAAAAGATTTTAGCACTACTGGTTCGTTGATATGGAATTCAGAAGGCACCTTAGGAATGAATTTGGGATTGGTGCGTAGAATTACTCTATCTTGTTTGAACTGCAAGAAAAGTTCCTGTATAGTGAAAGCTTGAATTTCACTAACTCTGCGTGCCAAAGTAAGGGCGAAAAGGAGAGCCACCTTCCAAGTGAGATACTTGATGTCCGCCCTGTGGATAGGCTCAAAAGGCTCCTTCATAAGCTAGCCAAGGACGATGTTAAGTTGCCATGAAGTAAGTGGAGGCTTTACAGGAGGGAAGGATCTGAAGAAACCCTTCAAAAATTGCTTGACTAATCTCATAGAGCATAAGGACGGTTTGCCTGGTACTCTCCTGTATCTGGAGATAGCTGTCAAATGGACCCTAACTGACGAATAGGCAAGTCCGGATTGTGCCAGCTGTAAGAAGTATGGCAACACCGCCTCTGGTGCTGAGGAGAGAGGGTGCACTTTCTGGGTTTCACACCACAAACAAATTTGCTTCCACTTTAGGCGGTAAAATTTGTTGGTGATAGCTGCACATCCTTTAGCTAGCACTTCCCTGCACTCAGTGGGTAGATCTACATGGCCGAATTCATTGTATTCAGGAGTCATGCACATAAACTCAGAGACTTGGGATCCGGGTGCCTCACTTGTCCCCGGTTGATGGTCGACAGCTCCGAAATTGGTCTGATTCTGATGGGTGGACAAGCAGACAGGAAAAGCAACTCCGTGTACCACGGTTGACGCGGCCACGCTGGAGCTATTAGGATCATCTGGCAGGGTTCCAACTTCATCTTCCTGATCACCCTTGCGAGGAGAGGGATCAGAGGAAAAGCATACACATGGATCCCATACCATGCGATCGAAAATGCACTCCCCCATGTTCCCTGTTGGTGATGTGTTGGCATTTGGCGTTCTGGGAGGAATGCAAATAGGTCCAGATTCGGTTTTCACCACTGGTCGAAGATTCAATCTAGTGTCCTCTGGTCTAATTCCCACTCGTGGGACGATGCTGCCAACCTACCTAACGAATCCGCTATGGTATTTTGTTGGAATGGGACATGTTCCGCTGGTATGTGGATTGAGTGGTGAATGCACTATTTCCAGATAGTTTGCGCTTCTTCAGACAGTGTGTGGGAACGTGTTCCTCCTTGCTTGTTTAGGTAGTGCATTGTGGTGGTATTGTCTGTTCTGACAAGCACTGCTGACCCACGTATTCTGGGAAGGAGGGCTTGCAAGGCATAATTGTAGGAGGCTGGCCTGGCTTATAGTGGGTACCTTGTGGTACTTACACTCTGTGCCAGGTCCAGTTATCCCTTATTAGTAGAATAGAGGTGTTTCTAGAAGCATAGGCTGATAGAAGGTAGGTATGGCAAAGCAGCTTAGGCTGAACTAGGAGACATGCAAAGCTCCTACTATATCACTTATATCATATAGCACAATATCACAAGAAAACAAAATACTCAGAGTTACTAAAAATAAAGGTACTTTATTTTAGTGACAATATGCCAAAAGTATCTCAGAGGATACCCTCACTTAGGAGGTAAGTAATATAAACTTATATATGTACACAAACCGAAAACAGGTAAGTAACAGTAAGAAAAGTAGTGCAAACAATGTAGAATCACAATAGGATGCAATAGGTAGACATAGGCATAGGGGCAACACAAACCATATACTCCAAAAGTGGAATGCGAACCACAAATGGACCTGAGGCCTATGGGAGATTGTAGAGGGTCGGTGGGACTGTGAGAAAACAGAAAGGGTGTCCAAAATACCCCACCCCAAGACCCTGAAAAGTAGGAGTAAAGTTACCCTACTACTCCAGAAAGACAGAATAGTCGTGAAAGGGGATTCTGCAAGAACCACAAGCACCAGCAAAACACTGAAGACGGATTTCCTGGACCTGAGGACCTGTAAAGGAAGGGGACCAAGTCCAAGAGTCACGAAAGTGTCCGGGGGGGTGGGGGTGGGGGGGGGGTCAGGAGCCCACTAAACCCTGGATGAAGGTGCAAAAGGGCTGCCTCCGGGTGGAAGAAGCCGAAGATTCTGCAACAACGAAAAGGGCTAGGAACATCTCCTTTGGATGGAGGATGTCCCACGGCGTGCTGGAGGTTGCAGAAGTGTTTTCACACAGAAATCCCACAAACAAGCCTTGCTAGCTGCAAGAGTTTTGGTTGAGGATTTTGGGTGCTGCTGGGGACCATGAAGGACCAGGATGTCGCCCCTTGGAGGAGGAGACAGAGGGGGCGCTCAGCAACTCAGAGAGCCCCCACAGAAGGAGGCAGCCCCCGCAGAAGTACTGGAGCAGGCACTTAGAAGATCTGTGAACTCAGAGTCACAAAAGGAGGGTCCGACGACATTAGATTTCAACTCAGCGAGTTGGGCAATGCAGGACGGAGTGCTGGGGACCCAGGCCAGGCTGTGCACAAAGGAATCCTTGGAAAAGTGCACAGAAGCCGGAACAGCTGCAAGTCACGCAGTACACAGGTTTGCTGTCTGGCGTGGGGAGGCAAGGACTTTCCTCCACCAAATTTGGACAGAAGGGCCACTGGACTGTGGGAGACATTTGGACCCAGCTCCTCTGTTCCAGGGGCCATGATCGTCAGGATGAAAGGGGAACCAGAGGACCGGTGATGCAGAAGTTTGATTCCGTCGACCCACTGGAGATTTCTTCTTGGCTTCCAGTGCAGGGTGAAGGCAGACAGCCCTCAGAGCATGCACCACCAGGAAACAGTCGAGAAAGCCGGCAGGATGAGGCGGACTATGTTGCTGGTAGTCGTCGTGCTACTTTATTGCGGTTTTGCAGGCGTCCTGGAGCAGTCAGCGGTCGATCCTTGGCAGAAGTCGAAGAGGGAAGTGCAGAGGAACTCTGGTGAGCTCTTGCATTCTTATCTGAGGAATAGCCAAGAGGAGAGACCCTAAATAGTCGGAAAAGGAGGTTTGGCTACTAAGAAAGGAGGCTTGGCTACTGAAAGAGGTAAGAGCCTATCAGGAGGGGTCTCTGACGTCACCTGCTGGCACTGGCCACTCAGAGCAGTCCATAATGCCCCAACACCTCTGAATCCAAGATGGCAGAGGTCTGGGACACACTGGAGGAGCTCTGAACACCTCCCCTGGGAGGTACTGGTCAGGGGAGTGGTCACTCCCCTTTCCTTTGTCCAGTTTCGTGCCAGGGCAGGGACTGGGGGTTCCCTAAACCGGTGTAGCCTGGCTTTTGCAAAGAGGGCACCATCTGTGCCCATCAAAGCATTTCCAGAGGCTGGGGGAGGGTACTCCTCCCCAGCCCTTCACACCTATTTCCAAAGTGAGAGGGTGTAACACCCTCTCTCAGAGGAAATCCTTTGTTCTGCCTTCTTGGGCCTGGGCTGCCCAGACCCCCGGGGGGCAGAAACCTGTCTGAAGAGTTGGCAGCGGCTGCAGTGGAAACCCTGGAAAGGCAGTTTGGCAGTACCCGGGTTCTGTGCTAGAGACCCGGGGGGGGGGGGGGGGACAATTCCATGATCTTAGACATGTTACATGGCCATGTTCGGAGTTACCATTGTGACGCGACACTTAGGTAGTGACCTATGTGTAGTGCATGCGTGTAATGGTGTCCTCGCACTCACAAAGTTTGGGAAATGTGCCCTGAACAATGTGGGGGCACCTTGGCTAGTGCCAGGGTGCCCACACACTACGTAACTTGGCACCTAACCTTCACCAAGTGAGGGTTAGACATATAGGTGACTTATAAGTTACTTATGTTCAGTGAAAAATGGCTGTGAAATAATGTGGATGTTATTTCACTCAGGCTGCAGTGGCAGTCCTGTGTAAGAATTGTCTGAGCTCCCTATGGGTGGCAAAAGAAATGCTGCAGCCCACAGGGATCTCCTGGAACCCCAATACCCTGGGTACCTAGGTACCATATACAAGGGAATTATATGGGTGTTCCAGTGTGCCAATGAGAATTGGTAAAATTAGTCACTAGCCTGCAGTGACAATTTTAGAAATCAGAGAGAGCATAAACACTGAGGTTCTGGTTAGCAGAGCCTCAGTGATACAGTTAGGCACCACACAGGGAACACGTACAGGGCATACATTATGAGCACTGGGGTCCTGCCTAGCATGATCCTGGTGACACATGGGCAAAAACAAACATACATACAGTGAAAATAGGGGTAACATGTCAGGCAAGATGATACTTTCCTACAATAATAGACTGTTCTCAGCTTGAGAAGCTTTATATGGAAAAGATGGTGAGAAGGGGGCCACTTGCCGCTCACCCGAAGGTCTTGCAGGCATGCACCCCATCCTTTGAGTGCTGTGTCCGTAGTTACAATCATTAGAGGAATCCATGGCAAGAAGCTGAGTCCTTTTGAAATGTTCTCGGGAATTGTCCATCAATCCAGAAAGTGGACCATATGCGGTGTGATTAGGATGGTATCCTCGAAGGATTCTCGCGCTTGCGTCCATTGTTTGTCCAGCTCCTCCTGAAGTGGACCCATGCACAGCAGACAGAATAGAATGAGGCTTATACATGATGACATCATGCCTAGTAAGGACTTGTACTGCCGAACTGAAAGACATCTCTTTCTTTGGAAGCGCTTATCTAGTTGTATTAACCTTGTTTGTCTGTCCAGTGCTGAATAGGCTTTGGCCTGTTGCGTGTCTAAGATAGTCACCAGGAAGGCTAACCGAGTGGATGGCTGAAGGAACGATTTTTCTTTGTTGAGCGAAAGGCCTAATTCCTTGAAAAGGCGCAGTCTCGCCATGACTGAGTTTTTTGCTGACTGGACATCTGGAGCTTTCATTAGCCAGTTGTCGAGATAGGGAAAAACCCGGTGTTTGTTTCTCCTTAGGTAGGCTGCCACTGTCGCCAGACATCTGGTGAAGATTTGTGGTGCTGAACGTAGCCCAAAGGGGAGGACCTTGAACTGAAAGTGTTTGCCGTTGACCACAAACCTCAGGTACTTTCTGTGTAGTAGATGAATGGAGATGTCAAAGTACGCGTCCTGAAGGTCTAGAGAGGCCATGTAGTCTGCTCTGTTTAGAAGCCGGAGGACGTCTTGCAGGGTGACCATCCAAAATGTTTGTTTCTTGAGGTACTGGTTCAGCTCCTTTAAATCCAGGATAGCCCTCCATAAGCGAGATTTCTTTCAGATGAGAAAGAAGCAGGAGTAGAAACCCTTCCCTCTCTGGGAATACGGTACAGACTTTATAGCACCTTTCTTCAACATGGTCATTACCTCCCAGCGGAGCAGACGAAGATGTTTTTTGTTGGGCCTGGGATGGAGGCATTGATAGGGTGTCTCGGTGAATTCCAACAGATGTCCGAATTGGACTACATACAGCACCCATTTGTCTTTTGTTATTTGTCGCCAGAGTTGGATATGATTGTTTAAGATTCCGTGAAAAATTGTAGGAGAAGACTGTAGAGGAAGTGTTGTGAGGCAGTCATTACCTACGTGCGGACTCCTTAGATTGTCGCCCCGATTTGTTCTTGTGGTAGGGCCTGCTTTAGGCTGCAGGAGGCGGTTGCCTTGGCTGGTATTGTAGCCTAGAAGGCTGTAATGTGGAGGAGTAGGATGGATACCTATATTGCTGGTATCTTCTGCGAAAGGAAGGTTGACCTCTGCCCCTAGCACAACGAAAGGGCACTTTCCATTACTGCAGCATGCCTAATGATCTTGCCATCTCCGTATCGGATTTAATGGTTTGAAGAGCGTCGTCGATGTGCTTCACAAACAGCGCATCCCTGTCATATTGAAGATCCAGAATATTTGTCTGCACTTCGGGACAAAAGTTGGTGGCTTTGAGCCAACCTTGATGCCTCACCACAGCTGACCCAGCGAGTAATCCGAAGCCCATGGCTGCTATATCAAGTGCACAATCGATGATCTCTGCTGAAGATCGTTGGCCTTCCATGAGTACCTTTCTTGCTTCTGTTTTGGTAGTCCCCGAAAGCTCTTCCAGGGATTGAGACATGTCTGACCAGAGCAGTCGATCATATATGCCAAGTAGAGCAAGGGAATTGGCCGCCCTTACTACAATAGCAGACATTGAGGAAAAACGTTTGCCGATGTTATCTAAGCATCTCCCCTCTTTATCTGGCAGTGATGTCAATGGCGTAGAGGGGTTTCTCGAGCGAGGTTTGGCGGCTTGTGAAATCACGCAGTCCGGCTTTGGGTTTATATTTTTTGTCCAGCCTCAGTAGCACTGCAGGGACCATTGCCAGATTCTGCATTATCTTCAAGCCCTGGCTCCAAACATGGTCTATGATTGGTATAGCTCTGACCATCTTTCTGTGGGGTTCTTTAAAAATCGTAGACGAAGCAATCCTGCTGAGTTGCTGTAGGAAAGTACCATCTTGCCTGGCATGTTACCCCCATTTTTCACTGTATATATGTTGTTTTAGTTGTATGTGTCACTGGGACCCTGGTAACCCAGGGCCCCAGTGCTCATAAGTGTGCCTGAATGTGTTACCTGTGTAGTGACTAACTGTCTCACTGAGGCTCTGCTAATCAGAACCTCAGTGGTTATGCTCTGTCATTTCTTTCCAAATTGTCACTAACAGGCTAGTGACCATTTTTACCAATTTACATTGGCTTACTGGAACACCCTTATAATTCCCTAGTATATGGTACTGAGGTACCCAGGGTATTGGGGTTCCAGGAGATCCCTATGGGCTGCAGCATTTCTTTTGCCACCCATAGGGAGCTCTGACAATTCTTACACAGGCCTGCCACTGCAGCCTGAGTGAAATAACGTCCACGTTATTTCACAGCCATTTTACACTGCACTTAAGTAACTTATAAGTCACCTATATGTCTAACCTTTACCTGGTAAAGGTTAGGTGCAAAGTTACTTAGTGTGTGGGCACCCTGGCACTAGCCAAGGTGCCCCCACATGGTTCAGAGCCAATTCCCTGAACTTTGTGAGTGCGGGGACACCATTACACGCGTGCACTACATATAGGTCACTACCTATATGTGGCTTCACAATGGTAACTCCGAATATGGCCATGTAACATGTCTATGATCATGGAATTGCCCCCTCTATGCCATCCTGGCATAGTTGGCACAATCCCATGATCCCAGTGGTCTGTAGCACAGACCCTGGTACTGCCAAACTGCCCTTCCTGGGGTTTCACTGCAGCTGCTGCTGCTGCTGCTGCCAACCCCTCAGACAGGCATCTGCCCTCCTGGGGTCCAGCCAGGCCTGGCCCAGGATGGCAGAACAAAGAACTTCCTCTGAGAGAGGGTGTGACACCCTCTCCCTTTGGAAAATGGTGTGAAGGCAGGGGAGGAGTAGCCTCCCCCAGCCTCTGGAAATGCTTTGTTGGGCACAGAGGTGCCCAATTCTGCATAAGCCAGTCTACACCGGTTCAGGGGACCCCTTAGCCCTGCTCTGGCGCGAAACTGGACAAAGGAAAGGGGAGTGACCACTCCCCTGACCTGCACCTCCCCTGGGAGGTGTCCAGAGCTCCTCCAGTGTGCTCCAGACCTCTGCCATCTTGGAAACAGAGGTGCTGCTGGCACACTGGACTGCTCTGAGTGGCCAGTGCCACCAGGTGACGTCAGAGACTCCTTCTGATAGGCTCCTTCAGGTGTTAGTAGCCTATCCTCTCTCCTAGGTAGCCAAACCCTCTTTTCTGGCTATTTAGGGTCTCTGTCTCTGGGGAAACTTTAGATAACGAATGCAAGAGCTCATCCGAGTTCCTCTGCATCTCTCTCTTCACCTTCTGCCAAGGAATCGACTGCTGACCGCGCTGGAAGCCTGCAAACCTGCAACATAGTAGCAAAGACGACTACTGCAACTCTGTAACGCTGATCCTGCCGCCTTCTCGACTGTTTTCCTGCTTGTGCATGCTGTGGGGGTAGTCTGCCTCCTCTCTGCACCAGAAGCTCCGAAGAAATCTCCCGTGGGTCGACGGAATCTTCCCCCTGCAACCGCAGGCACCAAAAAGCTGCATTCCCGGTCCCTTGGGTCTCCTCTCAGCACGACCAGCGAGGTCCCTCGAATCCAGCGACTCTGTCCAAGTGACCCCCACAGTCCAGTGACTCTTCAGTCCAAGTTTGGTGGAGGTAAGTCCTTGCCCACCTCGCTGGGCTGCACTGCTGGGAACCGCGACTTTTGCAGCTACTCCGGCCCCTGTGCACTTCCGGCGGAAATCCTTTGTGCACAGCCAAGCCTGGGTCCACGGCACTCTAACCTGCATTGCACGACTTTCCGATCCGTCGGTCTGTCTGAGACCCTCTAATGTGGGACAGGTTTGCTGTGCCACACTCAGCTCCTCTCTGGCAGGCCCCCCTTCACCCAAAATCTCAGCAGTGTCTGCTTCCAGCTCCTCTGGTGTAGGTTCTGCACAGGGAGGGAATTCTTCTTCCTCAGAAGTAGAATCCACTGTAGAGGGAGGGATAGTAGGAAGTGGTTTGCTTCTACTAGCCCTAGCTTTAGGGAGCACTTGGTCCGATCCGTTGGTCTCCGGCGACGTGGGACTCCTTTGTGCGACTTCGGGTGAGCACCGTTTCACGCATCCTCGTAGTGCCTATTTCTGGCACTTCTCCGGGTGCTACCTGCTGCTGAGAGGGCTCCTTGTCTTGCTCGACGTCCCCTCTCTCTCCTGGTCCAATTTGCGACCTCCTGGTCCCTCCAGGGCCACAGCAGCGTCCAAAAACGCTAACCGCACGATTTGCAGCTAGCAAGGCTTGTTGGCGTTCTTTCGGCGGGAAAACACTTCTGCACGACTCTCCACGGCGAGAGGGATCCGTCCACCAAAGGGGAAGTCTCTAGCCCTTTTCGTTCCTGCAGAAACCTCAGCTTCTTCTGTCCAGTAGAAGCTTCTTTGCATCCACAGCTGGCATTTCCTGGGCATTTGCCCATCTCCGACTTGCTTGTGACTTTTGGACTTGGTCCCCTTGTTCCACAGGTACCCTAGATTGGAAATCCACAGTTGTTGCATTGCTGGTTTGTGTCTTTCCTGCATTATTCCTCTAACACGACTTCTTTGTCCTTAGGGGAACTTTAGTGCACTTTGCACTCACTTTTCAGGGTCTTGGGGAGGGTTATTTTTCTAACTCTCACTATTTTCTAATAGTCCCAGCGACCCTCTACAAGGTCACATAGGTTTGGGGTCCATTTGTGGTTCGCATTCCACTTTTGGAGTATATGGTTTGTGTTGCCCCTATCCCTATGTTTCCCCATTGCATCCTATTGTAACTATACATTGTTTGCACTGTTTTCTAAGACTATACTGCATATTTTTGCTATTGTGTATATACATCTTGTGTATATTTCCTATCCTCTCACTGAGGGTACACTCTAAGATACTTTGGCATATTGTCATAAAAATAAAGTACCTTTATTTTTAGTATAACTATGTATTGTGTTTCCTTGTGATATTGTGCATATGACACTAAGTGGTTCTGTAGTAGCTTCACACGTCTCCTAGTTCAGCCTAAGCTGCTCTGCTAAGCTACCATTATCTATCAGCCTAAGCTGCTAGACACCCTATACACTAATAAGGGATAACTGGGCCTGGTGCAAGGTGCAAGTACCCCTTGGTACTCACTACAAGCCAGTCCAGCCTCCTACATTGGTTGTGCAGCGGTGGGATAAGTGCTTTGAGACTACTTACCACTCTTGTCATTGTACTTTTCATAAGAGAAAAATATACAAAACAAGGTCAGTGTATATACACATAGCCAAAAAGTTTTGCATTTCCTCTTTTCACTCTTTTCTAAGTGCTGAAAAGTACTTCTAACTTTCTAAAAAGTTCTAAAAAGTTTTAAAAGTTTTTTTTCTCTGTCTTTCTAAAAGCTCTGACAAACTTTTTATCTTTTACTATCACGTTAACTCTCTCTAAAAATGTCTGGCACAGGCCAAAATGTTGATCTGTCCAAACTTGCATATGATCACCTTAGCTGGAAAGGAGCAAGGAATCTCTGCATAGAGAGAGGTTTGAGTGTAGGGAAGAATCCTTCCTTAGAACTGTTAATTAACATGCTTAGAGTACAGGATAAGGCCATAAGTGCCCAATCTGGTGAAAAAGTAGCTAATGGTTCTCAATCTGATCCAGGGACTCCCCCAGGAAAAGATTCAGGAAAGAAACTTCCTAGCCTGCCCATTACTAGACAGTCTAGCATAGTTGGTAATGATGATGAGCCACACCATATAAATAGTGTTGTCTCACATCATAGCAAAAGCATTTATTCTCACCATACTGGTAGTGATGTTTCTGTTAGCCAAGCTGTTAGGGTGGCTTCTGTAAGGGACAGGTCTCCTTCTGTCCATTCTCCCCATACTTCTGTTTCAAGGCATGTCCCTCCCACCCACCCTGATGACAGATTGTTAGAAAGGGAGCTCAATAGATTGAGAGTGGAACAAACCAGACTGAAGCTCAAGAAGCAACAGCTGGATTTGGATAGACAGACTTTAGAAGTAGAGAAGGAGAGACAGAAACTGGGTTTAGAAACCCATGGTGGCAGCAGCAGTATTCCCCATAGTCATCCTGCAAAAGAGCATGATTCCAGGAATCTGCACAAGATAGTTCCCCCTTACAAGGAGGGGGATGACATTAACAAGTGGTTTGCTGCACTTGAGAGGGCCTCTGTTGTACAGGATGTCCCTCAAAGGCAGTGGGCTGCTATTCTATGGCTATCATTTAGTGGAAAAGGTAGGGATAGGCTCCTTACTGTGAAAGAAAATGATGCTAATAATTTCCAAGTTCTTAAGAATGCACTCCTGGATGGTTATGGCTTAACCACTGAACAATACAGGATAAAGTTCAGAGAGACCAAAAAGGAGTCTTCACAAGACTGGGTTGATTTCATTGACCATTCAGTGAAGGCCTTGGAGGGGTGGTTACATGGCAGTAAAGTTACTGATTATGACAGCCTGTATAACTTGATCCTGAGAGAGCATATTCTTAATAATTGTGTGTCTGATTTGTTGCACCAGTACTTGGTGGACTCTGATCTGACCTCTCCCCAAGAATTGGGAAAGAAGGCAGACAAATGGGTCAGAACAAGGGTGAACAGAAAAGTTCATACAGGGGGTGACAAAGATGGCAACAAAAAGAAGGATGGTAAGTCTTCTGACAAGGGTGGGGACAAATCTAAAAATGAGTCTTCATCAGGCCCACAAAAACACTCTGGTGGGGGTGGTGGGCCCAAATCCTCTTTTAATCAGAACAAGGAAAAGAAACCATGGTGCTATTTATGTAAAATAAAAGGCCATTGGACAACAGATCCCAGTTGTCCAAAGAAAGGCACCAAGCCTCCTACCACTACAACCCCTACTGCTACACCTAGTGTCCCTACTAATAGCAGTGGTGGTGGGAGCAAACCTACTAATAGCCAATCCAAGGGAGTAGCTGGGCTCACTATTGGTAACTTAGTTGGGGTTGGCCTTGTTAGGGAGGCCACAGAGGCTGTGTTAGTCTCTGAGGGGGCTATTGATTTAGCCACCTTAGTTGCTTGTCCCCTTAATATGGATAAGTACAAGCAGCTACCCCTAATAAATGGTGTTGAGGTTCAGGCCTACAGGGACACTGGTGCCAGTGTGACTATGGTCATAGAGAAACTGGTCCACCCTGAACAACACCTACTTGGTCACCAGTACCAAGTAACCGATGCTCACAACAACACACTTAGCCACCCCATGGCTGTTGTAAATCTCAACTGGGGGGGGGTTACTGGTCCAAAGAAAGTTGTGGTAGCTTCAGATTTACCTGTAGACTGTCTATTAGGGAATGATTTGGAGACATCAGCTTGGTCAGATGTGGAGTTGGAGGCCCATGCAGCAATGCTGGGCATCCCAGGGCATATTTTTGCTTTGACAAGGGCTCAGGCCAAAAAGCAAAAAGGACAGGGAAGCTTGGATCCTGGAACAATGGACCAAGTGCTCCCTAAAGCTAGGGCTAGTAGAAGCAAACCACTTCCTACTATCCCTCCCTCTACAGTGGATTCTACTTCTGAGGAAGAAGAATTCCCTCCCTGTGCAGAACCTACACCAGAGGAGCTGGAAGCAGACACTGCTGAGATTTTGGGTGAAGGGGGGCCTGCCAGAGAGGAGCTGAGTGTGGCACAGCAAACCTGTCCCACATTAGAGGGTCTCAGACAGCAAGCTGTCAAACAGGCTAATGGGGATGTCAGTGACTCTCACAGAGTTTACTGGGAGGACAACCTCTTGTACACTGAGCATAGGGATCCTAAACCTGGAGCTGCCAGGAGATTAGTCATTCCTCAGGAGTACAGAAAGTTCCTCCTAACCCTGGCACATGACATTCCCCTAGCTGGACACCTGGGTCAAATGAAAACTTGGGACACATTGGTTCCATTGTTTCATTGGCCTAGGATGTCTGAGGACACAAAGGAATTTTGTAAGTCCTGTGAAACCTGTCAAGCCAGTGGCAAGACAGGTGGCACCCCAAAGGCACCCCTTATCCCACTGCCTGTGGTTGGGGTTCCCTTTGAAAGGGTAGGGGTTGACATAGTTGGCCCCCTTGACCCTCCTACTGCTTCAGGCAATAGATTCATCTTAGTGGTAGTGGACCATGCCACAAGATATCCTGAAGCTATTCCTTTAAGGACCACTACAGCACCTGCAGTGGCAAAGGCCCTCCTGGGAATATTTTCCAGGGTGGGCTTCCCAAAGGAAGTAGTATCAGACAGGGGAAGCAATTTCATGTCTGCATACTTAAAGGCCATGTGGAAGGAGTGTGGTGTAACGTACAAGTTCACAACACCCTATCATCCACAAACAAATGGACTGGTGGAGAGATTTAATAAAACTCTCAAAGGCATGATTATGGGTCTCCCTGAAAAACTCCGCAGGAGATGGGATATCCTTCTACCATGCCTCCTTTTTGCCTACAGGGAGGTACCCCAGAAAGGAGTGGGCTTCAGCCCCTTTGAACTTCTTTTTGGACACCCTGTTAGGGGTCCACTCACACTTGTAAAGGAGGGTTGGGAACAACCTTTAAAAGCTCCTAAGCAGGATATTGTGGATTATGTACTTGGCCTCAGATCAAGGATGGCTGAGTACATGAAAAAGGCCAGTAAAAACCTTCAGGCCAGCCAAGAGCTCCAGAAGCAATGGCATGATCAGAAGGCTGTTTTGGTTCAGTACCAACCAGGGCAGAAAGTGTGGGTCTTGGAGCCTGTGGTCCCAAGAGCACTCCAAGATAAATGGAGTGGACCCCACACAATTGTTGAAAAAAAGGGAGAAGTCACCTATTTAGTTGACTTAGGCACTGCCAGGAGTCCCCTTAGGGTGCTCCATGTCAACCGCCTAAAACCCTACTATGACAGGGCTGATCTCACCCTGCTCATGGCAACAGATGAGGGACAGGAAGAAGACAGTGATCCTCTACCTGATCTCTTCTCTTCCACAGATCAAGATGCTCTTGTGGAAGGTGTAGTTTTGGCTGATTGTCTTACTGCTGAGCAGAAAGACAATTGCATAAATCTCCTAGATCAATTCTCTGAACTCTTCTCTACTGTGCCAGGTACCACTTCTTGGTGTGAGCACACTATAGATACTGGAGACAGTTTACCTGTCAAAAGTAAGATCTATAGGCAGCCTGACCATGTCAGGGACTGCATAAAGCAAGAGGTCCAGAAAATGTTAGAACTAGGAGTGGTTGAGCACTCTGACAGTCCATGGGCTTCTCCTGTGGTACTGGTACCAAAACCCCATTCCAAAGATGGAAAGAAGGAAATGCGGTTTTGTGTAGACTATAGAGGTCTCAACTTGGTAACCAAAACTGATGCTCACCCTATACCCAGGGCAGATGAGCTCATAGATACACTGGCATCTGCCAAGTATCTAAGCACTTTTGATTTGACTGCAGGGTATTGGCAGATCAAATTGTCAGAAGATGCTAAACCTAAGACTGCATTTTCTACCATTGGAGGACATTACCAGTTTACTGTAATGCCTTTTGGTTTGAAAAATGCACCTGCCACTTTTCAGAGGTTGGTGAACACAGTCCTGCAAGGGCTGGAAGCTTTCAGTGCAGCATATTTGGACGATATAGCTGTCTTTAGCTCCAGCTGGGATGATCACCTGGTCCACCTATGGAAAGTTTTGGAGGCCCTGCAAAAGGCAGGCCTCACTATCAAGGCTTCAAAGTGCCAGATAGGGCAGGGTAAGGTGGTTTATCTGGGACACTTTGTTGGTGGGGAACAGATTGCACCACTTCAGGGGAAAATCCAAACTATTATTGATTGGGTTCCCCCTACCACTCAGACTCAGGTGAGAGCCTTCCTAGGCCTCACTGGGTATTACAGGAGGTTCATTAAGAACTATGGCTCCATTGCAGCCCCTCTTAATGACCTCACATCCAAGAAAATGCCTAAAAAGGTATTATGGACAGCAAACTGTCAGAAAGCTTTTGAGGAGCTGAAGCAGGCCATGTGCTCTGCACCTGTCCTGAAAAGCCGTTGTTACTCTAAAAAATTCTATGTCCAAACTGATGCATCTGAATTAGGAGTAGGGGCAGTCCTATCACAACTTAATTCTGAGGGCCAGGATCAACCTGTTGCTTTTATTAGTAGAAGGTTGACCCCTAGAGAAAAGCGTTGGTCTGCCATTGAGAGGGAGGCCTTTGCTGTGGTCTGGGCTCTGAAGAAGTTGAGGCCATACCTGTTTGCCACTCACTTCATTGTTCAGACAGACCACAAACCTCTACTTTGGCTAAAACAAATGAAAGGTGAAAATCCTAAATTGTTGAGGTGGTCCATATCCCTACAGGGAATGGACTATACAGTGGAACATAGACCTGGGAGTAGCCACTCCAATGCAGATGGACTCTCCAGATATTTCCACTTAGACAATGAAGACTCATCAGGTCATGGCTAGTCTTATTGTCCTTCGTTTGGGGTGGGGTTGTGTAGGAAAGTACCATCTTGCCTGGCATGTTACCCCCATTTTTCACTGTATATATGTTGTTTTAGTTGTATGTGTCACTGGGACCCTGGTAACCCAGGGCCCCAGTGCTCATAAGTGTGCCTGAATGTGTTACCTGTGTAGTGACTAACTGTCTCACTGAGGCTCTGCTAATCAGAACCTCAGTGGTTAGGCTCTCTCATTTCTTTCCAAATTGTCACTAACAGGCAAATGACCATTTTTACCAATTTACATTGGCTTACTGGAACACCTTTATAATTCCCTAGTACATGGTACTGAGGTACCCAGGGTATTGGGGTTCCAGGAGATCCCTATGGGCTGCAGCATTTCTTTTGCCACCCATAGGGAGCTCTGACAATTCTTACACAGGCCTGCCACTGCAGCCTGAGTGAAATAACGTCCACGTTATTTCACAGCCATTTTACACTGCACTTAAGTAACTTATAAGTCACCTATATGTCTAACCTTTACCTGCTAAAGGTTAGGTGCAAAGTTACTTAGTGTGTGGGCACCCTGGCACTAGCCAAGGTGCCCCCACATGGTTCAGAGCCAATTCCCTGAACTTTGTGAGTGCGGGGACACCATTACACGCGTGCACTACATATAGGTCACTACCTATATGTGGCTTCACAATGGTAACTCCAAATATGGCCATGTAACATGTCTATGATCATGGAATTGCCCCCTCTATGCCATCCTGGCATAGTTGGCACAATCCCATGATCCCAGTGGTCTGTAGCACAGACCCTGGTACTGCCAAACTGCCCTTCCTGGGGTTTCACTGCAGCTGCTGCTGCTGCCAACCCCTCAGACAGGCATCTGCCCTCCTGGGGTCCAGCCAGGCCTGGCCCAGGATGGCAGAACAAAGAACTTCCTCTGAGAGAGGGTGTGACACCCTCTCCCTTTGGAAAATGGTGTGAAGGCAGGGGAGGAGTAGCCTCCCCCAGCCTCTGGAAATGCTTTGTTGGGCACAGAGGTGCCCAATTCTGCATAAGCCAGTCTACACCGGTTCAGGGGACCCCTTAGCCCTGCTCTGGCGCGAAACTGGACAAAGGAAAGGGGAGTGACCACTCCCCTGACCTGCACCTCCCCTGGGAGGTGTCCAGAGCTCCTCCAGTGTGCTCCAGACCTCTGCCATCTTGGAAACAGAGGTGCTGCTGGCACACTGGACTGCTCTGAGTGGCCAGTGCCACCAGGTGACGTCAGAGACTCCTTCTGATAGGCTCCTTCAGGTGTTAGTAGCCTATCCTCTCTCCTAGGTAGCCAAACCCTCTTTTCTGGCTATTTAGGGTCTCTGTCTCTGGGGAAACTTTAGATAACGAATGCAAGAGCTCATCCGAGTTCCTCTGCATCTCTCTCTTCACCTTCTGCCAAGGAATCGACTGCTGACCGCGCTGGAAGCCTGCAAACCTGCAACATAGTAGCAAAGACGACTACTGCAACTCTGTAACGCTGATCCTGCCGCCTTCTCGACTGTTTTCCTGCTTGTGCATGCTGTGGGGGTAGTCTGCCTCCTCTCTGCACCAGAAGCTCCGAAGAAATCTCCTGTGGGTCGACGGAATCTTCCCCCTGCAACCGCAGGCACCAAAAAGCTGCATTACCGGTCCCTTGGGTCTCCTCTCAGCACGACGAGCGAGGTCCCTCGAATCCAGCGACTCTGTCCAAGTGACCCCCACAGTCCAGTGACTCTTCAGTCCAAGTTTGGTGGAGGTAAGTCCTTGCCTCACCTCGCTGGGCTGCACTGCTGGGAACCGCGACTTTGCAGCTACTCCGGCCCCTGTGCACTTCCGGCGGAAATCCTTTGTGCACAGCCAAGCCTGGGTCCACGGCACTCTAACCTGCATTGCACGACTTTCTAAGTTGGTCTCCGGCGACGTGGGACTCCTTTGTGCGACTTCGGGTGAGCACCGTTTCACGCATCCTCGTAGTGCCTGTTTCTGGCACTTCTCCGGGTGCTACCTGCTGCTGAGAGGGCTCCTTGTCTTGATCGACGTCCCCTCTCTCTCCTGTTCCAATTTGCGACCTCCTGGTCCCTCCAGGGCCACAGCAGCGTCCAAAAACGCTAACCGCACGATTTGCAGCTAGCAAGGCTTGTTGGCGTTCTTTCGGCGGGAAAACACTTCTGCACGACTCTCCACGGCGAGAGGGATCCGTCCACCAAAGGGGAAGTCTCTAGCCCTTTTCGTTCCTGCAGAAACCTCAGCTTCTTCTGTCCAGTAGAAGCTTCTTTGCATCCACAGCTGGCATTTCCTGGGCATTTGCCCATCTCCGACTTGCTTGTGACTTTTGGACTTGGTCTCCTTGTTCCACAGGTACCCTAGATTGGAAATCCACAGTTGTTGCATTGCTGGTTTGTGTCTTTCCTGCATTATTCCTCTAACACGACTTCTTTGTCCTTAGGTGAACTTTAGTGCACTTTGCACTCACTTTTCAGGGTCTTGGGGAGGGTTATTTTTCTAACTCTCACTATTTTCTAATAGTCCCAGCGACCCTCTACAAGGTCACATAGGTTTGGGGTCCATTCGTGGTTCGCATTCCACTTTTGGAGTATATGGTTTGTGTTGCCCCTATCCCTATGTTTCCCCATTGCATCCTATTGTAACTATACATTGTTTGCACTGTTTTCTAAGACTATACTGCATATTTTTGCTATTGTGTATATACATCTTGTGTATATTTCCTATCCTCTCACTGAGGGTACACTCTAAGATACTTTGGCATATTGTCATAAAAATAAAGTACCTTTATTTTTAGTATAACTGTGTATTGTGTTTTCTTGTGATATTGTGCATATGACACTAAGTGGTACTGTAGTAGCTTCACACGTCTCCTAGTTCAGCCTAAGCTGCTCTGCTAAGCTACCATTATCTATCAGCCTAAGCTGCTAGACACCCTATACACTAATAAGGGATAACTGGGCCTGGTGCAAGGTGCAAGTACCCCTTGGTACTCACTACAAGCCAGTCCAGCCTCCTACAGTTGCGGGCATCAGAAGATCAAACCGCGTGGCTGCATGCTCAAGTAGGTTATGGAAGCCACCTATGTCTTCTGGTGGGGAATCTACCACAGGTGCTGTAGGAGCAGCAGGCGCCGGTATGATGTAGTCGTGCCACTCATCATTCTCAGGTTGTATTTCACCTTCCTCCGCATCGTCATCGGAGTAGACTTGATGCCTTGGTGTGGAAAGGACAGAATGCTGTGGTTTTGGCTGAGATGTATGATGCGGCTGCTGCAAGAGGGGAGTTGTTGGCTGTGGCAGAAGTATCGGTTTGTTGAACCAATGAAGGCTTTACCGGAAAATGTTCCTGATAGTCCACCAACATTGCTTGTAAGTCTGAAACAAGCCCAGGGGGGAGACCTATCAGCTCCGGCTGCTCGTAATAGCTTTGTGTATAGTATGAAGCATCGTCATCTGAGTATTCTTGCCATGGATAAATTACTTACCTGTAAATCCTAGTTCTCTTCCATGGGTATCCTCATCAAAGTCACAAACACTGAATATTCCCGCCCACGTGCGGGGACCCCGGAGCACATACAAACACACATGTATATGTAAGAAATATCTATGAAAAATAACATTTACGTAGAGAATTTCAATACAAACATAATATATACATGTGCAACAGTCAATGCACCTTATTTAGAGAAGCAGGCTAAAAATGGCTCTATTTCTTGGAGTTTTTCTTTCTTTTTTTAAAACATAAATTGAAACTTCAATTAAAGGTGAAAACGTTGTGCAGTCAAAATAGAAGACCTAGAAAATGTACGCACTCTATTTTAAAAAATAAAAATACATAGAAAATAAAGGAGCATTATTAGCCAATAGGTTACATGCAGGTTAACCCAGCAGAACTAAACATTTGGCACCCTGCCTTTAAGACCCTGAGCACCTCCAGTATCCCACCATGCCTCAGGGGTGAGAGTGAGGTGACAGTTGGTTCATAGTTAGGTCAGTACTTTTTTTCGGTGGATAGTAGAAATAGAATAGACCAGTAAGTAGTGTTGCACTTCTAAAAATCACGTCGGTGAGGAGGGTGGGTTGCTTATGACTTTGATGAGGATACCACTGGAAGAGAACTAGGATTTACAGGTAGGTAACTTATCCTTCTCTTCCAGGGGATACTCATCAATAGTCAGACACTGAATAGATTAGCAAGCCCATCCCAAACTCCTGCGGACGGAACAATAGAAGCGCAGGAAAAAAAACATATGCTATGCAAATACATTTCTTAGAGAAGCCTGACCCACTTGAGTGTCTTCTTTTGACATCAGAATCTATACAGTAGTGCCTGGTAAAAGTATGTACAGATCTCCATGTGGCAGCTTTGCAAATCTCGGAGATGGGTACATTCTTAAAAAGGGCTGCAGTCGCCGCTTTCCCTCTTGTGGAGTGAGCCTTAGGTTTAGCTGATAATTGCTTGTTAGCCAATTGGTAAGCAGTCAGAATACACAAAACTATCCATCTAGAAATAGTTTGTTTTGAAGCAGCTTCCCCTGTCCTCATATGTCCATAGTTAACAAACAGACAATCAGATTGTCTGATTGACTTAGTCTTATCAAGGTAAAATTTCAGCACCCTCTTAAGGTCCAGGGAGTGCAAGGCTTTCTCCGCCAGAGTAACAGGTTTAGGGAAAAACGTTAGAAGATATCGTCTGGTTAATGTGGAAGTCCAACACCACCTTAGGCAAGAACAATGAATGTGTTCTCAGAACCACCCTGTTATCGTGGAAATCTGTGAAAAGTTCCCGGGAACATAGAGCATGAATTTCACTGACCCTTCTAGGAGAGGTAATGGCTACCAGAGAAGCTGTCTTCCACGTAAGGTGTTGTAAAGAAGCTTTGTGGATGGGCTCAAAAGGAGAGGCCATAAGTCTAGACAAGACCATATTCAATTCCCATGGAGGTGAGGATTTCCGAATCGGTGGAAAGACTTTCTTCAAGCCCTCTAACAAATCCTTAACTACTGGCATAGTAAAGAAAGATTTTTGAGAGGGTGACTTACGATAAGCTGTAATGGCAGATAAATGTACCTTAATAAAGGAAAACAGCAGTCCTGAATTCGCAAGATGTAACAGGTAAGGCAAGATAACCTCTTCCTGGGCCAAAATAGGATTGTAATCGTGCTGCCAGCACCACATGTAAAACCTTTTCCACTTGAACGCATAGGAGCGTTGTGTAGATGGTCTTTTAGACTCCTTTAAAATATTCATACATTCCTGCGAGAGTCCTAGATGTCCATATTGCAGGAATTCAGAAGCCATGCTGTCAAGCTCAGAGAGGGAAGGTTGGGATGTAGATTTTTCCCCCCTAGTCTTAGGAGGAGATCCGGTCTGCACTGCAGCCTTTTTTTAAGGTTGCCCTGATGATGGAGGAGATCTGTGTACCAGTATTGTCGAGGCCATTGTGGGGCTATGAGCATCATCCTGGTTTTGGACCTGTAGGACTTGTTGATTACAGCAGGTATCAGGGGAATCAGTGTAAAGGCGTAGAGAAATATCCCTGGCCAGTCTATCAACAGGGCATTCCCTCGCGTCACCAGACGGTAGAACCTGGATGCGAAGTCAGGGCATTTTTTGTTGACGTCGTCTGCAAACAGATTTAATTGAGGCTGACCCCACCGTTGGAAGATGTCTGCTATGACATCGTCGTGAAGGACCCAGTCGTGGGAGTCTATTAGATTTCAGCTTAAGAAATCTGCTCCTGAGTTTTGCTGTCCCGGAAGATGGACCACCGTGAGAGACATTCCCCTCGCTATTAGCCAATGCCAGAAGGTTTGAGACTCTCGAGACCGAGAACGAGATCTCGTGCCCCCCTGCCTGTTCAGATCATACATGGAGTTTGAATTGTCCGTCTGCACTAGAATCGACTTTCCTTTGAGAGATGGAGCAAATGACTTCAGAGCAAGATGGACCGCCCTCAGTACCAGCAGGTTGATGTGGTAACTCTGTTCCTTGCTGGACCATAGGCCCTGAGCTTGGAGGGGGCCCAGGTGAGCTCCCCAGCCCTGTAGTGATGCATCTGTTACCAAAGTGTCGGAAGGAGTGGTCTGGTAAAAAGGAGTCCCCACCAACAGGTGATGTCTGCGCATCCACCACTGCAGTGATGCCAGAGCCCCGGTTGAAAGAGTTATTCTGTCCTCCCATTTGGCTGTGTGCTGATTTAACAGATCCTCTACAGTTTCCTGAAGAGGTCTCATATGCAACCTGGCGTTCGGACAATGAAAATGCAGGAGGCCATGGAGCCCAACAGAGATGCTACTTGACGGACCGTAGGCCTCAGAGTGTAGACAAGAGTGTGGCAGTTCTTCGTTATTGATGACAGTCGTTCCTCCGAAGGATACACTCTATCTAGCATGGTGTCTAGTACTGCCACCAGATAATGGAGAGTCTGAGTTGGAATGAGAGTAGACTTCTGGAAATTGATCTGCAGACCAGAGAGCTGAAGGTGTTCAGAACCAGGTTGAGATGGTTTGCAGTCTGCTCTACGGTGATGGCTTCGAGCAGCCAGTCGTCTAGGTATGGATAAATAAAGATATTTCTTGTTCTCAAGTGTGCCACTATTGTTGCCACACATTTGGAGAATGTCACAGGGGCTGATTTTAGGCCAAAGGGCAGCACCTTGAACTGGTAGTGTTGTGATGCCACTACGAACCGAAGAAATGTTCGATGTTTTGTTACGATTGGGATGTAAAAGTATGCATCATGTAGATCTATGGAGCAAATCCAGTCTCCTCGATGTAGCTGAGGGAAAATCTGATGAATGGCCAGCATTCTGAATTTTTCTTTTCGGATGTATCTGTTCGGATGCCTCAGATCTAGAATGTGTTTGAAGACCCCTTTTTGGCCTTTCTTTTTTACCAGAAAATATCGGGAACACACTCCTTTTCCTCTTTGAGCGGATGGAACCATTTCCAGCGCTCTTTTTTGCAACAGGATGCAAGCTTATTTTCGTACTACTGAGTGGTGAGCAGGCGCTGACCTTGTTGGTGGCAGAGGGGGTGGAGGAGATTTGAACCGAAGAGAGTATCCATTCTCTACAATGCTTATCACCCATTTGTCTTTTGCAGTGGTGTAGGAAGTTGGCTCTGTATATGTAGGAGGCTGGCCTGGCTTATAGTGGGTACCAGATGGTACTTATACCTTGTGCCAGGTCCATTTATCCCTTAATAGTAGATTAGTAGTGTTCTAGCAGCTTAGGCTGATAGAGGTAGCTAAAGCAGAGCAGCTTAGGCTGAACTAGGAGACATGCAAAGCTCCTACTATACTACTTATATCATATAGCACTATATCATAAGAAACACAACACTAAAGGTCACTAAAAATAAAGGTACTTTATTTTAGTGACAATGTGCCAAAAATATCTCAGAGGATATACTTCCTTAGGAGGTATGTAAAATACACAAATTACACACACAAACCAAAATTAAGTAAGTAAAGCAGTCAGAAAGTAGTGCAAACTGTAGAATACAATAGGATGAAATAGGCCTAGGGGCAACACAAACCATATACTAAGAAAGTGGAATGCGAACCACGAATGGACCCCTGGGCTAGTGTAGTGTGTAGATGGTCGCTGGGAGTGTAAGAAAATACTAAGGGTGTCCAAGATACCCCACCCCAAGACCCTGGAAAGTAGGAGTAAAGTACTGCCTAGTTTCCCCAGAAACACACTAAACTCATGATAGTGGATTTTGCAAAGACCACAACAGACTGCAAAGAACTCAAGATGGATTCCTGGACCTCAGGACCTGTAAAGGAAGGGCACCTAGTCCAAGAGTCGTGAAAGTGTCCGGGGGGGCAGGAACCCACTAAACCCCAGATGAAGGTGCAAAATTGCTGTCTCCGGATGGAAGAAGCTGAAGATTCTGAAACAACGAAAGGTGCTAGGAACTTCTCCTTCATGAAGAAGATGTCCCACTGAGTGCTGGAGGATGCAGAGTTGTTTCTTTGGAGAAAGACCGCAAACAAGCCTTGCTAGCTGCAAGAGTCGTGGTTGAAGAAAAAGGGTGCTGTCTGGGCCCAGGAAGGACCAGGACGTCACCACTTGGGAGAGGAGACAGAGGGGGCCCTCAGCAACGTAGAGAGCCCACGCACAAGAAGGTGGCTCCCACAGAAGCACTATAAAACACGGGTTCAAGAAGTCTGAACACAGCGGTCGTCTCAACACTGCAAAAGAGGGTCGCACGAAGCCGGAGATCAACTCAGGGAGCTGAGCATTGCAGGACAGAGTGCTGGGGATCTGGGCTTGGCTGTGCACGATGGATTTCTTGGAAAGGTGCACAGAAGCCCTAGTAGCTGCAGTTCAAGCGGTGCATAGGTTTACTGTCTGGAGAGGGGAGGCAAGGACTTACCTCCTTCAAATTTTGACAGTCGGACCACTGGACAGTCTGGGTCACTTAGGTCCACCACCCGTGTTCCAGGGGCCAGGCTCGTCAGGATGAGAGGGGTCCCAGGGTACCTCTGATGCTAAAGTTTGGTGTCTACTGGAGCTGGGGAAGATTCTGTCAACCCACGAGAGATTTCTTCGTGGCTTCCAGTGCAGGATGAAGGCAGGCTGCCCCCAAAGCATGCACCACCAAGAAACAGTCGAGAAAGCAGGCAGGATTAGGCACTACAATGTCGCTGGTAGCCTTCTTGCTACTTTGTTGCAATTTTGCAGGCGTCCTGGAGCACTCAGCGGTCGATCATTGGTAGAAGTCGAAGAGAGCGGTGCAGAGGAACTCTGGTGAATGCTTGCAAGTCGTTATCTGAGGAAAAGCCCACTGGAGAGACCCTAAATAGCCCTCAGAGGAGGATTGGCCACCTAGTCAGGTAAGCACCTATCAGGAGGTGTCTCTAACGTCACCTGCTGGCACTGGCCACTCAGAGGCCTCCATCGTGCCCTCACACCTCTGGATTCAAGATGGCAGAGGTCTGGTACACACTGGAGGAGCTCTGGGCACCACCCCTGGGGTGGTGATGGACTGGGGAGTGGTCACTCCCCTTTCCTTTGTCCAGTTTCGCACCAGAGAAGGGACTGTGGGTTCCCTAAACCGGTGTAGACTGGCTTATGCAAAGAGGGCACCATCTGTGCCCTTCAAAGCATTTACAGAGGCTGGGAGAGGCTACCCCTCCCCAGCCCTTAACATCTATTTCCAAAGGGAGAGGGTGTAACACCCTCTCTCAGAGGAAATCCTTAGTTCTGTCTTCCTGGGACTCGGCTGCCCAAACCCCAGGAGGGCAGAACCCTGTCTGTGGGGTGGCAGCAGGGGTAGCTGCAGAGAAAACCCCAAGGAGCTGGTTTGGCAGTACCCGGGGTCCATGCTGGAGCCCCGGGGATGCACAGGATTGGCACCCCAATGCCAGATTTGGCATAGGGGGACAATGCCATGATCATAGACATGTTACATGCCCATATTCAGAGTTACCATTGTGAAGCTACATATAGGTATTGACCTATATGTAGTGCACACGTGTAATGGTGTCTCCGCACTCACAAAGTCCGGGGAATTTGCCCTGAACTATGTGGGGGCACCTTTGCTAGTGCAAGGGTGCCCTCACACTTAGTAACTTTGCACCTAACCTTCAGCAAGTGAGGGTTAGACATATAGGTGAATTATAAGTTACTTAAGTGCAGTGAAAAATGGGTGTGAAATAACGTGTGCGTTATTTCACTCAGGCTGCAGTGGCAGTCCTGTGTAAGATTTGCCTGAGCTCCCTATGGGTGGCAAAAGAAATGCTGCAGCCCATAGGGATCTCCTGGAACCCCAATACCCTGGGTACCTAGGTACCATATACTAGGGAATTATAAGGGTGTTCCAGCGTGCCAATTAGAATTGGTATCAATGGTCACTAGCCTATAGTGACAATTTTAAAGACAGAGAGAGCATAAGCACTGAGGTTCTGGTTAACAGAGCCCCAGTGACACAGTTAGGCACCACACAGGAAACACTTTCAGGCCACAAACTATGAGCACTGGGGTCCTGGTTAACAGGATCCCAGTGAGACAGGCAAAAACAAACTTATATACATGTAGAAATGAGGGTAACATGCCAGGCAAGATGGTATTTTCCTACAGTATACACTATCTCAAAGTGAGAGATAGTGTGCATAGAGTCCAAGGGTTCCCCTTAGAGGTTGATAGTGGCAAAATTAGATAATTATAATGCTCTATTTTGTGGTAGTGTGGTCGAGCAGTAGGCTTATCAGAGGGTAGTGTTAAGAATTTGTTGTATACACACAGGCATTAAATGAGGAAAACACACTCAAAGACTTAACTTCAGGCCAATAGTTTTTATATAGAAAAATATATTTTCTTAATTTATTTTAGAACCACAAAATTCAAGATTTGAGGTAAGTACATAAAATGCAAGGTACTTCACACAGGTAAGTATAGGACTTTGATTCAAAGCAGTAGTACACACAGTTTTAGTAAAAATGGCAATAAGCTATTTTAAAAGTGGACACAGTGCAAAAATCAACAGTTCCTGAGGAGGTAAGTTTGGTTAAGCTTCTCAGGTAAGTAAAGCACTTACACAGTCAGTCTCCTGAGCATAGGCAGCCCGCCGTTGGGGGTTCAAGGGAACTTCAAAGTCACTGCACCAGCAACAAGGGGTCGGTCAGGTGCAGAGGTCAAAGGAGGGCCCAAAACACATAGGCGCCTATGGGGAATAGGGGTGCTCCGGTTCCGGTCTGCTGGCAGGTAAGTACCCGCGTCCTCAGGGAGCAGACCAGGGAGGTCTGGTAGAGCACTGGGGGCGGGGACACAAACAGGCACACAAAACACACCCTCAGCGGCACAGTAGGCAAAGTAGGTGTCAGGTTTGCTATAAAAAACAATGGAGGGACCCGGGGGTCACTTAGGCGATGCAGGCAGGGCACAGGGGGGCTTCTCTATGGCCAGCTACCTACTGGGCTAGGAAGAGGGCTGCCTGCTGATCACTCCTGCACTGGAAGATGGTTCCTCTCGGTCCTGGGGGCTGCGGGTGTAGTGCTTGGTCCAGGCGTCGGGTTCCTTGTTACCAGGCAGTCGCGGTCAGGGGGAGCCTCTGGATCCTCTCTGCAGGGGTCGCTGTGGGGATGCAGGGTGGTCAACTCAGGCTACTCACATCGTCATAATCGCCTGGGAGCCCTCTCTGCGGTGTTTGTTCCCTGGAGCTCGAGCCGGGGGTGTCGGGTGCAGAGTGAGAAGTCTCACGCTTACGGCGGGATGAGACAGTTCTTTGGAAGTTGCTAAAAAGTTGCAAAGTTGTTGCGTTTTTTGAACAGTGCCGCTGTTCTCAGGAGTTTCTTGGTCCTTCGGTTTCAGGGCAGTCCTCTGAGTCCTCAGAGGTCGATGGTCTCTGTCGGGTGCGTTGCTGTGTGGGTTCTTTGGGTCTGGAGACAGGCCGGTAGGGCTGGGACCAAGTCAGTTGTCGCCTCCGTTGTTTCTGCCGGGCTTTAAGGTTAGCAGTCCTTCTTCTTTGTGTAGGTTGCAGGAAACTGATTTCCTGGGTTCAGGGTAGCCCCTAAATATTACATTTAGGGGTGTGTTTAGGACAGGGGGGCAGTTGCCAATGGCTACTGTCCTGCGGGGTGGCTACACCCTCTTTGTGTCTCCTCCCTGAGGGGAGGGGGGCACATCCCTATTCCTATTGGGCGAATCCTCCAATCTCAAGATGGAGGATTTCTAAAGGCAGAAGTCACATCAGCTCAGGGCACCTTAGGGGCTGTCCTGACTGGTGGGTGGCTCCTCCTTCTTTTCCTCATTATCTCCTCCACCCTTGCCGCCAAAAGTGGGGGCAGTGGCCGGAGGGGCAGGCATCTCTATTAGCTGGGATGCCCTGCGGTGCTGTAACAAAAGGAATGAGCCTTTGAGGCTCACCACCAGGTGTAACAGTTCCTGCAGGGGGAGGTTAGAAGGACCTCCACCCATTGCAGGCTCTGTTCCTGGCCACAGAGTGACAAAGGCACTAATCCCATGTGGCCAGCAACTTGTCTGGTTGTGGCAGGCTGGCAGAAACTGGTCAGCCCCACACCAGAAGTCGGGTTGGTATTCAGGGGGCATCTCTAAGATGCCCTCTGGGTGCATGTTACAATAAATTGCACACTGGCATCAGTGTGCATTTATTGTGCTGAAAGGTTTGATACCAAACTTCCCAGATTTCAGTGTAGCCATTATGGAACTGTGGAGTTCGTATTTGACAGACTCCCAGACCATATACTCTTCATGGCTACCCTGCACTTACAATGTCTAAGGTTTTGCTTAGACACTGTAGGGGCATAGTGCTCATGCACCTATGCCCTCACCTGTGCTATAGTGCACCCTGCCACTTTTGGCGGCAAGGCAGGAGGACATAATGAGAAAAACAAGGAGGAGCCACTCCCCAGTCAGGACAGCCCCTAAGGTGTCCTGAACTGAGGTGACTCTTACCTTTAGAAATCCTCCATCTTGCAGATGGAGGATTCCCCCAATAGGATTAGGGATGTGCAAGAGGGTGTAGCCACCCTCAGGGCCAGTAGCCATTGGCTACTGCCCTCCCAGACCTAAACACACCCCTAAATTGAGTATTTAGGGGCCCCCAGAACCGAGGAAGATATATTCCTGCAACCTAAAGAAGAAGGACTGCTGACCTGAAGCCCTGCAGTGAAGACTGAGACGACAACTGATTTGGACCCAGCCCCACGGGCCTGTCTCCCTACTTCGAAGAAAACTGCAACAGCGACGCATCCAACAGGGTCCAGCGACCTCTGAAGCCTCAGAGGCCTACCCTGCATCTAAAGGACCAAGAAGCTCCCGAGAATAGAGGCCCTGTTCAAGAAACTGTAACACTTTGCAACAAAGAAGCAACTTTAAAAGACTACACGTTTCCCGCCGGAAGCGTGAGACTTTCCACTCTGCACCCGATGCCCCCGGCTCGACCTGCGCAAAACTAACACTACAGGGAGGACTCGCCGGCGACTGTGAGCACGTGAGTAGCCAGAGTTGACCCCCTGAGCCTCCACAGCGACGCCTGCAGAGGGAATCCAGTGGCTCCCCCTGACCGCGACTGCCTGCTTCAAAGAACCCGACGCTTGGAAAACACACTGCACACAAGGAACCGAACTCCAGTGCAGGAGCGATCCCCAGGCGACCCTCTGCCTAGCCCAAGTGGTGGCTACCCCGAGGAGCCCCCACTGTGCCTGCCTGCATCGTTGAAGAGACCCCCGGGTCTCCCCATTGATTCCTATTGAAAACCCGACGCCTGTTTGCACTCTGCACCCGGCCGCCCCTGTGCCGCTGAGGGTGTACTTTCTATGCCTGCTTGTGTCCCCCCCGGTGCCCTACAAAACCCCCCTGGTCTGCCCTCCGAAATCACGGGAACTTACCTGCTGGCAGACTGGAACCGGGGCACCCCTATTTCCATTGAAGCCTATGTGTTTTGGGCACCACTTTGACCTCTGCACCTGACCGGCCCTGAGCTGCTGGTGTGGTAAATTTGGGGTTACCTTGAACCCCCAACGGTGGGCTACCTTGGACCCAACTTTGAACCCTGTAAGTGTTTTACTTACCTGTGAACTTAATAATTACTTACCTCCCCCAGGAACTGTTGATTTTTTCAGTGTCCACTTTTAAAATAGCTTATTGCCATTTTTGCCAAAACTGTACATGCTATTGTGATAATTCAAAGTTCCTAAGATACCTGAGTGAAATACCTTTCATTAAAAATATTGTTTGTAAATCTTGAACCTGTGGTTCTTAAAATAAAGTAAGAAAGGATAAGTTACTTACCTGCAAATCCTAGTTCTCTTCCAGGGGTATCCTCATCAAAGTCATAAACATTGAATATTCCCGCCCTTGTGCGGGGACCCCGGAGCATATATATATAAAATACATACATATTATCATGTGTAAAACAGCAATGCAGGCTATAATCATAAATAGGCTAAAATGCTTTATTTCTATGCAAGTTTTTTTTTTTTTTTTTTTCATATTATAAAATCACAATAGATCATAAATATCTACCTAAGCCCCAAAAACTGGACTTAGGGAAGTAAACAGCAGTAAATAGCAGAGAAAAATAGAAAAAACCACATTGAAAAACAATGAAGCATTCTTAGCCAATAGGCTGCATGCAGGTTAACACAGGAGAACCATAAAAACTTTGGCACCGTGCCTTTAAGACCCTGAGCACCTCCAGTATCCCACCTTGCCTCAGGGGTGAAGGGAAGGTGACAGTTGGTTCACAGTTAGGTCAGTACTTTTTTACGGTGACAATCTGTGTAACTGATCAGAAAGATAATCTGTCCTGCACTTCTAGGAGACTTGAGTCCGGGGAGGAGGGTGGGTTGTTTATGACTTTGATGAGGATACCCCTGGAAGAGAACTAGGATTTACAGGTAAGTAACTTATCCTTCTCTTCCAGGGGATCCTCATCAATAGTCATAAACATTGAAAAGATTAGCAAGCCCATCCCTAGACTCTGCGGACTGTCTGAAAGAAGTGCAGGAAAGAATACATATTCATGCAAATAGATTTCTAAGAGAGGCCTGCCCCACCTGGGCATCCGCTCTTGCATCCGAGTCTAAACAGTAATGCTTAGTAAAGGTATGCACAGACTTCCATGTAGCAGCCTTACAAATATCGGAAATTGGTACATTGTTAAGGAGGGCAGCAGTAGCCGCTTTTCCCCTTGTGGAATGCGCTTTTGGCCTAGCCAGTAATTGTTTATTAGCCAGCTGGTAAGTGTTAACAATACAAGACACAATCCATCTTGATATCGTTCGTTTAGACGCTGCCTCTCCTGTTCTTAAATGACCATAATTCAGAAACAAATGGTTAGAATGTCTAATCGGTTTTGTTTTGTCCAAATAGAATTTCAGCACTCTTTTCAAGTCTAAAGAATGCAATGCTTTCTCAGCCGGAGTCTCCGGATTGGGAAAGAAAGTCGGTAAAGATATAGTCTGATTGATATGGAATTCTGACACCACCTTCGGAAGGAAAGATGGGTGAGTTTGCAGAACCACTCTATTATCGTGAAAAACCGTGTACGGTTCTCTGCAAGACAGAGCCTGAATTTCGCTGACCCTCCTCGCTGAAGTAATGGCCACCAAAAAAGCCGTCTTCCACGTAAGGTGCTGTAAAGAGGCCTTGTGGATAGGTTCAAAAGGAGGGCCCATAAGTTTTGACAGGACTACATTCAGTTCCCATGGAGGAGAAGGTCTCCGAATGGGAGGAAAAACCTTTTTCAAGCCTTCTAAGAAATCCTTGACTACAGGTATCGTAAAGAAGGATTCCTGAGAAGGCGACTTACGATAAGCTGTAATTGCCGACAAATGTACCTTAATAGATGATACCTGCAGACCAGACTTCGCCAGATGAAGCAAATAGGACAGTATGACATCCTCCTGAGCTCGTATGGGGTTTATACCTTGTTGAGAGCACCAGATGTAAAATCTCTTCCACTTAAAAGCGTAAGAACGCCGCGTGGAAGGTCGTTTTGACTCTTTCAAGATGTTCATGCACTCCTGTGAGAGCCCTAGGTGCCCATACTGCAGGAATTCAGGAGCCATGCTGTCAAGCTCAGAGAGGGAAGGTTAGGATGTAGGATTCTGCCTTCCATTCTGCTCAGGAGATCCGGTCTGCACGGCAACCTCCTGTGAGGTTTTTCCGATAAGTTGAGTAGATCCGTGTACCAGAATTGGCGGGGCCATTGTGGCGCTATCAGAATCATTCTGGTTCTGGAGTTGTAAAGTTTGTTGATTACTGCCGGTATGAGGGGAATCGGTGGAAAGGCGTAGAGAAATATCCCTGACCAGTTGATCAACAGGGCATTCCCTTGGGATCCCGGACGGCAGAACCTGGATGCGAAGTCTGGGCATTTCTTGTTTACTTCATCTGCAAAGAGATCCAACTGGGGTCGACCCCATTGACCGAAGATGTCCTCGGCGACTTCGTCGTGTAGGACCCAGTCGTGCGCGTCTTCTAGATGTCTGCTCAGGAAATCTGCCTCTACGTTTTGCTGACCTGGCAGGTGTACCGCTGTGATAGACATTCCCCTGGCCAGGAGCCAATGCCATATCGTTTGGGACTCTCGAGATAGAGGTAGTGATCTTGTTCCCCCCTGTTTGTTCAGATAATACATTGTGGTTGTATTGTCTGTCTGAATTAGGAGAGATTTCCCCTGAACCAATGGAGAGAAAGATTTGAGAGCCAGATGGACCGCTCTGAGCTCCAGTAGATTTATGTGATAGTTATTTTCCTTGTCGGACCACAGACCCTGAGCTTGGAAGGAACCCAGATGAGCACCCCAACCCTGAAGAGACGCATCCGTTACCAGAGTGTCGGCTGGAATTGTCTGGTGAAACGGAGAACCTATCGACAGGTGAGGTCTGTGCATCCACCATTGTAGTGATTGAAAAGCCGCTGCTGGTAGTCGTACTCTGTCGTCCCAGCGACCAGTCTTTTGGCTCCAGTTGTTCTCTAATGCCTCCTGAAGGGGCCTCATGTGTAGCCTGGCGTTCGGGACAATGAAGATGCATGAAGCCATGGAGCCCAGAAGCGATGTCACCTGACGAGCAGTAGGGGCCTCGGCTTTTAATAGTTGTTGACACTTCCTGTGGATCGATAAAAGTCGTTCCTCCGAAGGATACACTCTTTGGAGCTCTGTGTTTAGTATAGCTCCCAGGTAGTGGAGGTTTTGTGTTGGAATCAAGGTTGACTTGTTGTGGTTGATTTGAAGACCTAGAGACTCGAAAGTTCTTAGTACAATGTCTCAATGTTTCTCGCCTGATCTGGAGAGGAAGCCTTCAATAACCAGTCGTCCAGGTAGGGGTAGACGAATATTTTTTGTCTTCGAAGATGTGCCGCTACCACTGCTACACATTTTGAAAAGACTCGGGGTGCAGACTTCAGGCCGAATGGTAGGACTCTGAATTGGTAGTGCTGTGACGCTATTTGGAAACGTAAGAATTTCCGATGTTTGGATGCTATTGGGATGTGAAAATATGCATCCTGTAGGTCGATGGAGCACATCCAGTCTCCCTGATGCAGTTGCGGAACAATCTGGTGAAGGGCTAGCATCCTGAACTTCTGTTTTCTTATGTACTTGTTCAGGAGCCGTAAGTCCAGAATTGGCCTGAAGATGCCCTGTTGACCCTTTTTCGCCACCAGAAAGTAACGGGAGTACACCCCTTTTCCTCTTTGTGCCGGTGGAACCTTTTCTACAGCTTTCTTTTGTAGGAGTGCAAGAACTTCCTTGCGTAGCAGGCTGAGATGAGAAGGAAAACATCGTGCTGGTGGCAAGTGTGGAGGAGGTTTTTTGAAAAGGAGAGAATAGCCATGTTCGACAATATTGAGCACCCATTTGTCTTTTGTGATGGAGTGCCACTCGTGAAGATGATGCCTAATACTTCCCCCCACCGGAGTGGTGCACAGTGCTGAGGGAAGCAATGCTTCATTGCTTTGTTGGTGTCTTTGCTGTAGACTGTTGAGGTCTACTTGCCCCTCGGTCTCTTGTGGGTCTACGCGCCTGAAACAGGGGACGCCCCTGTCGTTGCTGTGGCCTCTGAGACCAGTGAGGGGTTTGAACCCTCTGCTGGAATGGGCGTCTGTCGTACGGCCTGTACCTCCGCCTGAAGTCTTTCTTACGTTCCAGGCCCACTGCCCTCATAGTGTCCACCTCTGTTTTCATTCGGGCCATCTCTTCATCCGCGTGGGTACCGAACAACGAATTCCCGCTGAATGGGAGGTTTAAAATACGTTGTTGTGCTTCCTGTTTCAGACCAGTGAGCCGTAGCCAGGAAGACCTCCTAGCGCAGATTCCGTGCGCATACCCATGCGCAGCCAAATCCGCCCCGTCCGCCGCCGCGCTGATGACCTGGTTAGATACTAGGCCCCCTTCCTGCAAGATTTCCTGGAAGTCCTGTCTATCTTCCCTGGGCAACTTCTCTGTAAATCTGTGGAGTGAGTCCCACAGAGAGCGGTCATATCTGCCCAGAAGTGCTGAGGCGCTGGAGACCTTCATAGCAGATGCCGCCGTACCGCAATCTTTCTCCCCAGGGAGTCTAGGTGTCTGCTCTCCTTATCCGGGGGGACTGTGGAAGATGATGCCACAGAGTGTGTTTTTCTGGCTGCGGCTAAGATAACAGAGTCCGGTGGCGGATCCTTCCGCAGGAATAAAGGATCTTGCTCCGGAGCTTTGTACTTCTTTTGAATCCTAGCCGGGGCAGACTTGAGAGTGGCTGGAGTCAGAAAGGTGTCCATAGTAGGTTGCAGCAAACCCGGTACTAGTGGCAGCAGTTTTCTCGAGACTGATCTGTGTTGTAGAGTCTCAAAGATAACTGAGGATGAGGTGGCCGGCTCCCGTACCTCAATATTTAGTTTCTGCGCTCCCCTTAAAAGAACCTCATTAAAAGTGGTGATATCATCCACCGGTGAGATCCTAGCAGGTGGAGAATCTGTCAGTGTGGGGGAGTAGCGCCCAACAGACGATCCTGAAGAAGACCAAGAGGGTGATCTTCTGTGTGGTGTTCGCGACCTGGTTCTCCTTCGGGAACGAGACCTGCTACGAGAAGCTGTAGCAGAGTGTGCAGGTCTTGTGGTCGGCTGACGAGGAGCAGAACGAGCCCGTCCTGCTCTAGCTGTAGGCGATGGCGTTCTAGGTAATGAGGCAGTAGGAGAATACATCCTAGAGTATTGGGAATCCGGGGATGCTGCTGGTCTATTCAGGCTCTCTAACCATCTAGGTGATAGAGTGATGGGAGAAACATGCCCCGATGAGCCCGCTCTGGAATGGGATGATGCACTCCGTATAGAGACCACCGGTGAGGGAGCTTTATCCGCTGGCTCTACTGCCTGTGACACAGCTGAAGGTTGTGTCGACGTCGATTGCATCCTCGACGTCGAAAGATGCGATGGCTCGGCTGTTCTCGACGTCGAAGGTCTTGATGTCGAAAACCTTGACGTTGAATGTCTCGACGCCGAGCGTCGATCGCGGGATCTGGACCTACTCGCCGTCGTGTGTCTCGACGTTGAGTGGCGAGTGGTCGACGGCAGATGTTCATGCCGTCGTGGTGATTTTGACGTCTTGTCCTTCGACGCCAAGGGGCGAGACGTTCTCGACGGCGAACGGGAGCGCCGGAGATGGCTCGACGCCGAACGGCGGCCTGCCGTCGACGGAGATGTACCCCTGTGCTGTCCATGCTTCGACGCTTTGTCCCTCGACGTCGGTCTGGTCACCGTCGATGGCGATCTATGCCGGTGAGACGGTGGCAACGATGACGTCGATGGAGAACAAACAGGCACAATCCTACCTGTCGACGTCGATCTGGCCATTCCTTCTGTTGGAGGCTTGGGAAGTGAAGAGGATGTTGACTTTTTCCTCTCCTGAAGCCCATGCAGCCTGATTTTCTCTCTGTCTTTGAGAGTCCTCCTTGACATCTTCTTACAATACTTGCAGGTGTCAGGACAGTGACTCTGTGGCAGGCAGACAATACACAGAGAGTGTGGGTCTGACTGGGCTTTCTTCTTCCCACAAGAAGGACATTTTACAAAAAGAGATGGCATTTTCTGTCAGAAAAGACTGCCAAACTCAGACAAAAGATGTTATCTGTCGAGTAAACAGGAAAAACACTATTTTTAGGGATTTTTCTGAAGAAAAACTCAGAAAAACTGAGAGCTCAATGCTCCAGGATCCTCTCAGAAGAAGCCGGAAAAAAGAACTGACCTAACTGTGAACCAACTGTCACCTTCCCTTCACCCCTGAGGCATGGTGGGATACTGGAGGTGCTCAGGGTCTTAAAGGCACGGTGCCAAAGTTTTTATGGTTCTCCTGTGTTAACCTGCATGCAGCCTATTGGCTAAGAATGCTTCATTGTTTTTCAATGTGTTTATTTTCTATTTTTCTCTGCTATTTACTGCTGTTTACTTCCCTAAGTCCAGTTTTTGGGGCTTAGGTAGATATTTATGATCTATTGTGATTTTATAATATGAAAAAAAAAAAAAAAAAAAAACTTGCATAGAAATAAAGCATTTTAGCCTATTTATGATTATAGCCTGCATTGCTGTTTTACACATGATAATATGTATGTATTTTATATATATATGCTCCGGGGTCCCCGCACAAGGGCGGGAATATTCAATGTTTATGACTATTGATGAGGATCCCCTGGAAGAGAAATATATTTTTCTATATAAAAACCTATTGGCCTGGAATTTGTCTTTGAGTGTGTGTTCTTCATTTATTGCCTGTGGTTGTCCAACAAGTGCTTAACACTACCCTCTGATAAGCCTACTGCTCAACCACACTACCACAAAATAGAGCATTAGAATTATCTCTTTTTGACACTATCTTACCTCTAAGGGGAACCCTTGGACTCTGTGCAGGCTATTCCTTACTTTGAAATAGTATATACAGAGCCAACTTCCTACATTGGTGGCAGCGGTGGGATATAAGACTTTGCATTTGCTGGACTACTCAGCCAATACCTCATCACACGACTAAAATTCCCAAAAATTTCATTAGAAACAGAATTTTGAAATTTTAGCTATTTTTCAAAATGTGTAAAAAGTCCTGCTAGGGCCTTGTGTTAGTCCCTGTTAGCATTTCTTTTAGAGTTTAAAAGTTTTGTAAAAGTTTGAATTAAGTTCTAGAGATAGTTTTAGATTCTTAAAACGTATTCCAACTTTTAGAGAAATAATGTCTGCTGCAGAAGAGATGGTGGTGGAGCTCAACCTCACCCCTTACCTGCACTTAGGATGTCAGAGTTAAGGACTCTCTGCAAAATCAAAAAGATTAAAACTGGATCAAACCCTACCAAAGTACAGCTCCAGGAGCTTTTGGCAGAGTTTGCTAGAGACAACCCCTCTGAAGATACCCTTACAGAGGGGGAAGCTAGTGATGGGGAGGAAAATTTCCCCCCTCCACTCCTAGTTAGGGAGAACAGGGTTCCTCCAACCCTGACTCCACAAGTGATAGTCAGAGATGTTGCTTCTCTCACAGGAGAATCCTACAGCTCTGGAAGCATTGAGGGCAGGCTCAATGAAGATAACCTCCTGTTAGCCAGGATGCCCAAAAGACTGGCTTTGGAGAGACAGCTCCTAGCCATGGAAAGGGAAAGACAAGAGATGGGCTTAGCTCCCATCAATGGTGGCAGCAACTTAAATAGGGTCAGAGATACTCCTGACATGCTAAAAATCCCCAAAGGGATTTTAACAAAATATGAAGATGGTGATGACATCAGCAAATGGTTCACAGCTTTTGAGAGGGCTTGCGCAACCAGAAAAGTAAACAAATCTCACTGGGGTGCTCTCCTTTGGGAAATGTTCACTGGAAAGTGTATGGATAGACTCCTCACACTCTCTGGAAAAGATACAGAATCCTATGACCTCATGAAAGCTACCCTGATTGAGGGCTTTGGATTCTCAACAGTACAGGGCCAACGTCCTACAGGTATGATGTGGGCCATAAGGGATAGTGTGTGGCTAAATGTTATGCCGCAATATTTGCAGGTGACTCTGGTTACCCCAACGTATCATGGCTCCTGACCACTGCAAGGAACCCCAGGACAAGGGCAGAGGAACGTTACAATGAGGCACATGGGCGAACAAGAAGGATCATTGAACGTAACTTTGGCCTCCTGAAGGCCAGGTTTCGGTGCCTCCATCTAACAGGTGGATCCCTGTGCTACTTATCCAAGTAGGTCTGCCAGATAATCGTCGCATGCTGCATGTTGCATAACCTTGCCTTGAGACGCCGTGTGCCTTTTCTGCAGGAGGAGGAGGCTGGAGATTCCCGTGCGGCAGTGGTGGACCCTGTGGACAGTGAAGATGAGGAGGCAGAGGATGAACAGAACGGCAGTGATTTGCCAATATTGTTATAACTGTACTTGCAGGAGTTGGTCGATAGTGATGAAGAACAGGTCAGCACTGCAGCCCAGAAGCTGCAATAGAGTTCCTGAAGGATGCAGAAGATGTCCCACGCTGGAGTGAAGATTGCAGACTGGGGTCGGTGCAGGAATTCCACCAAAAAGCCTTGGCCAAGAGAAATTAGCTGTTAGTGGAGAAAGCGGTGCTGCCGGGGAGTAGCAAAGCCAAGAAGGACTCAACCAAGGAGGGGGAGTCAGAGGGGACCCTCAGCAACCCAGAGAGCCCACAGGAACGGAGGTAGCACCCACAGGAGTCCCACAGGACGAGGATACAGGAGTCGCAGAAGGAGCCCATGCAGCACTAAAAAGGATGGTTGAACGCTGCCGGAGAACCACGCAGAGGGCTGAGCGTCACAGGAAGGAGTGCTGGGGGCTGGAGCTGCACATAGCCAAAAAATCCCTTGCAGGAGATACCAAGTAGCCTTGGCAGCTGCAAGAGACGAGGTGCATGGGGGTACTGTCCTGCGTGGGAAGGCAAGGGCTTACCTTCACTAAAGTTGGATAGCTGGCAGGGAGGCCCAAGAGGTCTACTACAGACCACCACCTGTGATGCAGGATCCACGCAGCTCAGGAGGAGAGGCGATCCACGCAGCCAGTCGTCGTTGCAGTTGGAGCTTGCTGATGTAGGGGAGTGACTCCTTCACTCCAAGTGAGATTCCTTCTTCTTCTTGTGCAGGCTGAAGAGTTGCTGTCTTCTGAAGATGCACAGCCGGGGAAATGTTGCAAAGCTGGCAGGAGCCGTGGAGAGGGTGTTACCTTCCTCTCCCAAAGGAAACCCTTTGTTCTGTCTTCCTGGGCTTGATCAGATCAAGCAGCAGGAGGGCAGAAACCTGTCCGAGGGGTAGCAGCAGCTTGGGCTACCCGGAAAACCATGTACGACTGCTAGTAGCAATAATGGGGATCCTCTAAGGAGAACCCAGAGTGCATGGAATCAGATTTCCAATACTTGCAACAATATTGGGGTATGATTCCGACATGTTTGACACCAAACATGCCCAGGTTCAGAGTTACCATTATGTAGATGGGCACAGGTAGTGATGTCTGTCCAGGGAACGTGCAAAATGGTCCCAGCACTCACAGTCTGGGAAAAATGATCTGGAGTTTGTGGGGGCACCTCTGCTAGTGCAGGGTTGCCCTCACACACAGGTACCTGCACCCTGCACTCTGGGCTGAGAGGGCCTATCATAGGGGTGACTTATAGTGACCTGGTGCAAAGACCAGTAGTGAAAACTGGTGCATGCACCTGTTTCACGCAGACTGCAATTGCAGGCCTGCAGAACCCTTTGCCTTAGCTCCAGATCGGTGGCAGAATAACTGCTGCAGCCCATAGGGATCCCCTGGTACCCCAATACCCTGGGAACCTGGGTACCATATACTAGGGACTTACATGGGGGGGGGGGGGGGGGGGGGACCAGTATGCCAATTGTGGGAAGAAAAAGTTATAGTTACCAAAAGTTAAAGGAGAGAGCATAACCACTGGGGTCCTGGTTAGCAGGATACCAGTGGACACAGTCAAACACACTGACAACAGGCAGAAAATGGGGGTACCCATGCCAAGAAAGAGGGCACTTTCCTACACAATGCCCCCCCCCACCCAAACGAAGGATAAGAGGGCTAACCTTGCCCAGATGAGTCTTCATTGTCTAAGTGGAAATATCTGGTGAGTCCATCTGCATTGGAGTGGTTACTCCCAGGTCTATGTTCCACTGTATAGTACATTCCCTGTACGGGATATGGACCACCTCAACAATTTGGGGTTTTCTCCTTTCATCTGTTTGAGCCATAGAAGGGATTTGTGGTCTGTCTGAACAATGAAGTGAGTGCCAAATAGGTATGGCCTCAGCTTCTTTAAGGCCCAGACCACAGCGAAGGCCTCCGTTTCTATAGCTGACCAACGCCTCTCTCTGGGGGTCAACCTTTTGCTTATGAAAGCAACTGGTTGGTGCTCTTACTCAGTGTTAAGTTGTGACAGAACTACCCCAAACCCTACCTGTGAAGCATCAGTTTGTAGTATGAACTTCTTGGAGTAGTAAGGGCTTTTTAACACAAGTGTGGAGCACATGGGCTCTTTGAGGTCCTCAAAAGCTTTTTGACAGCAAGCTGTCAACAAAACTTTAGGCATCTTTTTAGAGGTGAGGTCATTAAGAGGGGCTACAATGGAGCCATAGTTCTTAATGAATCTCCTGTAACACCCAGTAAAGCCTAAGAAGACTCTCACCTGGGTCTCTGTAGCAGGGTGGTCCAATCTAAAATAGTTTGGATCTTCCCCTGCAGCGGTTGAATCTGGCCTACACCAGGTAGCCCAGATACACAACCTTCCCCTTCCCTATCTGGCACTTAGAGGCCTTGATAGTGAGGCCTGCTTTGTGCGGAGCCTCCAAAACATTCCAGAGGGGGACCAGGTGGTCATCCCAGGTGGAGCTGAAGGCGGCTATTTCATTGAGACAGGCTGCACTACAGGCTTCTAAACCTTGAAGGAATGTATTCACCAGCCTCTGAAAAGTGGCAGGTGAATTTTTCACACGAAAGGGCAAATTAGGGAGTTCATAATGCCCTCCAATGTTTGAAAACGCAGACTTTGCTTTTGCATCATCTGATAATTTGATCTGCCAATATCCTGCAGTCAAGTCAAATGTGCTTAGATACTTGGCAGATACCTGTGTATCTATCAGCTCACCTGCTCGGGGGATTGGACGAGCATCTGTTTTGGTGACAGTGTTGAGTCCTCTATACTCAACACAGAACCTCATCTCCTTTTACCCATTTTGGGAGTGAGGTTTTGGGACCAGCACCACTGGGCTAGCCCAAGGGCTGTTACGAGTGCTCAGTGACTCCCAGGTTCAGCATTTTTTGCAACTCTGCTTTGATGCAGTCTCTAAAATGGTCAGTTTGCTTTTGATAGGCAAACTGTCCTCTGTGTCAATGGCGTGTTCACACCACGTTGTCTGACCAGGTGTCAGACAAAACAGTTCTGAGAAATGCCACAGGAGCTTCCTGCAGCCTTCTTTCTGAGATTCAGAAAGACAGTCTGTTAGGACGACCAGCCTTCTTTCTGAGATTCAGAAAGACAGTCTGTTAGGACGACCCCATCCACTGAGCCATCAGCTGTAGTGGTGGAGAAGAGGTCGGGAAGAAGGTCACTCTCTTCTTCCTGTCTCTCATCAGGGGCCATGTGCAGGGTCATGTCAGCCCTGTCATAGTAGGGGTTAAGACGGTTCACACATGAAGAAGCCTGAGGAGGCTTCTGGAAGTACCTAGGTCAACCAAATAGTTGACCTCACCCTTTTTCTCCACTATTCTGTGGGGACCACTCCACTTGTCTTGGAGTGCTCTGGGAGCCACAGGCTCCAGGACACATACTTTCTGCCCTGGCTGGTACACAGTTAGGACAGCCGTCTGGTCATGCCACTGCTCTTGCAGTTCCTGGCAGACCTGAAGGTTTTTAGTGGCCTTTTTCATGTACTCTGCCATTCTGGATATGAGACCAAGTACATAATCCACAGTGTCTTGTTTGAGGGCTTAAGAGACTGCTTACAGCCCTCCCTTAAAAAGAGCAAGGGTACCCCTAACAGGGTGTCCAAACAGAAGTTCAAAGGGGCTGTAGCCCACTCCCTTCTGAAGAACCTACCTGTAGGCAAAAAGGAGGCATAGCAGTAGCACATCTCATCTCGTCTGAGTTTTTCACAGACTCCCATGATAGTTTTATTAAAACTGTCTACCAAACCATTGGTTTGGAGGTGGTAAGAGGTGGTGCACTTATAAGTTACACCACATTCCTTCCACATAGCCTTAAGGTATGCAGACAAAGTTGGTACCTCTGTCTGACACAACCTCTTTTGGAAAGCTGACTGTGGAGAAAATTCCCAGGAGAGCTTTGCCACTACAGGGGCTGTAGTGGTCCCTAGAGATATAGCCTCTGGATACCAGGTGGTATGGTCCACCACCACCAGTATAAATCTGTTTCCAGAGGCAGTCGGCGGTCTAAGGGGCCTACAATATCCACCCCAACCATCTCAAATGGAACCCCAACCACTGGTAGTGGGATTAGGGGGGCCTTTGGGGTGCCACCTGTCTTGCCATTGGCTTGACAGGTGACACAGAAGTAACAAAACGCCTTTGTATCTTCAGACACGTGGGGCCAGTGAAAGTGTGGGACAAGCCTGTTCCAAGTCTTACTTTGCCCTAGGTGGCCTCCTAGGGGAATGGCATGTGCCTGAGTGAATAAAAATTATCTATACTGCAGAGGTACTACCAATCTCCTTGTGGCACCAGGTTTGGGTTTCCTTGGCTCTGAGTATAAGAGGTTGTCTTCCCAATACACCTTGTGGGTGCCATAGACATCACCTGCTTTCTGAAGGACAGGTTGCTGTCTTAACCCTTCCAGTGTGAGACAGGTTATCTCAGCCATACTGAATTCCTCCCTGGCAGTAGCCCCTGCACCCAGGAGTTCAGCTGTGTCAGCTTTCAACTCTTCAGGTGTAGGTTCTGCCAGAGGGGTGGATTCCTCCTATTCCAAGAGCAAATCCTCACTGATGGTTGGGGTAGGGGGCAACTTTTTGCCCTTTCTACCCTTGGTTTTAGGACCTCCTTGGGCCATTATATCAGGCTCCAAGCTTCCTTTCTCTGCTTTTTGGCCTGTTCCCTAGTTAAAGCAAAAATGTGCCCAGGGATGCCCAGCATGGCTGCACAGGCCTCCAACTCTACTTCAGCACAAGCTGATGTCTCCAAGTCGATGCCTAACAGACATTTTACACGTAGGTCTGTGGCTACTACAACTTTCTTAGGACCAGAAACCCCCGCCAGCTGAGATCAACAACAGCCATAGGGTGGCATCTTCTATTGTTGTGGGCATTAGTCACTTGGTACTGGTGACAATTTAGATGTTGCTCAGGGCGCACCAGCTCTTTTTGGGGCAGCTGCCTGTGCTTACCAATGTTAAGGGGACAGGCAGCAAGGGAGGCAAGATCAATGCCCCCATCTGAGACTAAAACAGCCTGTAGGAAAGTACCATCTTGCCTGGCATGTTACCCCCATTTGCACTTGTGTGTCAGTTTGTTTTTGCAAGTCTCACTGAGATCCTGCTAGCCAGGACCCCAGTGCTCATAGTTTGTGGCCTGAATGTGTGTCCCTGTGTAGTGACTAACTGTGTCACTGAGTCTCTGCTAAACAGAACCTCAGTGCTTATTCCCTCTCTGTCTTTAAAATTGTCACTATAGGCTAGTGACCATTTTCACCAATTCTAACTGGCACACTGGAACACCCTTATAATTCCCTAGTATATGGTACCTAGGTACCCAGGGTATTGGGGATCCAGGAGATCCCTATGGGCTGCAGCATTTCTTTTGCCACCCATAGGGAGCTCAGACAATTCTTACACAGGACTGCCACTGCAGCCTGAGTGAAATACCGTCCACGTTATGTCACAGCCATTTTACACTGCACTTAAGTAACTTATAAGTCACCTATATGTCTAACCCTCACCTGGTGAAGGTTAGGTGCAAAGTTACTAAGTGTGAGGGCACCTTGGCATTAGCCAAGGTGCCCCCACATAGTTCAGGGCAATTTCCTCGAACTTTGTGAGTGCGGGGACACCATTACATGCATGCACTACATATAGGTCAATACCTATATGTAGCTTCACAATGGTAACTCCGAATATGGCCATGTAACACGCTAAGATCATGGAATTGTCCTCCCATGCCAAATATGGAATTGGGGTGCCAATCCCATGCAACCCCGGGGCTCCAGCATGGACCCCAGGTAATGCCAAACCAGCTCTCTGGGGTTTTCACTGCAGCTACCGCTGCTGCCACCCAACAGACAGGCTTCTGCCCTCCTGGGGTCTGCGAAGCCCAGTTCCAGGAAGGCAGTGTAGGAGGCTGGACTGGCTTGTAGTGAGTACCAAGGGGTACTTGCACCTTGCACCAGGCCCAGTTATCCCTTATTAGTGTATAGGGTGTCTAGCAGCTTAGGCTGATAGATAATGGTAGCTTAGCAGAGCAGCTTAGGCTGAACTAGGAGACGTGTGAAGCTACTACAGTACCACTTAGTGTCATATGCACAATATCATAAGAAAACACAATACACAGTTATACTAAAAATAAAGGTACTTTATTTTTATGACAATATGCCAAAGTATCTTAGAGTGTACCCTCAGTGAGAGGATAGGAAATATACACAAGATATATATACACAATAGCAAAAATATGCAGTATAGTCTTAGAAAACAGTGCAAACAATGTATAGTTACAATAGGATGCAATGGGGAAACATAGGGATAGGGGCAACACAAACCATATACTCCAAAAGTGGAATGCGAACCACGAATGGACCCCAAACCTATGTGACCTTGTAGAGGGTCGCTGGGACTATTAGAAAATAGTGAGAGTTAGAAAAATAACCCTCCCCAAGACCCTGAAAAGTGAGTGCAAAGTGCACCAAAGTTCCCCTAAGGACAAAGAAGTCGTATTAGAGGAATAATGCAGGAAAGACACAAACCAACAATGCAACAACTGTGGATTTTCAATCTAGGGTACCTGTGGAACAAGGGGACCAAGTCCAAAAGTCACAAGCAAGTCGGAGATGGGCAAATGCCCAGGAAATGCCAGCTGCGGGTGCAAAGAAGCTTCTACTGGACAGAAGAAGCTGAGGTTTCTGCAGGAACGAAAAGGGCTAGAGACTTCCCCTTTGGTGGACGGATCCCTCTCGCCGTGGAGAGTCGTGCAGAAGTGTTTTCCCGCCGAAAGAACACCAACAAGCCTTGCTAGCTGCAAATCGTGCGGTTAGCGTTTTTGGACGCTGCTGTGGGCCAGGAGGGACCAGGAGGTCGCAAATTGGACCAGGAGAGAGAGGGGACGTCGAGCAAGACAAGGAGCCCTCTCAGCAGCAGGTAGCGCCCGGAGAAGTGCCAGAAACAGGCACTACGAGGATGCGTGAAACGGTGCTCACCCGAAGTCGCACAAAGGAGTCCCACGTCGCCGGAGACCAACTTAGAAAGTCGTGCAATGCAGGTTAGAGTGCCGTGGACCCAGGCTTGGCTGTGCACAAAGGATTTCCGCCGGAAGTGCACAGGGGCCGGAGTAGCTGCAAAAGTCGAGGTTCCCAGCAATGCAGCCCAGCGAGGTGAGGCAAGGACTTACCTCCACCAAACTTGGACTGAAGAGTCACTGGACTGTGGGGGTCACTTGGACAGAGTCGCTGGATTCGAGGGACCTCGCTCGTCGTGCTGAGAGGAGACCCAAGGGACCGGTAATGCAGCTTTTTGGTGCCTGCGGTTGCAGGGGGAAGATTCCGTCGACCCACGGGAGATTTCTTCGGAGCTTCTGGTGCAGAGAGGAGGCAGACTACCCCCACAGCATGCACAAGCAGGAAAACAGTCGAGAAGGCGGCAGGATCAGCGTTACAGAGTTGCAGTAGTCGTCTTTGCTACTATGTTGCAGGTTTGCAGGCTTCCAGCGCGGCCAGCAGTCGATTCCTTGGCAGAAGGTGAAGAGAGAGATGCAGAGGAACTCGGATGAGCTCTTGCATTCGTTATCTAAAGTTTCCCCAGAGACAGAGACCCTAAATAGCCAAAAAAGAGGGTTTGGCTACCTAGGAGAGAGGATAGGCTACTAACACCTGAAGGAGCCTATCAGAAGGAGTCTCTGACGTCACCTGGTGGCACTGGCCACTCAGAGCAGTCCAGTGTGCCAGCAGCACCTCTGTTTCCAAGATGGCAGAGGTCTGGAGCACACTGGAGGAGCTCTGGACACCTCCCAGGGGAGGTGCAGGTCAGGGGAGTGGTCACTCCCCTTTCCTTTGTCCAGTTTCGCGCCAGAGCAGGGCTAAGGGGTCCCCTGAACCGGTGTAGACTGGCTTATGCAGAATTGGGCACATCTGTGCCCAACAAAGCATTTCCAGAGGCTGGGGGAGGCTACTCCTCCCCTGCCTTCACACCATTTTCCAAAGGGAGAGGGTGTAACACCCTCTCTCAGAGGAAGTCCTTTGTTCTGCCATCCTGGGCCAGGCCTGGCTGGACCCCAGGAGGGCAGATGCCTGTCTGAGGGGTTGGCAGCAGCAGCAGCTGCAGTGAAACCCCAGGAAGGGCAGTTTGGCAGTACCAGGGTCTGTGCTACAGACCACTGGGATCATGGGATTGTGCCAACTATGCCAGGATGGTATAGAGGGGGCAATTCCATGATCATAGACATGTTACATGGCCATATTCGGAGTTACCATTGTGAAGCTACATATAGGTAGTGACCTATATGTAGTGCACGCGTGAAATGGTGTCCCCGCACTCACAAAGTTCAGGGAATTGGCTCTGAACAATGTGGGGGCACCTTGGCTAGTGCCAGGGTGCCCTCACACTAAGTAACTTTGCACCTAACCTTTACCAGGTAAAGGTTAGACATATAGGTGACTTATAAGTTACTTAAGTGCAGTGTAAAATGGCTGTGAAATAACGTGGACGTTATTTCACTCAGGCTGCAGTGGCAGGCCTGTGTAAGAATTGTCAGAGCTCCCTATGGGTGGCAAAAGAAATGCTGCAGCCCATAGGGATCTCCTGGAACCCCAATACCCTGGGTACCTCAGTACCATATACTAGGGAATTATAAGGGTGTTCCAGTAAGCCAATGTAAATTGGTAAAAATGGTCACTAGCCTGTTAGTGACAATTTGGAAAGAAATGAGAGAGCATAACCACTGAGGTTCTGATTAGCAGAGCCTCAGTGAGACAGTTAGTCACTACACAGGTAACACATTCAGGCACACTTATGAGCACTGGGGCCCTGGGTTACCAGGGTCCCAGTGACACATACAACTAAAACAACATATATACAGTGAAAAATGGGGGTAACATGCCAGGCAAGATGGTACTTTCCTACAGGCAGAACAAAGGATTTCCTCTGAGAAAGGGTGTTACACCCTCTCCCTTTGGAAATAGGTGTTAAGGGCCTGAGAGGAGTAGCCTCTCCTGGCCTCTGGCAATGCTTTGAAGGGCAGAGATGGTGCCCTCCTTGCATACACCAGTCTACACCGGTTCAGGGAACCCCCAGTCCTGCTCTGGCGCAAAACTGGACAAAGGAAAGGGGAGTGATCACTCCCCTGTCCATCACCGCCCCAGGGGTTACCCAGAGATCCTCCAGTGTGGCCCAGACCTCTGCCATCTTGAATCTGGAGGTGTGAGGGCACAATGGAGGCCTCTGAGTAGCCAGTGCCAGCACGTGACGTCAGAGATCCCTCCTGATAGGTGCTTACCTGACGAGGTGGCTAATCCTCCTCTGATGGCTATTTAGGGTCTCTCCAGTGGGCTTTTTGTCAGATAACGAATGCAAGAGCTCACCAGAGTTCCTCTACATCTTCTTCTTCGACTTCTGCCAAGGATCGACCACTGACTGCTCCAGGACGCCTGTAAAACTGCAACAAAGTAGCAAGAAGACTACCAGCATTGTAGCATATAATCCTGCCGGCTTTCTCGACTGTTTCCTGGTAGTGCATGCTCTGGGGGCAGTCTGCCTTCACCCTGCACTGGAAGCCAAGAAGAAATCTCCCGTGGGTCCCGTGGGTCAACGGAATCTTCCCCCGCTAATGCAGGCACCAAACTTCTGCTTCACCGGTCCTCTGGGTCCCCTCTCATCATGACGAGCGTGGTCCCTGGGACACAGGAGCTGGATCCAAGTGACCCCGAAAGTCCAGTGGTCCATCTGCCCAAATTTGGCAGAGGTAAGTCCTTGCCTCCCCTTGTCAGACAGTAATCCTGTGTACTGCGTGAACTGCAGCTGCTAGGGCTTCTGTGCACTTTTGCAAGGAATCCTTCGTGCACAGCACAGCCCAGGTCCCAGCACTCCATCCAGCATTGCTCGCTGAGTCGACCTCTGGCTTCGTGGGACCCTCTTTTGTAGTGTTGGGACGACCTTCGTGCTCAGTTTTCTTGAACCCGTATTCAAGTACTTCTGCGGGTGCTGCCTTCTTGTGCGTGGGTTCTCTGTGCTGCTGAGCGCCCGCTCTGTCTCCTCCTCCAAGTGGTGACCTCCTGGTCCTTCCTGGGCCCGGGCAGCACCCATTTTCTTCAACCGCGACCTTTGCAGCTAGCAAGGCTTGTTTGCGGTCTTTCTCCAAAGAAACAACTCTGCATCCTCCAGCATTCCGTGGGACATCCTCTGTGCAAAGGAGAAGTTCCTGGCATCTTCCATTGTTGCAGAATCTTCAGCTTCTTCCACCCGGAAGCAGCCATTTTGCATCTTCATCTGGGGTTTAGTGGGCTCCTGCCCCCCCTGGACACTTTCGTGACTCTTGGACTTGGTCCCCTACCTTTACAGGTCCTCAGGTCCAGATAACCATAGGTCACTACCCATGTCTAACTAAATAATGGTAACTGCGAACACAGGCATTTTTGGTATCAAACAAATAGGAATCATACCTGCATAATTTTGCAAGCATTGGTTGTATGGTCCAATAACTCTGGGGGCTCCTTAGAGGACCCCCAGTGCTGCCATTACAGCCTTCTGAGGTTTTCCAGTCTGCCCCAGCTGCTGCCACCTCTCAGACAGGTTCCTGCCCTCTTGTTGCTCGAGCAGCTCAGGCCCAGGAAGGCAGAATAAAACACTTCCTCTTGGAGAGGGATGTTACACCCTCTCCCTTGGGAAATAGGTGTTACAGGCTTGGGAGGGTAGCCTCCCCAAGCCACTGGAAATGCTTTGAAGGGCACATGTGGTGCCCTCCTTCCATAATCTAGTCTACACTGGGTCAGGGACCTCCAGTCCCTGCTCTGGCGCAAAACTGGACACAGCACCCCCCTGTCCATCATCACTCCAGGGGTGGTGCTCAGAGCTCCTCCAGAAGTTCCCTGGGTTTTGCCATCTTGGATTTAAGGTTGGCAGGGAAATCTAGGAGCATTTGAGTGGCCAGTGCCAGCAGGTGAAACCAGAGCCCTCCACTGATAGGTGCTTACCTTGTTAGGTGACCAATCCCCCTTTCAGGGCTATTTAGGGTCTCTCTTTTGGGTGATTCTTCAGATTCGGATTGCAAGACTCCAGCGGGAATCCTCTTCATCATCCACTTCAACTTCTCACTAAAGAAACTGCATTTGGACCCTCCAGGACCTCTACAAACTGCAACAAAGAAGCAAGATGTTCCTTCTGCAACATTGTATCTTCAGCTCCTGCCAGTAACTGCAACTGTTTCCCGGTCGTGCATCCTCTGAGGACAGCCCGTCTTCAGCCTGCACCAGAAGAGCAAAGGGATCTCCCTTGGGGTGAATGAGTTACTCCCCTGCTTTTGCAGGCACCTATTGCAACGACGACCAACTGCGTGGATCCCCTCTCCTCCTGAGCTGCATGGATCCTGCATCTCGGGTGGTGGACTAAAGTGGTCCCAACAGTCCTGATGTCCTACTGTGGATCTTTGGTGGAGGTAAGAGCTTACCTTCCCACGCAAGACAGTACCCCTGTGCACTGTGTGTTTTGCAGTTGCCAAGGCTTATTGGCATCCTTCCACAAAGTTCTTTGTGCAGCGTGCAGCCCCGGCCCACACCACTCTATCCTGCGACGCACATTCTCCGGCGGCATGGGAGCCTTTGTCGTAGTGCTGCGTGGGCCTCTTTTTGCACCTCCTTTGTACCCATGCTGTGGGACTCCTGTGTGCACTGCCTGTTCTTCTGTGGGTTCCCTGAGTTGCTGAGAGCCCGCTCTGATTCCCCCTCCTGGATAGAGTCCATCTGGTCCTGGGCAGCGCCATTTTCCGCTAACTGCAAGCTTTGCGTGTGCCAAGGCTTGTTAGCAGATTCCAGCGACGCAACCCAGAATACAGTCATTCATCCGGCATAGGACATAATTTTAACCTTCCAGGAACCCGACCTAGTCTTCTTGGGTGCACTACTGACTGTTCTTCACCGGTGGTTCTTTTGCACCTTCATCCGGGCTAGCAGGGGCTCCTGTTCTCCCTGGACTCTTCTGTGCTTCTTGGACTTGGTCCCCTTCTTCCACAGGTCTTTAGCTCCAGGAATCCACTGTTGGTGTCTTGCAGTCTCTTCTGGTTCTTGCATATTCCTTCTTTTCCTTTTCGGTTTGTGTTCTGGGAAAGTTACTGTGTTTTACTCCTGCTTTCCTGCGCTCTGGGGTGGGTTCTAGTACTTAACTTTGGGGTTTTCTAGTACTCCCAGCGCCCCTCTACACACTACACTTGCCTAGGTGGGAAACTGACATTCGCATTCCACTTTCTTAGTATATGGTTTGTGTTCCCCTTAGGCTCATTTCGAACTATTGGGATTTTCACTATTTGTACTGTTTTCTAACTGGTTTTACATACTAGTATATATATTTGGGTACTATTTACCCTCTAAGGGAGTATAGTCTCTATGGTATTTTTGGCATTTGTGTCACCAAAATAAAGTACCTTTATTTTTGTAACACTGAGTATTTATTTTCATGTGTGCGAGTACTGTGTGACTATAGTGGTACTGTCTGAGCTTTGCATGTCTTCTAGATAAGCCTTGGTTCTCAGCTACAGCTACTTCTAGAGAGCCTGGCTTCTAGACACTCCATACTTCTCACTAATAAGGGGTAACTGGACCTTGTATAAGGTGTAAGTATCTTAGGTACCCACTACAAACCAGGCAAGCCACCTACACTTGTGGTGCAGTGGTGGGATAAATACATGCAATTGCCCTATCACTCTGCCACCTGGTGCTTTCCACAGGAAAGACTACTCTAAACCTAGAGCTATACAATACACCTAGTACAGGGATCTAGGGCCAGATGTAGAAAAATCTGATTTTGCGAATCCAAATTGAGAGTCGGTGCAACTCGCAATTTCGGTTGCAGAACGGTGTCTCAGACACGTCTGCGAATCGCTATGGGGTCGCAAAGACCCACCTCATTAATATTAATGAGGTGGGTCACATTTTGCGACCCCATAGCGAGTCCCTGCACTCACAGGGATGGTGGCCTGCTGAAGACAGCAGACCTCCATGTCTGTAACTGCTTTTTAAATAAAGCAGTTTTTTTTTTTTGTATAAGGAAAACAAGTTGCAATACAAAAAAAAATTACGAAACCATTTGGTTTCGTTGTTTCAGAGTAGGCAGTGGTCCATTGGACCACTGCCTGCTCTGAAAAAACATTTTTGGAAACATTCACAAAGGGGAAGGGGTCCCATGGGGACCCCTTCCCTTTTGCGAATGGGTTACCACCAGTGTGACACTGGTGGTAACTGCGAATTGCTTTGCGACCGCGTTCGCGGTCACAAAGCAATTTAGCATTGCGGTGCGAGTCGCAAATAGGAAGGGGACACCCCTTCCTATTTGCGAGTCGCATTCACATCTTGCGAGTCAGTACCGACTCGCAAAATGTGAATGAGCATCGCAATGAGTATGTTGCATGGCGCAAACTGCGATTTTCGCACTTTGCACCATGCAAAATGCTTCCTACATCTGGCCCAAGTCTCTTACCTTCCTTTCTGAGAAACTAGAGGTAAGAAGGTTAGGTACCCCTACACCACCCTAAAACACATACCATATCTACTGCTAGACGTAGCTCTGGGGTCATGGGCACTGCCTATGATGGCATGAACTTTGTTCAGATAGGAAATTAGATGTGGGGAAGAATCCAAGTAAGAATTTCCTTTTGAGCGTCCTTCTACAGGATGACCAGTAGCATGCTGGTGGCCAGGAGGAGGAGGACATTCCGCACCCATTGACTCAGGGAATAATCTTCCAGGTGCAGGGGAGGGTTCTTCCAAAGATCCTGTACCTAGTAGGCCCACTAGTGTAGCTCGTAGTGGGAGGAGAAGCCACACAGGTAGAGTTCCATTTAAACCCAGAGGACAGATTAGGGTCAGAAAGACTAGGAAAAGATCCATCTCTGCCCATTCCCATATCACCTCAGTGTCTGAGGGATCACACTGCACAACTCCAGGAGATGACTCTATAGATAAGAAGCTCAAAAGTCTGAGACTGGAGGAGGCCAGGCTGAGGCTGCAGCAGCAAAAGCTAGACCAAATAGGGAGGCCTTGGCAGCAGTGAGGGAAAGGCAGGGGTTGGGGTTAGTATCCCATGGTGGCAGCAGCATTAGTTTCAGGGATTACAGAGTCAGGGAGGACTCCATTGATTCCAGGAACCTGCAAAAAATTGGTCCCCCATACGAGGTGGTGATGACATCTACAAGTGGTTTGCTGCACTTGAGAGGGCCTGTACAGTTCAGAGGGTCCATCAAAGGCAGTGGGCTACTATTCTTTGTTTGTCCTTCTCAGTCAAGAGGAGGGATAGACTTTTCACTGTCAGAGAAGGAGACTCAGACAACTACAGTATTCTTAAGACAGAATTCTTAGATGTCTTTGGTCTCACCACTGAACAATATAGGATTAAGTTCAGGGAGCCGAGAAAAGAGGCCTCACATGATTGGGTAGGTTTTGTGGACTCTTCTGTCAAAGCTCTAGAAGTCTACATGGCAGCTAAGTGTCAGACTATGAGGACTTGTATAATCTATTGTTGAGAGAACACATTTTGAATAATTGTGTGTCTGACTTGTTGCACCAATACTTGGCAGTCTCAGATCTGACCTCTCCTCAAGAACTGGGAAATAAGGCAGACGCATGGGTCAGAACAAGGGTGAGTAGAAAAGCTCATACAGGGGATGACAAGGAGAGGAGAAGAAGAAAGAAGGATCATGTCAACGGTGGGGATGAAAATAAAAACAAGAAGTCTATATCAGGGCCACAAACCTCTTCTGGGGTGGGTCTAACTCCTCTTCACACAGCAAACAGAATAAAAAGCCTTAGTGCTATATCTGTAAGAATAAAGGCCACAGAGCAGGAGACAGTTCTTCCCCTAAGAAAAGCACCAAGCCTCCCACCACCAATAGCAGTTGTGGTGGGAAAACTAACACTACAGATAGTCAGACCAAGGGTGTACCAGGGCTCACTCTGGGAAGTGTAGTGGGAGTTGGTTTAGTTAAGGAAACCACTGAGGCTATTTCAGTCTCTGATGGTGGCCTTGCTCTTGCCACCCTTGTTGCGTGTCCCCTTAATATGGATAAGTACAAACAACAACCTCTAATAAATGGTGTTCAGGTTGAGGTCCACAGGGACACAGGTGCCAGTGTCACAATGGTGACTGAAAACTGGTGGCCCCTGAGCAACACCTACTTGGTCATCAGTACCAAGTGACAGACGCCCATAACAACACTGTAAGCCACCCCACTGCTGTTGCTGATCTCAACTTTGAGGGAAGGGGGAGTGTTACTGGTCCAAAAAAGGAGTGGTATCCACAGACCTACCTGTAGAGTGTCTACGGGGGTTCCAACGGCTTGGAAACTTCAGCATGGGCTGAAGTGGAGTTGGGGGCCCATGAAGCCATGCTGGGCATTCCTCAGCATATCCTTGCTTTAACCAGGGCACAGGAAAAGAAGCAAAGAGGACAGGAAAATTTGGATCCTGAAAATATGTACAAAGAACTTCCCAAAAGCAGCGGTAAGAGGGTAAAAAGCTATCCACTATCCCTCTCCCCACTGCTGATTCCCCCTTTGAGGAGGAGGAGTCAAGTCCCTGGACAGAACCTACACCTGAGGAGCTTCTAGCCCTTGGGGGGGGGGGGGGGGCTGCAAGTGAGGAGTTAAGTGTGGCACAGCAAACCTGCCCCACACTTGAGGGTTTGAGACAGCAAGCTGTCAAAGAAGAGGCAAGGGATATCAGTGGCACCCACAGGGTGTACTGGGAGAACACTCTCTTGTATTCTGAGGCAAAGGACCCAAAACCTGCTGCCACCAGGAGACTCATTACTCCCTTGCATTACAGAGATTTTTTATTAACCTTGGTACATGACATTCCCCTTGCTGGACATCTGGGGCAAAGTAAGACTTGGGACAGATTGGTCCCTTACTTTCACTTGCCTCACATGTCAGAAGATACCACGGAGTTATATCACTCCTGTGTCACTCAAGCCAGTGGTAAGACAGTTGGCACTCCAAAGGCCCCCTTAATCCCTCTGCCAGTGGTTGGGGTGCCCTTTGAAAGGGTAGGGGTTGGCATTGTTGGTCCCCTTGACCCTACCACAGCTTCTGGAAACAGATTCATTCTGGTGGTGGTAGATCATGCCACCAGGTATCCAGAAGTGATACCTCTTAAGACCACTACAGCTCCTGCAGTGGCAAAAGCCCTACTGGGAATCTTTTCCAGGGTGGGTTTTGCAAAAGAGGTGGTATCAGACAGGGGGAGCAACTTTATGTCTGCATACCTAAAAGCAATGTGGAAAGAGTGTGGTGTAACTTAAATTCACCACTCCTTACCATACCCAGACATATGGGTCGGTTGAGCATTTTAATAAATCACTCAAAGGCATGATTATGGGACTCTCTGAAAAGCTCAGGAGGAGATGGGATGTCCTGTTACCATGCCTCCTTTTTGCTTACAGGGAGGTACCCCAAATAGGAGTGGGATACAGCCCCTCTGAACTCCTCTTTGGCCACCCTGTTAGGGGCCCATTGGCTATTGTAAAGGAGGGTTGGGAGCAACCCCTGAAGCCCCCTAAACAAGATATAGTGGATTATGTGCTTGTCCTAAGATCTAGAATGGCTGAGTACATGAAAAAGGCCACTACGAACCTTCAGGCAAGCCAAGAATTACAGAAGCCATGGCATGACCAGAAGGCTGTTCTGACAGTGTACCAACCAGGACAGAAAGTATTGGTCCTGGAGCCTGTGGCACCAAGGACACTCCAGGATAAATGGAGTGGACGACACATCATAGTGGAAAAGAAGGTTGAGGTCACTTATTTACCTGACCTTGGCACTCCAAGGAGCCCTCTCAGAGGACTTCATGTGAATCGTCTAAAACCCTACCATGACAGGCCTGACTTAACCCTGCCCATGGCCACTGATGAGAACAGGAGGAAGAGAGTGACCCTCTCCCTGATCTCTTCTCCAACACTGCAGCTGATGGCTCAGTGGATGGAGTAGTTATAGCAGACTGCCTTTCTTAATCTCAGAAGGAAGACTGAAGGAACCTCCTAGGGCAGTTCTCTGAACTGTTTTCCCAGACACCTGGTCAGACTACATGGTGTGAACACACCACTGACACAGGAGACAGTTTGCATTTTAAAACTAACATTTATAGGCAACCTGATCCTGTTAGCGATTGCATCAAGGCTGAAGTTCGGAAGATGCTTGACCTAGGAGTGATTCAGCACTCTGACAGCCCCTGGGCTAGCCCAGTGGTGCTGGTACCCAAATCTCACTTACAAAATGGCAAAAGGGAGATCAATCAATCATTGGATTTAGAAAGCGCACTACGTACCCGTGAGGGTTTCAAGGCGCTGGGGTGGGGGGGGGGGGGGGGGAAGGGTGCTGTTGTTACTGGTCGAAGAGCCAGGTCTTGAGGAGTCCTCTGAAGGTGAGTAGGTCTTGGGTCTGTCGCAGGTTGGTGGGGAGGGTGTTCCAGATTTTGGCGGCGAGGTATGAGAAGGATCTGCCGCCGGAGTTCTTTCTTCGGATGCGGGGGACGACGGCGAAGTTAGTGGAGCGGTGTTGACGGGTGGGGGTGTAGAAGCTGAGTCTGTTGTTTAGGTAGGCTGGTCCGGTGTCGTGGAGCGCTTTGTGAGCGTGGGTAAGAAGCTTGAAAGTGATCCTTTTGTCCACGGGGAGCCAGTGAAGGTTTCTCAGGTCGTGGGAGATGTGGCTGTGGCGGGGTACGTCGAGGATCTGCCGGGCGGAGGCGTTTTGGTTATAGTAGGTCTTTTGCTGGGATGCCTGTGTAGAATGTGTTGCCGTAGTCCAGCCTGCTGCTGACAAGGGCCTGTGTCACAATTCTTCTTGTTTCTGTCGGAATCCACTTGTAGATTCTGCGGAGCATGCGGAGTGTGTTGTAGCAGGAGGAGGAAACTGCGTTGACCTGTTTAGACAAGGTGAGGGAGGAGTTGAGGATGAAGACCAGGTTGCGAGCGTGGTCGGACGGTGTCGGTGGGGGTCCTAGTGCGGTGGGCCACCAGGAGTCGTCCCAGGTGGAGGGGGTGGGTCTGAGGATGAGGACCTCCGTCTTGTCCGAGTTCAGTTTCAGACGGCTGTTTCTCATCCATTCGGCGATGGATTTCCTTCCCTCGTGGAGGTTGGTTTTGGCGGTGCGCGGGTCTTTGGTGAGTGAGAGGATGAGCTGGGTGTCGTCGGCGTAGGTGAGAATGTTGAGGTTGTGTTGTCGGGTCACTTGTGCGAGGGGGGCCATGTAGATGTTGAACAGCGTGGGGATGAGCCTTGGGGGACGCCGCAGATGATGTCGGTGGCTTCGGAGCGGAAGGGGGGGGGGAGGCGGACTCTCTGGGTTCTGCCGGAGAGGAATGAGATGATCCAGTCGAGGGCTTTTTCTTGAATTCCGGTTTCGTGGAGGCGTGATTTCAGGGTGCAGTGGCAGACTGTGTCGAAGGCGGCAGATAGGTCCAGGAGGATGAGGGCTGACGTTTCGCCATTGTCCATTTGGCGTCTGATGTCGTCTGTGGCGGCGAGGAGGGCGGTTTCGGTGCTGTGGTTTCGCCTGAAGCCGGACTGAGAGGGGTCTAGGATGTCGGTGTCTTCAAGGTGGTTGGTTAGTTGCGTGTTGACGATTTTTTCAATCACCTTTGCTGGGAAAGGGACTGGGTGAGATGAGGTTCTGTGTAGATTACAGAGGGCTCAACACAGTCACTAAGACTGATGCGCACCCTATACCCAGGGCAGATGAGCTAACAGATGCAGTGGCATCTGCCAAGTATCAAAGCACCTTTGATTTGACTGCAGGGTATTCGTAGATCAAATTATCAGAAGATGCAAAACCCAAAACTGCTATCTCAACCATAGGAGGGCATTATCAGATTACAGTTATGACCTTTGGTTTGAAGAATGCACCTGCCACGTTTCAGAGTTTGCTGCATACAGTCCTCCAAGGTCTGGAAGCTTTTAGTGTACAATATCTAGATCATATAGCTGTCTTTAGCTCCACCTGGAATGACTACCTGGTCAACCTCTGGAAAGTTTTAGAGACTCTGCAAAAGGCAGGCCTTACAATCAAGGCTTCAAAGTGCCAGATAGGGCAGGGGAAGGTGGTTCATCTGGGATACCTAGTAGGTGGGGAATATATTCAGCTACTGCAGGGGAAGATTCAGACTATTTTAGATTGGACACCCCATACAACACAGACCCAGGTCAGAGCCTTTCTTCGTCTCAATGGGTATTACAGGAGGTTCATTAAGAACTATGGCTTCATTGTTGCCCCTCTTAATGACCTCACCTCTAAAAAGATTCCTAAGAAGGCATTATGGACAGGCAGCTGTCAAAAAGCTTTTGAGGAGCTAAAACAGGCTATGTGCTCTGCGCCTGTCCTAAAAAGCCCAAACTACTCCAAGAAGTTCGTAGTTCAGACTGGGGGTTGGAGCAGTTCTTTCACAACTCAATACAGAGGGCCAGGACCAACTAGTTGCTTTTATAAGCAGAAGGCTGATCCCGAGACAAATGCGTTGGTCAGCCATAGAGAGGGAGGCCTTTGCTGTGGTCTGGGCCTTGAAGAAGTTGAGAACATGCCTTTTTGGTACTCACTTAATTGTTCAAACACACCACAAACCTCTCTCATGACTAAAGCAAATGAAAGGAGAAAACCCTAAGTTATTGAGGTGGTCCATTTACCTACTGGGGATAGATTTTACAGTGGAACATAGACCTGGGGGTAACCACTCCAATGTAGATGGACTCTCCAGATATTTCCACTTAGACAATGAAGACTCATCTGGGCAAGGTTAACCTTATTGACCCTGGTTTGGAGGGGGGTGGGTGGACGAGGGTAGGAAAGTACCCTCTTTTTGCCATGGTTACCCCCATTTTCTGCCTAAAGTCAGTGTGCTTGACTGTGTTCACTGAGATCCTAATAACCAGGACCCCAGTGATTATGCTCTCTCTCCTTTAAATTTCGTTGTTGCATACTGGTAACCCAGTATTTCACCCACAACTGGCATACTAGTGCCCCCTTATAAGTCCCAAGTATATGGTATTTTGGCACCCAGGGCATTGGGGTTCCAGGGAATACCTATGGGCTGCAGCATATCTTTTGCCACCCATAGACAGTCCATGCAAAGGCTTCAGCAGGACTGCCATTGCAGCCTTCGTGAAAAGGAGCATGCACCCTTTAACTGCCATTTACACTGCACAAGGTCTCTTATAAGTCAACCCTATAGCAGGCCCTCCAGCCCTGAGGACAGGGTGCAGAGTACCTGTGTGTGAGGGCACACGCACTAGCAGAGGCGCCCTCACGACCTCCAAAACCATTTTCCCCAGACGTTGTGAGTGCAGGGATGCCATTTTACGCATGTACTGGACACAGGGCACTACCTATGTCCAGCTACGTAATGGTAACTCCGAACATAGGCATGTTTGGTATCAAACATTTAGGACCCATACCCCCATGCTTTTGCAAGAATTGGTTGTATAATCCCATGCACTCTGGGGGCTCCTTAGAGGACCCCCAGTACCACCATTACAGCCTTCTGAGGTTTTCCAGGCAGATCCAGCTGCTGCCACCTTTTAGACAGGTTTCCGCACTCCTGTTGCTCGAGCAGCTCGAGCCCAGGAAGGCAGAACAAAGCATTTCCTATGGGAGAGGGGTGTTACATCCTATCCCTTGGAAATAGGTGTTACAGGCTTGGAAGAGGTAGCCTCCCCAAGCCACTGGAAATGCTTTGAAGGGCACATTTGTTGCCCTCCTTCCATAATCCAGTCTACACCGGTTCAGGGACCTCCAGTCCCTGCTCTGGCACGAAACTGGACAAAGGAAAGGGGAGTGACCACTGCTCCTCCAGTGTGTCCCAGACCTCTGCCATCTTGAATGCAGAGGTGTGAGGGCACAATGCAGACCTCCGAGTGGCCAGTGCTAGCAGGTGATGTCAGAGACCCCTCCTGATAGGCTCTTACCTGGTTAGGTAGCGAATGCTCGTTTGAGGGCTATTTAGGGTCTCTGCTATGGGTTTCTCACCAGATAACGAATGCAAGAGGTCACCAGAGTTCCTCTGCACTTCTCTCTTCAACTTCTGCCAAGGATCGACCGCTGACTGCTCCAGGACACCTGCAAAACCGCAATAAAGTAGCAAGATGACTACCAGCAACATTGTAGCACCTAATCCTGCCGGCTTTCTCGACTGTTTCCTGGTGGTGCATGCTCTGGGGGCTGTCTGCCTTCTCCTTGCACTAGAAGCCAAGAAGAAATCTCCTGTAGGTCAACGGAATCTTCCCCCTGCTAACGCAGGCACCAAACTTCTGCATCACCGGTCCTCTGGGACCCCTCTCATCTTGACGAGCGTGGTCCCTGGAACACAGGAGCTGGATCCAAGTGACCCCGACAGTCCAGTGGTCCTTCTGTCCAAATTTGATGGAGGTAAGTCCTTGCCTCCCCACGCCAGACAGTAATCCTGTGTACTGTGTGATCTGCAGCTGCTAGGGCTTCTGTGTACTTTTGCAAGGAATCCTTCGTGCACAGCACAGCCCAGGTCCCCAGCACTCCATCCTGCATTGCTCAACTCGCTGAGTTGACCACCTGCTTCGTGCGACCCTCTTTTGTTGTGTTGAGACAACCGCCATGCTCAGATTTCTTGAACGCCTGTTCAAGTGCTTCTGCGGGTGCTGCCTGCTTCTGCGTGGGCTCTCTCTGTTGCTGAGTGTCCCCTCTGTCTCTTCCTCCAAAGGGCAACCTTCTGGTCCTCCCTGGGCCCTGGCAGCACCCATAATCTTCAACCGTGACTCTTGCAGCTAGGAAGGCTTGTTTCGGGTCTTTCTGCGTGGAAACAACTCTGCATCCTTCAGCACGCAGTGGGACATCTTCTGACCAAAGGAGAAGTTCCTGCCACCTTCCGTTGTTGCAGAATCTTCGGCTTCTTCCACCCGGAGGCATCTTCATCCGGGGTTTAATGGGCTCCTGCCCCCCCTGGACACTTGCGTGACTCTTGGACTTGGCCCCCTTCCTTTGCAGGTCCTCAGGTCCAGGAATCCGTCTTCAGTGCTTTGCAGTCAGTTGTTGTCTTTGCAGAATCCCCTATCTTGACTTTACTGTCTTTCTGGGGTAGAAGGGTAACTTTACTCCTACATTTCAGGGTATTGGGGTGGGGTATCTTGGGCACCCTTAGTGTTTTGTTACACTCCCAGCGACCCTCTACACACTACAGGTCTGCGGTCCATTCGTGGTTCGCATTCCACTTTTGGAGAATATTGTTTGTGTTGCCCCTAGGCCTATTGTGTCCTATTGCATCCTATTGTATTCTACAGTGTTTGCACTACTTTTCTAACTGTTTACTTACCTGATTTTGGTTTGTATGTATATTTTGTGTATTTTACTTACCTCCTAAGGGAGTATATCCTCTGAGATACTTTTGGCATATTGTCACTAAAATAAAGTACTTTTAACTAGTATTGTGTTTTCTTATGATATAGTGCTATATGATATAAGTGGTATAGTAGGAGCTTTACATGTCTCCTAGTTCAGCTTAAGCTGCTCTGCTATAGCTACCTCTATCAGCCTAATCTGCTAGAACAGTACTAATCTACTAATAAGGGATAACTAGAACTGGCACAAGGTGTAAGTACCATAACGTACCCACTATAAGCCAGGCCAGCCTCCTACACCCATCCCCCAATTATGCCTTTTAGGGTCTGGTTGAACCTTTCTACCAGCCCATTGGTCTGTGGATAGTATGGGGTAGTGAACGTATAAGTCACTTCACATTCCTGCCACATATGTTTCAAGTATGTAGACATAAAGTTTGACCCTCTGTCTGATACTACCTCCGTACGAAATCCCACCCTGCAAAAAATACCCAGGAGGGCCTTGGCAACTGCAGGTGCAGTAACTGTCCTACGGGAAATAGCCTCAGGGTACGTAGAGCATGATCTACTGCCACTATGTAATGATGCTTTTGAAGGGTGAAGGTGGCCAACAACGTCAACCCCCATCCTTTCAAAGGGAACCCCAACCACATGCAGTGGAATTAAGGGGACCTTTAAGTGCTCTCCTGCCTTGCCACTGGCTTGCCAAGAGGGCAGGACTGCCAAAAGTCCTCACTTTTTGTGACATACCTGGCCAGTAGAAGTGGTTAACCAATCTACTCCATGTCTTGTTCTAGCCCAGATGTCCTACTAGGGGGATGTCATGGGCTAAGGTGAGAAGGAAGTCCCTGAACGTCTGAATGTATTTGTTCATATTACTTGGCCAGGCAGCACAGGATAAATCTACCCCACCCTCAGTGACTAAGGTTGCCTCTGTGGGGAAACTTACATGGTCAGGCCACACCTCTGACGCCTTCTGGATATTGGCAACTCCATTTATTACAGATGGACTAGGGGCATTCTTTTTGTTTTTACAGCCAGAGTCTCCAGTTTGATGCTGTTTTCTCTTACAATCTTGGCACCAAGCTTTGCTTGGGTCAAATAGTTTCCCTTTGTACCCTCCCCTGGACAGTGAGTAGTCTTTGGGACCACGCTACTGTGAAGATTTTTGGGGACCTTGAGAGGACTGTTTATTGTTTTTACCCTGGCTCCCATCTTTCCCTTGGGGGGGGGGGGAAGGGGGAGGGTTTCTGGCCTCTTTCTTTTGGTCTCTCCCACCAGTGGTAGTTTTGGTCACCCTTGTTTGACCCAGTGGTCTGCCTTCCTCCTCAATTCTTGAGGGGAAAGTGGACCGAGGTCTACCAGATGTTGATGTAGTCTATCATTGGAACAATTACTCAACCAATGATCTTTCATAAATAAATTATAGAGCCCCTCATAATCTTGTACCTTGTTCCCAGCTAACCAACCAACCGACATTTTTACTGAATAGGCCACAAAGTCAACCCAGGTTTGGCTCTGGGATTTTCAAGCCTCCCAGAACTTTATCCTATACTCTTCAGTTGTAAATCCAAAGCTCTCAATCAAGGTACCCTTAGTGAGGTCATAGGATTTAGAATCTGACTTATTCAGTGTCAGGAGCCTATACCTGCACTTTCCTGAGAATAACTCCCACAAAAGTGTGCCCCAGTGTTTCTTTTCAATTGCCCACCCAATACAGGCTCTTTCAAAGGCAAAAAACCATTTCACTATATCATCCGCTTCAATGAAGGGAGGGACAACTTCTTTTGGGAGCTTTTTCTTTCAACACTTGTATGCTGCCACCATAGATGGGTGCCACGCCCAACTCTTTTCTTTGTTTTTCTATCTGCAAAAGCTGACTTTCTAAAGCCAGTCTTTTGGTCAGCCTGACAATATCCAGGTCTGTGTCTGTGGGTGTTATACAGCTTGTGTGGGAAGAGAAGCTACCCTTATCCCCATTGTCCACAGGTTCTTCATCCACCTCAGATGACTCATCATCATCAGCTGGGGGATGATCTCTTTCATACTAAGCCACCAGAAACCTACGTTTCTGTGTTTTGAGGCTTTTTCCAGTTTGAAGTATGTACAGTCTGCAGAGTTTCCTTAAATGGTCATAGCTATATGCCTCATAAGGTTCCAGGTTGAGGTCCTGGTTTCTGGACTCTGAATCAGACATTTTTATCTTACTAAAGTTGTGACCTTTTTAGAATTTCCCTTTTTGGATGACCAACTAAAGCAAAGACTTTAAAAAACTTTTTCTAACATTGTAGGGACCTAACCAGGACCCTAAAAGTTACTTTTAGTAATCTGTGAAAAATTGCAGTAATTTAGAAAAATTAAAAAACAATTATCTGAAGGCAATCTAGACAGTTATTCATGTGTTAACACAAATGTAAGAGTGGTATCAGCAAACACAAAGTCTTTATCCCACCGCTGATACACCAAATGTCAAAGGCTAGCACTCTATGTAGTGTGCAAAGCTAGGCACACTATGCAGGGGGTTCAGGCAACAGCACTTTGGATTACACAGGTAAAAATTAGACCACCTAATGCTCCAATTTTTAAGGTAGCTGGTCGAGCAGTTAGGCTAATCCAGGAGGATGTGCTAAGTATTTGCTGTACTCACAAATCCAATCATGCACCACACACACTTAATGACTAACTTGAAACCAGAATATACAAACAGAACTTCAGACTTGTATATACATTTTAAGACCAAGATCTTTAAGATATGTTAAGTACTTTTTGAGATATGACTTTTAAAAGTTTTAATAAAGTTAGTCTTTCTGTGCGTAATTGTGCACCATAGGAATCAATAGGTAGTCAGTTTTAAAAATGCATTAAAAATGGTATAGCTGGGTTACCAGTCTCTCCTTTTGCAGGGTGGTCGAGGTAGTCGGCGGGCACAATGTGCTAGCTGGAGAGTCTCGGGCAGTTCCCTGTTCCGGCAGGAGCAGCATTGGAAAACCTCTCGGCATAGGCACAGGGCCACCTAGATGGGCCACTTCTTAAAAGAGTTGGTTTGCAGATTTAAAACTGGTTCTTGGGGGGTACCCTTGGGCTAATGAGGTCGCAAGGGGGTGGAGACCGGGGGCACACAGGAGATCCAGTGCAAGGCTCAGGGCGGCCAGGTGCCGGTTGTTTTGGAGGTCTTGGGTACTGTGCGCAAAGGGACCCTTTGGCCCTGGAGGTAAGTCTTCTTCTTCAGGTCTTCAAGTAAGTCACAGGCGCTCTGGCCGGAGGTCCAGTGTGTCACTGAGGTCCCTCAACTGGGGCTTCCTCCTGGTCAGTTGCAGCTCTCGGGGAGCTGTTTTTGATGATGTCCGACGTGCACTGGTCAGTACCTGGGGTATTGTCTCAACATGGCCACGGGAGGGTGTTGTTCTACCAAACTTTGCACACTTGCAAGTCTCGTCCGGGCTGTCACTGGTGTGTCGTCGGGTCTGCCTGCGACTTCCGGTTGTGGAGATATCATCCGGTCGGTAAAGTGTTCCTCACCGGTTTGCAGGTTCCTCGCAGCTTCCTTTGCTTTTTTGAGTGGTGCCTCCACTCAGGAGGGAGATCTCGGGCTATTTGCAAAACCTGGTGGCCCTCTGTTTTTTTTTTTTAGGTCGGTCCAGTTGTCAGCTCCTCCGCAACGGCGATTGTCGGGACACTGGTGCAGCAAGCAGGGGTCTTGGAGCCTCTTTTGATGCAGCAGGTCCTCTGTTTTCGTCTTGGTGGATTCTTTGGTGCTCTCTTGTTTCTTCCAGATGAATCTAAATCTTTGGTCTAGGGGAGCTCACTAAATACTGAATTTAGTGGACGTTTTAGGGGGAACCTGTAGTGACCAATGGGACACTTACCCTTGGGTGGCTACACCCACTACAGTGACCACTTCCTGGGGGAAGTGCCACTTCCCTAAAACCTATTGGATATTTTCCTGCCTTCAAACATGGAGGAAAATGAGATGGAGGGTCCACTTCGCCTGCAAGCCCTTTGGGGTGATGCATGCTCAGTGATGCCACTCCTCCTACCCTTTGTCTGGTTTCCTGCCTTTGCTCCCGCCAAAAGTGGGGGTTGGCAAAGGGGGAAGCCATCTGCTGCTAGCAGCAGTCCTGGGGGGTCGAGTTTCAAGGTCAGTAGCCCTTTGAAGCCCACTGTCAGCGTGTTGCACATTCCTGAGGGAGGGGGCGTTAGTAACTCCTCCCAGGAAGGGCATTGCTTTACAAACCAGAGAGCTATGGCTCTCCCAAGATTTGTATGTTGGCCACCTGGAAGTGGCAGGCTGAATGGAACCAGTCAGTAACTATGCCAGTTTAGTTTAGCTTTTGCAGGGGGCACCTTTAAGGTGGCTCCTGGGTACATTTAAGGTTAAATCCAACACAGGTACCAGTTTGGATTTATTTTTCTGAGCTGCTTGATACGAAACAACCCAGGGTACAGAGTGGCGATTAAGTAACTGGGGAACTCGTGTTTGCCCCGTGTCCAGTACATGTACTTAAATTGGCTGCTCTGTTCACTCATTATGTCCCAGGTTTGGTAAGGACACTGTGGGGGCATATTGCTCATGCAATTATGCCCTCACATATAGTATGGTGCACCCTGCCTTAGGGCTGTAAGGCCTACCAGAGGGGTGACTTACCCATATCATATGCAGTGTAGGGTAGACAGGGCACACAGGAAGTGTGCCATGTTGAGGTTGCCTTTTTGGGTTTGCCCCAGTACACCCATCCTGCACTGGCAGTGCTGGGTGCATCTTGAAGCAGGGCCCTAGAAGGTGGCACAATCAGTGCTGCTGCCCTCAGGGGCCTACCCCTACTATACCATGCCCTGTGTACTGGAATACCCATTTACTAGGGTCTTACAGGGATATGTAAGAGTGCATCCAATTGTGTCAAGCATCACAACAGATTTAGGGAAAGAGCTCTGGCCCAAGGAACCTGGTTAGCGGGGGCCCTGGGCAATACCAACTTCTGGAACAGATTAACATCAGGCAAAAAGTGGGTGCTAGCCATGCAAAAACAGGCCTCCACTCACACTGTTTAAGATCTTCAAAAGCTTTTTGGCAGCTAGCTGTCCATAAAGCTTTTTTAAACATTCTTTTTGAGGTGAGATTATTAACAGGAGCTACAATCGAGCCAAAGTTCTTAATTAACCTCCTTCTGTACCCAGTGAGGCCTAAAAAAGGCTCTATCCTGAGTCTGAGTATCAGGGGGAGTCCAATCCAAAATGGTCTGGATCTTCCCCTGCAGTGGCTGAATCTGGCCCCCACCTACCAGGTGGCCCAGATATACAACCTTCCCCTGCCCTAACTGGCACTTAGAGGCCTTGATAGTGATGCCTGATTCCTACAGAGCCACAGAAACATTCCATAGATGGACCAGGTGATCCTCCCAGGTGGAGCTAAAGACAGCTATATCATCAACGTAAGCTACACTACAGCCTTCCAATCCTTGGAGAACTGTATTCACCAGCCTCTGAAAGGTCGCTTGTGCATATTTCAGCCCAAAGGGCATCACCGTAAAGTGATAGTGCCCACCAAGAGTTGAAAATGCTGTTTTGGCTTTGCATCCTTTGATAATTTAATCTGCCAATAGCCAGCAGTTCAGTCGAAGGTGCTTAGATACCTGGCAGTTGTCGGTGTATCTATTAGCTCATCTGCAATAGACAAGACCTAATTTCTCTCTTACCATTCTGAGTGTGAGGTTTAGGGACAAGTACTACACGACTAGCCCAAGGGCTGTCTGAGGGCTCAATGACTCCCACGTCTAGCATCCTCAGAACTTCAGATTTGATGCAGTCTCTGACATGGTCAGGGTGCCTGTTATTTTTACTTTTACAGCGTTGTTATGAGCATCAGTTACTTGGTTCTGGTGACCAAGCAGGTGTTGCTCAGGAGACACCAGTATTTCAGTCACCATGGTGACACTGGCACCTGTGTCCCTGTACGCCTCAACCTCAACACCATTTATCAGAGGATGATGCCTATACTTACCCATGTTAAGTGGACAGGCAGCAATGGTGGCAAAGTCAATGCCCCCATCAGAGAATTATGTGGGCCTAACGAAGACTCTTTAAATTCTCCTGACGCTTAACTGTTTCTTTCTTTTTGTGGTCCCCCCATGTGTGAGTTTTCCTACTCACCCTGGTGCGGATGCATTTGTCTGCCTTCTTTCCTAATTCTTGGGGAGAAGTCAGATCCGAGTCCACCAGGTACTGATGCAACAAGTTAGACACACAGTTATTTAAAATGTGCTCTCTCAAGATTAGGTTGTACAAGCCCTGATAATCACTGACTTTGCTTCCATGGAACCAGCCTTCTAGAGCCTTCACAGAACAGTCCACAAAATGGATAAGTTACTTACCTGTAAATCCTAGTTCTCTTCCAGGGGTATCCTCATCAAAGTTGTAAACACTGAATATTCCCGCCCATGTGCGGGGACACCGGAGCATAGATAAACACACATGTATATGCATTAAATGTGTATACATATATATGTGTGTGTGTGTGTGTGTATATATATATGTGTGTATATATAAGAGTGATAATCTTGTAGAGAATCTTAGTACATATATATATCATATACATGTGTAAAACAAAAATGCAGACTTTTCTTTAATTAAACTCATCAAATAGGAGGTAAAAACTTTCTACAATCAAGGAAGAGAGCACAGAAAGTATACACTATTCCATATAAAGAGAAAAACTGCAGTGAAAATACGGGGGCATAATTAGCCAATAGGCTGCATTCAAATTAACATAGCATAACCAAAAAACTGGCACCGTGCCTTTAAGGCCCTGAGCACCTCCAGTTAGGTTACAGTTACGTCAGTACTTTTTTACGGTGATAAGAGGAGTAGGCTAGACAAATTAAACTGCTGTACCTCTAGAATTACTTCTGACGAGGAGGGTGGGTTGTTCATGACTTTGATGAGGATACCCCTGGAAAAGAACTAGGATTTACAGGTAGGTAACTTATCCTTCTCTTCCAGGGGATCCTCATCAATAGTCATAAACACTGAATCTGAATATATTAGCAAGCCCATCCCATACCCCTGTGGACGGAGAGGTAGAAGCACAAGCAGTTTACTTGCCTTAGTTAAATACATTTCTTAACGAAGCCTGACCCACTACAGTGTCTGTCTTTAGCATCTGAATCTAGACAGTAATGCCTTGTAAAAGTATGTACTGATCTCCATGTTGCAGCCTTGCAAAGTTCAGATACTCGTACATTCTGAGAAAGGCTGTCGCTGCTGCATTGCCCCTTGTGGAATGAGCTTTAGGCCTGGCAGTCAATTATTTGTTAGCCAATTGGTAAGCAATCAGAACACATGAGACTATCCACCTAGAAAAGCCCTGCCCGTTCTCATGTGGCCATAGTTTATGAATAATTTATCATATTCTCTGATGTCTTTAGTCTTATTGAGATAAAACAAACACTCTTTTCAAGTCTAGGGAGTGCAAAGTTCTCTCTGCTAGTATTGAAGGTTTAGGGAAGAATGTTGGAAGTGATATGGTCTGATTAATATGAAAGTCAGAAACCACCTTAAGTAAGAACCCAGGATGGGTTTGTAAAACCACCTTGTTATCATTAAACACTGTATAGGGCTCTTTTGAACAAAGAGCCTGAATTTTGCGGACCCTTCTGGTTAAAGTAATCACAACAAGAAAAGCTGTCTTCCATGTAAGATGTTGCAAAGAGGCTTTGAGTATGGGCTCAAAGGGAAGGCCCATGAGTCTAGACAAGACCAAGTTCAATTCCCAAGGAGGGGAAGGTGTACGAACCGCTGGAAACACTTTTCTCAAGCCCTCTAGAAAATCCTTAACCACTGGCATAGTAAAGAATGACGTTTGTGACGGTGATTTACAATAAGCAGTTATGGCGGACAAATGTACCTTAATGGAAGAAAACTGCAATCCTGACTTCGCAAGGTGAAGGAGGTAAAGTAGAATGACCTCCTCTTGAGCCAGAATGGGATTGAAGCCGTTCTGGACACACCACATGTAAAATCTCTTCCACTTGAATGCATAAGAGTGCCATGTTGAGGGTCTTTTGGACTACTTCAGAATATTCATGCATTCCTGTGAGAGGCCTAGATGGCCATTCTGCAGGAATTCAGGAGCAATGCCATCAAGCTCAGCGAGGGATGGTTGAGATGCAAAACTTTCCCCTCTAATTTGTGGAGCAGACCCCGTCTGCACGGCAGTCTCTGGTGAAGCTTTTCTGATATCTGGAGGAAATCCGTGTACCACCATTGACAGGGCCATTCTGGGGCTATTAGTATCATCCTGGTTTTGGCCCTGTAGAATTTGTTGATCACTGTGGGAATTAGGGGAATGGAAGGAAAGGCGTAGAGAAATGTCTCTGACAAGTCTATCAACAGGGCATTCCCCCTCGTCCCTGGTCGGTAAAACGATGATGTGAAGTCTTGGCATTTTTTTTTTCTTTTTGTCGACAAACAGGTCTAACTCAGGATATCCCCATAGTTGGAATATGTCTTTTGCAACGTAGTCATGTAGCACCCAATCATGCGAGGATGAAAAACCGCAGCTGAGGGCATGCGCTTGTGTGTTCTGTTCCCCCTTGAAGGTGAATCGCTGTGATTGTCAGCCTTCTCGCTAATACCCAATGCCAAATCGTTTGTGACTCTGGAGATAGAGGGCAAGATCGAGTGCTCCCCGTTTACTCAAATAGTACATTGTGGTCATGTTGTCTGCTTGGACTAAGATGGAGTTGCCCTTATGTGAGGGCTAGATGAACCGCTCTGAGTTCGAGCAGATTTGTGTGGTATTGCTGCTCTTTGTCTGACCACAGTCCTTGGGCTTGTAGAGAGCCCATATGAGCCCCACAACACTGAAGCGATGCATCCGTTACCAGCATCTGGGTAGGAATGCTCTGTTAAAAAGGAACCCTTACCAACACATGAGGTCGGTAAGTCCACCACCGTAGTAAGTTCTTTGCCACTGGTGAAAGAGGTATTTTGTCTTCTCATTTGTCTGCAAACTGGCTCCACTGATCCTCCAAGTTCTCTTGAAGAGGACTCATGTGTAACCTGGCATTCAGAACAATGAAAATGCAGGAGGCCATGGAACCCAGGAGTGACAATATGTGTCTGGTTGTTGGGGGTAGAGTGTGGAGTATGCTTTGCCACTTTTGTGCTATTGATAATAGTTTCTCCTCCGAAGGACACACTTTTTCGAGGTTTGTGTCCAGTGTTGCTCCCTAGTACTGGAGTCTGTATGGACTTCTGTAGATTTACTGGAAGACCTAGGGATTTGAAGGTATCCAGAGTGATTTTTAGGTGTTGCAAGGTTTGGACTGAAGTGCTGCCTTTCAGTAACCAGTCGTTGACGTATAGGTAAATAAAAATCTTTTTCTTTCTCAAGTGTGCTGCTATTGTTGCTACACATTTGGAAAATGTTCGAGGGGCTGATTTTAGCCCAAAGGGTAGTACCCTGTATTGGTAGTGTTGGGATGCAACTACGAAGCGACTACATTTGCAGTGTTTCACTGCCACTGGGATGTGAAAATATCCATCCTGTAGATCTATGGAACACATCCAGTCCCCTTGATGTAGTTGAGGAAAGACCTGGTGAAGGGCCTGCATTCAGAATTTTTCTTTTCAAATGTACTTGTTGAGATGTCTCAGATCCAAAATAGGTCTGAAAGCTTTGCTGGACCCTTCTTCTCTACCCGGAAATAGCGGGAGTACACCCCTTTTCCTCCATAGCTCTTTTTTGTAGCACAATGAGAACCTCTTCCTGCAGGAGAGGCTGCTGGTAATGACAACCTGTTTTTGTTGGTTGCATCGGCAAAGGAGATGACTTGAAACGTAGAGAATACCAATTTTCAACAATATTTTGCACCCATTTGTCTTTTGTTATGGATTGCAACTCATTTAAATAATCTGTAATAATTCCCCCCACTGGAGTGGGTGACAGGATCAGGGTCCTTATTGTTTCCCTGATGTTTTGGTTGCAGACTGATTTTGCCTGCTGGAGTCATATTCCCTTGTTTTTCTGGACTCGCAGAAAGGTCGTTCTGGTCTCTTGTTGTCTTTGTGCCCATTGAGGAGTTTGAACCCTCTGCTGGTAGGGATGTCTATCATAGGGCCTATACCTTCTATGGTATTCTTGGCGCTTTTCTAGTCCCAGGGCCTTAAGTGTATCTAGATCAGATTTAATCTTGGCCATTTCTTTATCTGTGTGAGCCCCAAATAAAGAATTTTCATTGAATAGAAGGTTCAAAATGCGATGCTGCGCCTCTGGTTTGAGAACCGTTAAGCGAAGCCAAATTTATCATCTTGCACATTTACCATACGCATATCGGTGAGCAGCCAGATCTGAACCATCCACCGCCGTGCTGAATACCTGATTGGCTACTAGGCCTCTTTCTTGTAGGATTTCTTGAAAATCCTGTCGGTCTTCCCTAGGAAGTTTATCGACAAACCTGTTGAGAGAGTCCCACAGGGATCGGTCATACCTTCCTAACAGTGCTGATGCACTAGAGACCTTCATAAAGGAAGCGGAGGTACCGCACATCTTTCTTCCCAACGAGTCCAAATGCTTGCTCTCCTTGTCTGGAGGGACTGTTGAAGATGATGCCATTGAATGGGTTTTCCTGGCTGCCATTAGAATGACAGAACCTGGTGGAGGATCTAAGAAATAAAGGGTCCTGGTCTGGGGCCTTGTATTTCTTTAGGATTCTTGCAGGTGATGCACGCAAGCTTGCTGGTGCCAGAAAAGTGTCCATGGCTGGTTGAAAAGCCCAGGAACTAGCCATAGAAGCTGTCTAGAAGAGGAGTGATAGCGCAGCGTCTTGAATATTATTGACGATGACGGTGTAGGTTTTGGAAGGTCTATGTTAAGTTTATCAGCTCCTCTAACCAACACCTCATGAAAGGTATTTATGTCATCCACTGGAGAGACTCTTGCCAGAAGAGTCTGTTAGCGTAGGGGAATAGTCTTTAGCAGATGAGGTAGAAGCAGTAAACCAGGAAGAGGATCTGCGCCTGTGGTGATGGAATCAAGAGACCCGGGTTCTTGACCTAGGTCTGGATGTCTGTGGCGACCTGCTTCTTGTGCGAAATCGAGGAGTACTGCGCTGTCATCGTGGAGTGGATTAAGCAGATGGTACTGCCACTCACTTGGCTAAAGGCGTTGGAGATGGTATTCTCTGAGAAGATGCCGAGGGGGAATACAACTGAAAATACTGAGAGTCCGGAGGTTGATGAGCTGGGCTCTTGTTTAGGTTTTCCAACCACCTTGGAGAAAGATTTACAGAAGAGACCTGCTAGAGTGCGACGAGGCTCTCAAAGACACAATAGATGACCTACTTGGAATGGCCATGATAGGGTCCTGCGTCTCCTGCACTGATGTCGCACTAGGAGATGATTGTCACCGTTGTGGAGAGCGTGAATGGCACTGAGAAGCTTGCTTCAATACTAACTGTACAAGTGAAGAGTGTCTCGATGTCAAACGACGATGTAGTGTCTTCGACAGAGATCGTCCATGTCTTGACGTCAAGCGTTTTGCTGTAGGCGAATGTCTTGACATCGAACGCCTTGACGCCGAAGGATGTGACACCAGGGGAGTGTGTCTCGATGTCGCACGGCATCTTGTTGCCGTCGATGGAGACCTTGATGTTTGTGCAGGTGGTCCTTGACGCTGATTTCTTCAACGTCAATGGGTCTAGGCGTGCCCTTGACGGAGTATCAGCACGTGAGTGCTGGCTCGATGATGAGCAGTGGGTGACCACCGATGGAGACTTATCCTGTGGAGGTAGCTGTGTCTTCGACGTCGTGTCTCTTGATGTAGTCTGTATCACCGTTGGCAGAGGGATGCTCCTCGACGTCGGATGATGAGGCTGATTCGACGATGACGGGAGTGATGACGCCGACGGGGAACAAACAGGTATTTTCCTACCAGCTGAGGAAGATCTTGCTCGCCTTTTATCTGAAGAAACCTTTTCCCTGGAGAGGTGGATGACGTTTTCTCTCTCTCATGCAGTCCATGAAGGCAAATTCTTTCTCTGTCCTTCAAAGTTCTTTTTGACAGATTCTGGCAATGCTTGCAGGTCTCAGGACAGTGGCTTTGAGGTAAGCATACTATGCAGAGTGTGGATCAGTCTGAGCTTTCTTTTTACCACAAGCAGGACATTTTACAAAAAGGGAAGACATTTTCTTCAGAGAAAAATGTAATTTTACTAGGAAAATAACAAGAGACCTCAAGTAAAATGCAGAAAAATGTAGTTTTACAGCTTTTTTTTGGTTAAAAAAAAAACAAGAAAAAGAGAGCTCAGTGCTCCAGGTTCCTAACAGAAGGAGCGGGAAAAAAGGACTGACCTAACTGTAACCCAACTGTCACCTCACTCTCATCTCTGAGGCATGGTGGGATACTGGAGTTGCTCAGGGCATTAAAGGCACATGCCAGATTTTTGGTTCTGCTATGTAAATTTGGATGCAGCCTATTGGCTAATAATGCTCCTGTATTTTCACTGCAGTTTTTCTCTTTGCATGGAATAGTGTGCACTTTCTATGCTCTCTTCTTTGACTGCAGAAAGGTTTTACCTCTAATTGAGGAGTTTGATTAAACAACAACTTCACAAAAATAAGACATTTTTAGCCTGTTTGTCAGCATAGACTGCATTATTGTTTAACACATGTATATGATATGTATGTATTAAAATTGTCTACCAGATTATTACTCATATATATTTAATGCATATACATGTGTGTTTTTGTATGCTCTGGGGTCCCCGCACATGGGCAGGAATATTCAATGTTTATGACTATTGATGAGGATCCCCTGGAAGAGAACTAGGAAACCCTGAAGGTAAGTACCAGAGTCCACCCCAGCGACCTGAGGAAAGAGGTAAGTTACTGGTTCTACCCAAACCAATCTACAGGACTTCAGAGAAGGATACTGCAAGACCCAGACAAGACTGCAAGAAACCAAAGGAGGATCCTGGAAGAGGAAGACTTGCAGAAGAAGGGGACCAAGCCCAGTTCACGTTGCAGTGTCTGGTGGTGGCAGGAGCCATTACCTACCCGTCTACGGATGCAGGTGTTGGTCGACGGTGAGACAAAGATGGTGAGCAATACAGAACTGGAGCAGATGAAGAGTTCCTAGGTAGTGCAGTCGATGTACCACCACAGATGAAGGATTACAATCAGTCTATGTTGTGGAAAAACCACCATCAAGGTGTGGCAAAGGGAAATGTCACGCTTGGTGGAAAAGTGGTGCTGCCAGGGACCAGCAATGTCCAAAGGGGACTCAACCCATGGGGGGAGCCCCAGGCAACCCTCAGACGTGCAGAGAGTCCAAAGAAGAAGAGGCAGCCCCCAAAGAGGACAACAGGCAAGGAGCCCAGGAGTCGCAGAGAGGCCCACGCAGCACACCTGAAGAGAGGTCCCACGTCGCACGAGAAGCACACAGAAGGCTGTGCGTCGCAGGGAAGAGTGCTCGGTGGTGGCGCTACAAGAAGCCTGAAGATCCCTTGGAGGAGATGCCAACAAGCCTTGGTAGCTGCAAGAGACAGTGCACGGTGGTACTGTCATGCGTGGGAAGGCAAAGATCTACCTTCACCAAAGTTGGATAGCTTGCAGAGAGGACCAAAGGGACCACTCCAGACCACCACCCATGATGCAGGATCCATTCAGCTCAGGATGAGAGGAGAATCACACAGCCAGTCGTTGGTGCAGCAGGAAGTGACCCCTTCACTCCAAGGGAGATTCCTCCTTCCTTCTTGTGCAGACTGAAGACTTGCCGCCCTCAGAGGATGGACATCCGGGGAAATGTTTCAGTTGCTGGAAGTAGCCAGAGAAACAATGTTGAGGGTGAAGTCATCGCTGGAGCTGCAGATTGTAGGTTCCTGTGGAGTGCAGTTGTGGTTCCAGTGGCCAGAAGTCAAAGTAAAGGTTGCAGAGAATTCCTACTGGAGTCTTGCACGTCGAATCTGGGGACCCACCCAAGAGGGAGACCCTAAATAGCCCTGGAAGGGGGATTGGTCACCTAGCCAGGTGACCACCTATCAGGACGGGCCTGTGACATCACCTGCCTGACCTGGCCACTCAGATGCTCCCAGAGGCCTTTACCCACCTTGTATTCAAGATGGCAGAATCAATGGGCCATTCGGAGGAGCGCTGGGCACCACCCCTACGGTGGTGATGGACAGGGGGGGGGGGGGTTTACCCCCCTTCCATTGTTCAGTTTTGCGCCAGAGCAGGGACTGGAGATCCCTGATCTGATGCAGACTGGTTTATGCGAGGAAGGCACTAAATGTGCCCTTCAACGCATACCAGTGGCTTGGGGAGGGTACCCCTCCCAAGCCATGTAACACCTATTTCCAAAGAGAGAGGGTGTTACCCCTCCCCCAAGGGAAATCCTTTGTTCTGCCTTTCTGGGCTTGAGCTGGTCAACCAGCAGAAGGGCAGAAATAAGTCTGAGGGGAGGCAGCAGCTTGGGCTAAACAGAAAAACCCAGAAAGCTGGTAAGAGTAATGCTGGTGGTCCTCTAAGGATCCCCAGAGTGCATGGAATCATCCAACTAATACTGGCAACAGTATTGGGGTATGATTGCAACATATTTGATACCTTTCATGCCCAGGTTCGGAGTTACCATTATGTAGCTGGACGTAGGTAGTGACCTATGCCCAGTACACGCGTAAAATGGCGTACCCGCACTCACGAAGTCCAGGAAAATGGACCTGGAGTTCATAGGGGCACCTCTGCTCATGCAGGGGTGCCCTGACACACAGGTAGGTGCACCCTGCCCTCTGGGCTAGAAGGGTCTACCATAGGGGTGACTTATGTGACCTGATGTAGTGATCCGAAGTCAAAAGGGTGGATGCAACTTTTCACGCAGGCTGCAATGGCAGATCTGCAGACACATTTTACATGGACTCCCATGGGTGACATAATACATGCTGCAGCCCATGGGGAACCCCTGGTGCCCCAATGCCCTGGGTACTATATACTATGGACCTATAAGGGGACACAGGTATGCCAAATGTGGGGTGTTTGTGGTCCAAGCAAACAAGTTCAAAGGGAGAGAGAGCACAGACACTGGGGCCCTGGTTAGCGGGATGCCACTGAACACAGTCAAAACATACTGACAACAGGTAAAACGTGGGGGTAACCGAGCCAAACAGAGGGTACTTTCCTACATGGTCGTTCCAGGCAAGTTCAGTGGTGTGAGTGAATTTGATTCTGTTGCTGGAGGAGAAGATGGTGTTGAGGGGGTGTCCATCTCTGTGGATGGGTTTGGAGACTACTTGCGCGAGTCCAATGTTGTTGAGTTTCTCCAGCAGGGATGTGGAATTAGTGTCCTAGGGGTCATCGATGTGGAAGTTGAGGTTGCCAAGCAGCATTTAGTGAAGAGAGTCAATGGCGAGGGGGGCAACAACGTTGCTGATGGTGTCACAGAATGCAGGATGGGGTCCTCGTGGTCTGTATGAAAGGTCCCTCTTAAATTGGTCTTCGTGCTGATGTGTAGTAGGAAGTTAAGGTGCCCCTGACAAGTGTTAGGTCCCCATTCATAGCAGAGCATTGGATAGTTTCTTTGAATATTATGGTGATTCCTCTGCCATGCTTGTTGGGGCGTTCCCAGTGTATCATCCTGTATCTGTCGGGGGCGGCGCTATCTGGGTTGGAAGCAGGGTTGAGCCATGTTTCAGTGATGAAGGTGACATCTGGAGTGAGGGTGGTGATTGTGTCCCACGTTTCTGTGGAGTGTTTTCTGAGGGAGCGGGAGTTGAGCAGGATGCAGGGTAGCAGTTCCAGGTTGATAATGCTCTTCTCAGAGGTAGTGGTGTTGGGTCCTGTGTGGGTAGGTGATCCTGTGAGGTAGGAGAAGCGGCAGTGGTGGCAGGCAAGAGGTCCTTTGGCGGAGCTCTTATTACTCTTCTTCCGCTTTTGTGACTTGCCCGAAAGCCTGGCCGACCTTGACTAATACAACGATCGCTTGGAGTGCCTCTGCCACAGATTCCGGGACCTTCCCCTCAACTGGGATTGAGACCGGTGTGGCATCGCACTCCGAGGAAGAAGGATTTTGAGGGATCGCTCCCTTAGGGTCCTGGGATGCATGGTGCAACATTTGATGCAGGCCTTGGTGTTGTGGTCGCGCTCGAGGCACCAAAGGCAGACAAAGTGTGTGTCCAGGAGCGACATGTCAATGACAGGCACCGAAGGGCTTGAACCAGCCTTCCTTGTGGATATCCCTGCCACACCAGGAGCCAGACTTGCGGTGGGGATCAGACCGCCGCACGCCAGGCAGTGATCGCCACATTACGACCCTGACGGTCGGACTGCCAGGGGACCGCCGTGCCCACTAGGAACATAGTTCCCGAAGTGCTGACGGAAGTCAGAGTCCTGATCAGCCTTGGCAGCACTGAGTTCAGTGATACCGCACTGATCCCAAGTCCAGTTTCCGCCAGCCTTTTCATGGCAGGGACCTCAGCATGAGAAGGCTGCCGGAAACAAAGTGCAGTGGGCCACAGGGGAGCCTTGACATGGGAAGCGCTTGGCCATCCTGCCCAGCACCCTCGGAATGCGCATTCCAAAGTTGCTGGTGTGCTACGATACTGGTCTTGGCTCCCTTAAGAGAGCCGAGATCAATACCATAGAACTATTCCTGTCGAGCTGACCGACAGGAATGTCATAATACGATGTTCCCACCGGTCGGCCCGGTGGGAACATCGTAATACAGTGGGGTGTGAGGCAGCGGAGGTGATAGCCGCCTCATTGCTGCAAGTTTGGCTGAATAGGTAAGTCTAAGAGAGTAGATTTGGTAGGGTTACTACATGTCTTAAGTTTTCTAGCTATGCATATGGTCCTAAGATCCTGGAACATAATAGCCCACTACCTCAGTCAGTTTTAAAAAAGCGTGGCTACTCATACATGGGGGTCTCAAGGCGCCGGGGGTGGGGGCTAATCCGAAGAGCCTCATCTTGAGGTTCTTCCTGAAGATGGTGAGCTATGAGCTTTGTCTGAGGTGCAGGGTAAGGTTGTTTCAGCCCTTTGCTGCGATGAAAGTGAAGGATCATCCTCCGTTGGTGGTTTTCTGAATGCAAGAGATGGTGGTCAGGGCCAGCTGGGCAGAGCGGAGGGATCTGGCAGGGGTGTGGAAGGAGACAGAGTGGTTCAGGTAGGCTGGTCCTCCATTGTGTATCGCCTTGTACGTGTGAGTGAGTATCTTGAAGGTGATTAGTTTCTTGACCAGGAGCCACTGGAGGGTCCTCAGGTGTTGGAGATATGTTCTCGGCGCGGGAGGTCTAGGATGAATTTGGTGGCGGAGTTCTGGATGAGCTGTAGTTTCTTGATGTTTCTCGTCGAGGTGCTAGCATAGGGGGCGTTGACGTAGTTGAGCTTGCTTGTGACTAAGGCATGGGTGACTGTCCTGCGGCCGTCTGCTGGGATCCATCTGAAGATTTTTGGAAGTTTCAAGGGTGTGTGTCAGCAGGAGGAGGCGAGTGGGTTAACCTGGCGGGTCATGGATAGGGAGGAGACCTACTGAGTCAGATCAGCTCCCTCAACTAATTACATGTTCTTAGAGTAGTATATGTAGTACGTGCCTACTTCAAAGTTCTAAACTTTACAACAATTTAGAGAAATGGCTATGCTTGACGTATGCCTACCCAAGCTAAAAGTTTAGGAGTTCCTGAAGTTACTAGTATACTATGTTCCCAACAGTTAGAAGTGATCTTTCGTATGGAAGGTCACTGATGACCAAGTGGTAAAACAAAGCAAGTGTTTTATCCCATCGCTGCACCACCAATGTAGGAGGCTAGCTCAGTTTATGTTGTACACCTATGGTGTGTCACCCTATACTGAGTCCAGGCAACCCTTAGTGATAATGAATAGGCATCCAGATAGCAAAAGCTGTCTAGGGGTGTAGGAAGCTCACTCTCTAAATACTATACCAAAGTGAGGTATAGTGTGCACAGAGTCTAGCGGCTCCCCTGAGGCTTTACAGAGGCTAAAGTAGATAATACTAATGCTCTCTATTGTGGTAGTGTGGTCGACCAGTTAGGATTATCAGAGGGCAGTGCTAAGCATTTGTTGTAAATACACAGCCAAGCAATGAGGCACACACTCAATGACTAGCTCCAGGCCAATTGTTTATGTATCAAAAATATACTTTGTTGCTTTATTTCTAGAACCAAAAGGATCTTTACTGCATGTAAGTACAGTTTCAAGAAAGTATCTCTTTTAAGTATCAAATGTACTTTGTTTAGAATACATAGCTAAAACAGTTTATAGGTAAGCAATACTTTTCAATTTCAAAAGTGGACACAGGGCAATTTCTCACAGAAAGCAATGCAGTCCTAGGGGAGGAAAAGTAACAACACAATTTCCAGGTAAGGACTTGACTTACGATCCCAGTCTTCGGGGGTTAAGGTGTCCACATGGCAAAGTTTAGGAAGACACCAAAGGTGCACCACCAGCAACACAGGGCCGGCCGGGTGCAGAGGTCAAAGATGGTGTTGAGCACCCAATGAAATCCTACTGAGACAGGGGGTGCTCAGAAAGAAACAGCTTGCAGGCAAGTACCAGCGACTTTAAAGCACGGATCTGGGGGGTTTGAACCGCACAAAGGGGGTCACAGGTCAGCACCAAATACACACCCTCAGCGGAAAAGGGGCTTGAAAGTGGGAACCTCAGGGGTCACAAAGATGCTGCAGGCGTCGTCCAGGGAGTTGACTGAAGAAAATCAAATGCTGGGCAGGTAAGTAGAGGGCGAACGGATGTTGCTGGACTGTCGGTTGGGTTCCCCAAGACCAGGGTGCTGGGGGTGCAGGGGTACCTTTAGGTGCAGGGAAATCTTCACCGGAGCCGGTCCCAGTCAGGGGGGGACCTCAGGATTTATGCTGCAGGCATCATCGTGTTGGTCAGAGGGGTCAACCAATGGTGCACTTGAGGACAGAATCACCTGGGGACCTTCTCTGGACCGGTGGGCCACCTGGACAAGGGCAGTGGGTGTCAGGTGCAGAGTGGGCAAGACTCGTGGATCCCAGGCGACTCTGGAGTCCTTGGAGGTTTCTTTGTGGACAGGGAAGCTGTCCTTCGGAGATCTTGGTCTTTGGGAAGGTAGGCACTCCTTTGGGGGTTTGCAGACGTCACTGGTCCTGCAGGACGAGTCGTCTTCTTGTAGTATAGTAGTTGACGCTGCAGACAGGCCGGTAGGGCTGGGACCAAGTCAGTTGTCATCTGGAGTCTTCTCTGCTGGTGCAGCTCTTTAGACCTTCTTTTCAGGTTGCCAGGAATGTGAAGAGCAAGGTTCAAGGGTGCTCCTAAATATTAAATTTAGGGTGTTGCAGGGGTCAGAGGGCAGTAACCAATGGCTACTATCCCTGAGGGTGGCTATACCCCTTCTGTGCCCACTCCCTTTGGGGAGGGGACGCATTCCTAACCCTACTGGCTAACATCTTTCAAAGCAATATGGAGGATTCTGCCAGGAGGAGTTCACCTCAGCTTTGGGCACCATAGGGGTGGTCCCAGCTGGGGTGGAACTCCTCCTGGTGTTTACTAATTTTCTCACCGGACCTGCTGCCAAAAGTGGGGCCTGGTCCAGGGGGCGGGCATCTCCACTAGCTTGAGTGTCCTGGGCAGTCTCACAGAAGGTAGGAGCTCTTGTGACTCACCGCCAAGTGTTGAAACATTCCTACAAGGGGGAACTATGAAGCACCCCGACCCAGAGCAGGCTTTGTTACTAACCCCAGAGAGCACACAGGCTCCCAACCCATGGGGTCAGAAACTTGTCTGGCAGGCTGGCAGAGACCGGTCAGCACTACACTAGAGGGTTGGGTGAAATACAAGGGGCATCTCTAAGATGCCCTTGTAGGAAAGTACTCTCTTTTTAGCATGGTTACCCCATTTTCTGCATGTCAGTGTGTTTGACTGTGTTTACTGGAATCCTGCTAACCAGGACCCTACTGATTATGCTCTCTCTCCTCTAAATTGTGTCAGTGAATACTGGTAACTCAGTATTTCACCCAGAATTGTCATACTAGTTCCCCCTTATAAGTCTCTACTATATGGTACCTAGGAACTATATGGTACCCAGGGCACTGAGGTTCAAGGGGATCCCTATAGGCTGCAACATTTCTTTTGCCATCCATAGGGAGCCCATGCAAAGGCTTCTGCAGGACTGCCATTGCAGCCTGCGTGAAAAGGTGTGTCACGCAGGCTGCAATGGCAGTCCTGCAGAAGTCTTTGCATGCCCCCCCTTTATGCCTGATATTTATCCTGCCTTGACTGAGAAGTGAACTGGGATCCTGCTAACCAGGCCCCAGCACCAGTTTTCTTTCACTTAAAAACTTACCATTTGTAGGAAGTTGGCTCTGTATAAACTATTTCAAAGTGAGAAATAGTGTGCACAGAGTCCAAGGGTTCCCCTTAGAGGTAAGATAGTGGCAAAAATAGATAATACCAATGCTCTATTTTGTGGTAGTGTGGTCGAGCAGTAGGCTTATGAGAGGGTAGTGTTAAGCATTTGTTGTACACACAAAGGCAATAAATGAGGAACACACACTCAAAGACAATTCCAGCGCAATAGGTTTTTGGATTGAAAAATATCTTTTCTTCGTTTATTTTAAGAACCACAGGTTCAAGATTTACAAACAATACTTTAAATGAAAGGTATTTCACTCAGGTATTCTAGGAACTTTGAATTATCACAATAGCATGCACAGTTTTGAACACAAATGACAATAAGCTATTTGAAAAGTGGACAAAATCAACAGTTTCTGGGGGAGGTAAGTAAATTTTACGTTCACAGGTAAGTAAAACACTTACAGGGTTCAAAGATGGGTCCAAGGTAGCCCACCGTTGGGGGTTCAAGACAACCCCAAAGTTACCACACCAGCAGCTCAGGGCCGGTCAGGTGCAGAGGTCAAAGTGGTGCCCAAAACACATAGGCTTCAATGGAAATAGGGGTGGCCCGGTTCCAGTCTGCCAGCAGGTAAGTACCAGCATCTTCAGAGGGCAGACTAGGGGTGTTTTGTAGGGCACCAGGGGGGACACAAGCAGGCACAGAAAGTACACCCTCAGCGGCACAGCGGCGGCCGGGTGCAGAGTGCAAACAAGCGTCGGGTTTTCTACAGGAATCAATGGGGAGACCCGGGGTTCTCTTCAACGATGCAGGCAGGCAAGGGGGGGCTCCTCGGGGTAGCCACCACCTGGGCTAGGCAGAGGGTCACCTGGGGGTCGCTCCTGCACTGGAGTTCGGTTCCTTCAGGTCCTGGGGGCTGCGGGTGCAGTGCTGTTTCCAGGCGTCTGGTTCCTTGAAGCCGGCAGTCGCGGTCAGGGGGAGCCTCTGGATTTCCGCTGCAGGCGTCGCTGTGGGGGCTCAGGGGGGTCAACTCTGGCTACTCACGGGCTCGCAGTCACCGGGGAGTCCTCCCTGTAGTGTTAGTTTTCCACAGGTCGAGCCGGGGGCGTCGGGTGTAGAGTGGAAATTCTCACGCTTCCAGCGGGAAACGTGTGGTCTTTAAAAGTTGCTTCTTTGTTTCCAAAAGTTGCAGTTTCTTGAACAGGGCCGCTGTTCTCTGGAGCTTCTTGGTCCTTTAGATGCAGGGTAGTCCTCTGAGGCTTCAGAGGTCGCTGGACCCTGTTGGATGCGTCCCTGTTGCAGTTTTCTTCGAAGTAGGGAGACAGGCCGGTGGGGCTGGGGCCAAATCAGTCGTCGTCTCCGTCTTCACTGCAGGGCTTCAGGTCAGCAGTCTTTCTTCTTTTTTAAGTTGCAGGAATCTATCTTCCTTGGTTCCGGGAGCCCCTAAATACTCAATTTAGGGGTGTGTTTAGGTCTGGGAGGGCAGTAGCCAATGGCTACTGTCCTGGAGGGTGGCTACACCCTCTTTGTGCCTCCTCCCTGTGGGGAGGGGGGCACATCCCTAATCCTATTGGGGGAATCCTCCATCTGCAAGATGGAGGATTTCTAAAAGTGAGAGTCACCTCAGCTCAGGACACCTTAGGGGCTTGTCCTGACTGGGGAGTGACTCCTCCTTGTTTTCCTCATTATCTCCTACAGCCTTGCCGCCAAAAGTGGGGGCAGTGGCCGGAGGGGCGGGCATCTCCACTAGCTGGGATGCCCTGTGACGCTGTAACAAAGGGGGTGAGCCTTGGAGGCTCACCGCCAGGTGTTACAGTTCCTGCAGGGGGAGAGGAGAAGCACCTCCACCCAGTACAGGCTTTGTTCCGGGCCACAGAGTGACAAAGGCACTCTCCCCATGTGGCCAGCAACATGTCTGGTGTGTGGCAGGCTGGCTAAAACTAGTCAGCCCACACTGGAAGTCGGATATGTTTTCAGGGGGCATCTCTAAGATGCCCTCTGGGTGTATTTTGCAATAAAGTGCACACTGGCATCAGTGTGCATTTATTGTGCTGAGAAGTTTGATACCAAACTTCACAGTTTTCAGTGTAGCCATTATGGTGCTGTGGAGTTCGTGTATGACAAACTCCCAGACCATATATTCTTATGGCTACCCTGCACTTACAATGTCTAAGGTTTTGCTTAGACACTGTAGGGGCATAGTGCTCATGCACTTATGCCCTCACTTGTGGTATAGTGCACCCTGCCTTAGGGCTGTAAGGCCTGCTAGAGCGGTGACTTATCTATGCCAGAGGCAGTGTTAGGTTGCCATGGCACTCTGAGGGGAGTGCCATGTCGACTTAGTCATTTTCTCCCCACCAGCACACACAAGCTGGCAAGCAGTGTATATGTGCTGAGTGAGAGGTCCCTAGGGTGGCATAAGACATGCTGCAGCCCTTAGAGACCTTCCCTGGCATCAGGGCCCTTGGTACCAGGGGTACCAGTTACAAGGGGCTTACCTGGGTGCCAGGGTTGTGCCAATTATGGAGACAAAGGTACAGTTTAGGGAAAGAACACTGGTGCTGGGACCTGGTTAGCAGGGTCCCAGCACACTTTCAAATCATAACTTAGCATCAGCAATGGCAAAAAGGCAGGGGGTAACCATGCCAAGAAGGCATTTCCTTACACCACTGTTTCCACAATTGGCACATCCCTGGCACACAGAGAAGTCCCTTGTAAAAGGTAACAGTGGTACCAAGGGCCCTGTATCCAGAGAAGGTCCCTAAGGGCTGCAGCATGTGTTGTGCCACCCTAAGGGACCTCTCACCTAACACATGCACACTATCATTGCAGATTGTATGTGTTGGTGGGGAAAAAAAGGCAAAGTCGCATAGCAATCCCCCCCAGGAAGCCATGCACACAAAATGATGCCTGTGGCATAGGTAAGTCACCCCTCTAGCAGGCCTTAAAGCACTAAGGCAGGGTGCACTATAACACATGTGAGGGCATAGCTGCAAGAGCAATATGCCCCTACAGTGTCTAAGTCCATTCTTAGACATTGTAAGTACAGTGTGCCATGTTAAGTATATGGTCCAGGAGTTTGTCAAAACAAACTCTACAGCTCCATAATCGCTACACTGAATAGTGGGAAGTTTGGTATTAAACTTCTCAGAATAATAAACCCACACTGATGCCAGTGCTGAATGTATTACAAAATCCACACAGAGGGCATCCAAGAGATGCCCACTGTATTCTACGTAATCCTTTAGTGCAGGACTGACTGGTCTGTGCCAGCTTGCCGCCGAGGGACGAGTTTCTGACCTCCTGGGGTGAGCGCCTATGTGCTCTCTGAGGCCAGAAACAAAGCCTGCACTGGGTGGAGGTGCTTCACACCTCCCCCTGCAGGAACTGTAACACCTAGCATTGAGCCTTAAAGGATCAATCAGACTTCGTGTTACAACGCCCCAGGGCACTCCAGCTAGTGGAGATAGCCCCCACTTTTTGCGGCAAGTCCGGGGAGATAATGAGAAAAACAAGGAGGAGTCACCCCCTCAGCCAGGTCCACCCCTAAGGTGACCAGAGCTGAAGTGACCCCCTCCTTGGAAAATCCTCCATCTTGTTTTGGAGGATTTAGCCAATAGAATTAGGGATGTGCCCCCATCCCCACAGGGAGGAGGCACAAGGAGGGTGTAGCCACCCTCAGGGACAGTAGCCATTGGCTACTGCCCTCCAGCCCTAAATGGACCGTACGGACTTCTTTGACTGCTCCTTAAAATCATGCAGGAAACATTCCGACTGAGAGACAGATGTTGGAAGGTGAAAGCGTGCGGCAGCCCTGTCCACTAGATTGTGGAAAACACCTATATCCTTAGGTGGAGAATCAGAAGGGCGAGGTGGTGGTGGAGAAGGAATGGGGGCTAAATAGTCATCCCATTCCTCAGTGGGATGTTGCGGGGTAGAAATCTCTCCTTCTTCCTCTTCTTCCCCTGAAGTGGAACCTTCATCTCCAGGGGGTGCGGCTAAAACAGAGTGAGGTGTCATCCTGGGAGTAGCTGGAGGTAGAGGGACCTTTCTTGGCGTAGCAGGAGAAGCTGGCGGTGGTGGCTGATCTTCTGCTGTAACTGGGAACCTCCTCTTATAATCCTGTAACATGGATTGTAAATCCTGGATTAAGGAGGAAGGCATCTGAATAGAGTCTCTTGGCTGAGGCTCTCTCGGTTGGTAATAGCGTTCTTGATGTGAGTAATATGGCTGGTATTGGTCATACTCATCATCGTCGTCCTCTTCCTGGTATTTAACGTGGAGCTGTGATGGGCTGTGGGCACCTCCGAATGGGCCCTCATCGGATTCCTCCCAGTCAAGTAGATGACTGGGTACTAAAGTTGACACCTTTCTTGGAGACATGTCTGTGGGATAAATCTCTGATCCTGACCATGGCTCGAAGATCCAGGGACCTGGAAGAGGTAGGAGTAGCCTCTATCTGTCTGACAGGCACCAGTGGCATAGTAGATGGTGTGAATGTTGAAGATGCCGTTGACGGTACTGTGATCAGGGATGATTTTTCCATCTACGATAGTGTCGACGACAGTGGTCTCGCGACGGTGGTCTCGTCGACGATGGCTTCTTCGACTGTGTCTTCGTCGACGGTGAAATGGGCGACAACGCTGTCGTAGGTAATGTTATAGTCGACGGGGCTTTCGCCGACGGTGTTATCAGCGACGATGTTGTCGTCGACGACGGAGTCGATGTTGTTAACGACGCCCTACGTTCTGGAATCCTCGTAGATGGAGGTTTGATTGAGGGGATAGGAGCCCTTACTGTTGACGTTAATGTAGTCATCGCCGACGATGGTCTCGTCGACGAGGTAGTGGAGACGGTAGCTGTAAACACAGTCGTCGTCACGGTCGTCGACGGTGGTGTCGTCGACTTAATTTTAATGGTTACTTTTCTAGAAGAAGAAGGCTCTGAGGAAGGAGAAAGACGGTAGGACTCCTTCTTTTGAAGAGGAGAGGAAGGCTCAGAGGAGATTGAAGTCTGTAAGCCTTTTCCATGATGTAATTTCTGCCTCTTTCGAGATTTTTCCGTCTGGCCCAGGTCCTCAGATTTGGACCTTTTGTGTGGCCTTTCTGACCCACTCTCCTCACCTGAAGTACAGGATTTTGCTTGTAACCATGTCAGGAGTCTACCCTCACGGTCTCTGAGGGTTTTTGTGGAGAAAGTACGACATATCTTGAAGTCCTTCACCTGGTGTTGAGGGTAGAGGCAAAACAAGCAGTCTTTATGTGGATCATCCACATGGAGCCTTTTCTTTCACCAGGTCTTGCAAGGACGGGAAAGGCCTTTTCTAGAAAAATCTGACATCTTTTAAGTTATTTGAGAGAAAAAAGCTTCTGAAGTAGAAGAAAACTGAGCAGAGCTCAGGGAGACTCCCTTCACACGACGTGCTGTAGAAAATCTGAGGGAAGGAGCTTCTCTGAAGAGTGTTCTAGAGGGTGCTGGTGCCTGATTGGCCAGCAGGCAAGTTTGGGTCCTTTTCACAAGAGGACCTAGATAGGCTTTTTGGGTGACTGGTATTTCCATTATAACCTATGGCAAAAAAAAATGTTTTGTTAATTATTACTATTTTATGTACTGTGGGACTCCCACTTCGACGACGGGGATGATTCAAGCATGTGAATTTATGAAAGATCCAATACTGGATAACAAAGGAATCTCCCTTGGAGTCAAGGAGTCACCCCTCTGCTTCAGCATGCATCCCTCTGCAGCGACAACCGGTGGCGTGAGTCCCCTCTCCTTATAAAGTGCGTGGATCCAGCATCACGGCTGATGGACTGAAGTGGTCCTAACGTCCTACTGTCCAACTTTGGTGGAGGTAAGAGCTTGCGTCCCCACGCAAGACAGTACCCCGTGCATCGCATGTTTTGCAATTGCCAAGGTTTGTTGGCACCCTTCCACGAACTTCTTTGTGCACAGTGCAGCTCTGGCCCCCAAGCACTCCTTCCTGTGATGCACAGCTTCCTGCGTGGTTCTCTGGCAAAGTGTAGTGCTGCTTGAGCCTCCTTTTGCAACTTTTTTGTCCTGTGCTGCAGGATTCCTGTGTGCGCTGCCTGGTCTTCTGAGAGCCCACTCTGACAATCCCTCCTGTTTAGAGGCCACCAGGTCCCTCCTGATCCCGGACAGCGCCATTTTCCGCTAACCGCGAGCTTTGAGTGTGCCAAGGCTTATTGGCGGAATCCAGCGATGCAAACCAGACTGCAAAAATCCATCCGGACATCTTCTGCATCAACTAGGAACGTGCATCTGTCTTCTTGGGTGCAGTACTAACTGTTGTTCTTCACAGGTAGTTCTTCTTTTGCACCTTTATGCGGGTTAGCAGGGGCTCGTTTTCTCCATGGAGTCTTCAGTGCTTCTTGGACTTGGTCGCCTTCTTCCACAGGTCTTCAGGACCAGGAATTCTTTGTTGGTGTCTTGCAGTCTCTTCTAGTTCTTGCAATATCTTCTTTCTTGTATTCTTGTGTATTCTAGGAAAGTTACTCTGATTTACTCCTGCTTTCCTGGATTCCAGGGTGTGTTCTATTACTTACCTTTGGTGTTTTCTAATACTCCCAGCGCCCCTCTACACACTACACATGCCTAGGTGGGAAACCGACTTTCCCATTCCACTTTCTTAATATATGGTTTCTGTTACCCCTAGGACCATTTCTAACTATTGTGAGTTTGACTATTTGCACTGTTTTCTAACTGTTTTTACAGCTATTTCTACATAAGAGTGTATATAATTTGGGTATTACCTCCTAAGGAAGTATAGTCTCTGTGGTATTTTTGTCAATTGTGTCACCAAAATAAAGTACCTTTATTTTTGTAACACTGAGAATTTTCTTTCCTGTGTGTGAGTACTGTGTGACTACAGTGGTATTGCATGAGCTCTGCATGTCTCCTAGTTAGGCCATGGCTACTCATCCACACTACCCCTAGAGAGCCTGGCTTCTAGACACTATCTACATTTCACTAATAAGGGATAACTGGACCTGGTGTAAGTACCTTAGGTACCCCACTACAAACCAGGCCAGCCTCCTACATCCCTCTGTTTACATTTTTCAATAAATCCAACAATGGCTTCAGTGTGGGTTTCTTGAACCGAGAAGTTTGATACCAACTTCCCTGTCTTCAGTGAAGCCATGATTGAGCTGTGGAGTTCGTAATGACAAAATCCCAGCCCATGTACTCAATATGGCCATGCTGCACTTACAGTGTCTAAGATTGGACTTAGACAATGTAGGGGCATATTGCTCATGCAGCGATGCCCTCACTTGTGGTATAGTGTACCTTGCTTTAGGGCTGTAAGGCCTGCTAGAGGGGTGACTTACCTATGCCACAGGCATTGGTTTGTGGGCATGGAACCCAGAGAGGGATGCCATGTGACTTTACCTTTTTTCACCCCACCAGCAAAACAAGTTTCAATGGCAATGTGCATGTGTTTGGTGAGGGGTCACTTAGGGTGGCATTAATACATGCTGCAGCCCTTAGGGACCCTTCCTGGCCACAGGGCCTTTGGCACCACTGGTACCTTCCACAAGGGACTCAGCTGTGTGCCGGGGTGTGCCAATTGTGGAAGCAATGGTACAGTTTAGGGAAAGAACACCGGTGCTGAGGATTGGTTAGCAGGGTCAGCACACACTCAGTCAGGTTAGTGTGTTAGGATCCCAGGGGCAGGGGGGAGAAACAAATTACTAGAGGTAAGTACTAAGAATCCCACAGGCGCCTGGGTGCAGAGCTGTTATGGAGCCTGGTGTCCCATAGGCTAACGTAGGACCGTCGCGGTTGGATTTGTATGGATTCAGGACCCTTCCCAGTGTACCCAGAGGAAACCAGCTAGCACAAAAGTATGGAGAGTGCCCCCATTGATAACTAACACCGGAGTACCAACACCAGGGAGCCCAGGTGCACAGGGATGAACTGGCATCGGAAACCCTCGAAGTCAATGGAAGCCTCAGTTCTCTTGCTGCTGTCGCGACCTGTGGACCAGGCCAGTGGAACCAGGAGGTGGATTCCGGACGTGGAGAGCCTGAAAAAGAAGGGGACAGTGTCCAGACCACTCGGAGATGTCCAGGCGGTGCAAGTAGGCAATGTCCACCTTCTGGGCGGTGAAGTTCCTGCAGGACAGTGAAGGATGCAGGAGATCCTTGGAGTCATCCATCAGCTATCCCACATTGGTCACCGAATTGCAAGAAGGACAGTGGCCAGCAGGACCACTAAGCCTTGGTAAATGCAGAAAGCTGATGCAAGGAAGATTGCAGGTTTTGGAGGACCAGCAAGGTCCTACTGACTCGACCTTTGGAAGGGAGTCAGGGCAGTCTTTCAGCAGCGAGGAAAGCCTGTCGGAGTCAGAGGAGCCCTCACGAAAGACCCACTGGTAGCAGGCATAGGGAGTTGCAGGGAAGCCTTAGCAGCACAGCAAAAGAGGAGTCCCACGTCGCAGGAGTTGCAGAGTGGAAGCTGAATCTGGAGTTGCAGAGTGCTGGAGACTTGGGCTACTAGGAGCTCAAAGATCTATTGGAGGAAGAGCCAACAAGCCTTGGCTTGGCAAAAGCAACAGTTGTGGTGCACAGGGGTTCTGTTCCAGAGGCTGCAGCAAGGGACCACCGTCTCCCAAGTTGCTCAGAAAACAAGTTGGACCAAGACAGGACCACAGAACCACCACCTGTGAGCAGAGCCTTTATTTACACTGTATGTGGGACAGCAGGATCCACCAACCATTTGTCATGCAAGGGAGTGAATCCTTCATTCCAAGGGAGAATCGTTCTTGCTTCTTGGAAGCAGGCAGAGGCCTTGTGACTGGAGGATGCACAGCCACAGATTTTCAGAAATATTACAGGAGCTGGAGAAACATTGTTGAAGTGGGAGCCCTCCCAACTGGATACAGTCTTGTTTGAGTTCCAAAAGCAGACCAGCAGCGGTTCCAGAGGCCAGGAGCAGAAGATGTCTTGCAGAGTTCCCTGCAGAATCTTGCTCGACAAATCTGAGCACCCACCCTCGGGGGAGCCCTTAAGTAAACCTAAAAGGGGATTGGTCACTCTCTGTAGTGACCCACCTATCAGAGGGGGTCAGGGACGTCGTCTATGTGGTCTAACCAGTCAGATGCTCCCAAGGGCCTCTGTCCACTTTGTTTCCAAGATGGCAGAATCAACCGGCCATCTGGCAGAGCTCTATGCACCTCCCTAAGAGGGTGGGGGTGTGGACAGTGGGGTGCTCACTTCCATATGCTTTGTGTAGTTTCATGCCAGAGCGGTAATCGGGATTCCTGAACTGGTGAAAACAGGATTATGCAAGGAGGGCACCAAATATGTCCTTAAAAGCAGTCTGGTGGCACTCATAGATCACCCAACCCCAGCCCAGAGACACCTGTTTCAAAGGGAGAGGTGGTCACACACCTCCCTTGCAGGAAATCCTTTGTTCTGGCTGCCCCTCCTTGAGTTAGGCTCATCAGCAGGAGGGCAGAAAAATGTCTGGGGTCAGCAGCAGCGTGGGCTGGCAGACAGAACCCGTAAGGCTGCACAGGCAGAACTGGGGCATCCTCTAAGGAACACCGAAAATACACAGGATCATGCAGCTAGCACTGGAATTGATGCTGTTGCATGATTCCAACATGTTTGATACCAAACATGCCTAGGTTCGGAGAAGCCATTATGTAGTTGGAACAGAGAAAGTGTTGACCATTGTCCACTACATACCTTAAAATGGCTTACCAACACTTACAAAGCCCAGGGAATGGAGAGTGGAGTTTGTAGGGGTACCCCACTCATTCAGGGGTACCCTCACACTTAAGGACATGCACCCTGCCCCTTGGGCTGAAGGGCCTACCAGAGGTGCGACTTAGGCCCTCATTACAACATTGGCGGTAAAAGCCGCTTACCGCCGTGCAGAAGACCACCAACACACCGCGGCGGCAACAGAACTCCGCCACAGCTATTATGACCCACAGCACAGAATCCGCCAAAATTGAGACACCCACACAAGTCCGCCACACCAAAGGTCAGTGATAAACTGGCGAAAACAAAACCTCCACCGTCAAGCCAACAGACATACGCCCACACTATCACGACACACAAATCAACGCGGAAGTCTTTGAACTGCGGTGTTCCATTGGTGGTACACACCGCTGCGCTCAAAATACACACACACATTCAAAACACTACCACATTGGACAATTCGAAACACACACACCTGATACCCATACACACACCACTCCCACACACTCAATACAATATAAAACACCCACCCACATCACCCACAAACCCCTACGACCAAAAATCCTGAACGAAGGCCAGAGAGAGACACCACAAACAACTACCAAGAATCCACAGGCACACAATACCATCACCCACAGAACTTCCACGCACCTCACACAACACACCACTAAATATCACCCCACCTATCACTATACACACCACCCCACACATCACCCACACCACCCCATGGCACGGCAAAGACACTCCAGGTTCTCGGAGGAGGAGCTCAGGGTCATGGTGGAGGAAATCGTCCGGGTAGAGCCACAGCTATTCGGATCACAGGTGCAGCACACCTCCATTGCTAGGAAGATGGAGCTATGGTGAAGAATCGTGGACAGGGTCAACGCAGTGGGATAGCACCCAAGAAATAGGGATGACATCAGGAAGAGGTGGAACGACCTACGGGGGAAGGTGCGTTCCGTGGTCTCAAGACACCACCTTGCGGTTCAGTGGACTGGCGGCGGACCCCGACCTCCTCCCCCACAACTAACAACATGGGAGGAGCAGCTCTTGGCGATTCTGCATCCGGAGGGCCTCGCAGGAGTAGATGGAGGAATGGACTCTGGTAAGTCAAATCTTAACTATTACATCCCCTACCCTACCTGCATGCCAGCACATACCCCCACCCTCACCCTCACCCTCACCCCCATCACTCCTACTCCTCACAAATGTTCCACTATCACAACCCACACATCCCAACACCAAGCCCTGCATGCAACAACAAAGAGTGGACACCCATCACCAAAGCATGCCCACTGCACATACCCATACACCCCCCTAAACCATCATCACACAAGGTCCTACACAGGAATGCAAGTACTGGGGTACACGGACACCCACCCATTCCACACCATGGCACACACAGATGTAATAAACATCCTTTTATACCCCTGCAGGACCCCTACCCAACGTCACCAGACAGGAGGGTCCACACATGTCCACACCACCAACAGAAGAGGCCCACAGTGATGACAGCAGCTCTGTCCAACTGGATCTATATGACCAGCCCTGCCCATCGGGGACCTCTGGACAGTCGGTTCCCCAGACACAGTCACAGGCCACTACAGAGCTTCCCCCCTCTGGAAACACCAGCACAGCACCCGCCCAGCGGGCCCATACCTCTGTCCCCAGGACACGTCAATCAGCAGTGTGTCCACCATTACAGGGAACCCAGGGTAACCCACCACCCCAACAACAACAGGGACCTGGGGGCAGTGGTAGTGGGCACACAGTCCAGGGGACGGAGGCCCAGGAACACAGGGGAACTGGGATGGCTGCTGTGTGACAGGGGGAGGACAGGCCCAGGGAACCCACTCTCCACAAGGCCCTCTCCTCCATCATGGGAGCCTACCACCACTCCCAGGAGACGATGGCAACGGTACTGGCCAAGTTTCAGGAGACCCAGCGCCTGCAGGAGGAACGGTATTTGGGCTTCGGGGAGGAACTCAGAGCCATCAATTCCACCCTGGGTACCATCGTAGGGGTGCTGAAGGAAGTACACCACACCAGGAGGTACACTGTGTCACAACAAGCGGCCCCTGACACTAGCATGACGATGAACTGCCCACCAGCTCCGCCGGCGCAAGTGGACAAGAGGCACCGCCACAGGACCACCACACCAGCACCCCACCCCCTACAGAGGGAGAACCACCCTGCAAACGGTCCCTGAGATCCAGGACAAAGACAGAGAACGATGCCAAGACCCCTGCCAAGAAATTAGACCACCCTGAATGTCATCCTTCTGTCCCACTTTACCACCCTGTCCATCCTTAAACTGCCCCAGCTCCACTTCCTATGTCCATTTGGGCAATGCACCTGTGAGACTAATAGACTGGACTCTGCCATGGACATTCCTCCACCATCAACCCTCACCATTTAGCAACCCCCTCCAATATTGAGCACTAAAATAGACACCCTTGAAGCACAAAACAATCTGGAGTCAGTCTGTGATTTCGGAATAGTGTATTAGCAATTACTGTGGCAAAATGCACTTTCAATTCTAATGTCAAGATACCTATGTCACACAGCTCTAGTCCATGAGGAATCAAAGCAGATGTCACACAGTGGGACCCACATCTGTGAAATCGTAAGGGAAAGTGACAACTCAGTGACCATAAACTGGGTGAAAACGACAGACAGTAGAGAGGTAGTAGTGTTTAAGTACATGTAGTAGGCAGGTTTGTATTCTTACCTGTGTCTCACTGGAAATATTGCAGGATCACTGAGTTCCTGTTGTCCATGTCCTCTTCTTCTACTTCCTCGTCTTCACTGTCCACAGGCTCCACAGCTGCAACAACACCGCCATCTGGACCATCCTCCTGCAGAAAAGGCACCTGTTGTCGCAAAGCTAAGTTGTGAAGCATACGTCAGGCCACAATGATCTGGCGTACCTTCTTTGGTGAGTAGAATAGGGATCCACCTGTCATATGGAGGCACCTGAACCTGGCCTTCAGGAGGCCGAAGGTCCGCTCTATTATCCGCCGTGTTCGCCCATGGGCCTCATTGTAGCGTTCCTCTGCCCTTGTCCTGGGATTCCTCACTGGGGTCAGTAGCCATGACAGGTTGGGGTAACCAGACTCACCTGCAAATGGCGAGGGACAACTGTTAGACACACACTAACCTGGAGTGATATCCCCAGACACAGGCAACCATTCCCACTGACTTCTTTCCAGGTGCTCACCTAATAGCCACACACGGTGCCTCTGGAGTTGACCCATCACATAAGGGATGCTGCTATTCCGCAGGATGTAATCGTCATGCACTGAGCCAGGGAACTTGGCATTCACATGGGAGATGTACTGGTCTGCCAAACACAGCATCTGCACATTCATGGAATGATAAATCTTCTGGTTTCTGTACACCTGTTCACTCCTGCGGGTGGTACCAAGGCCACATGTGTCCCATCAATGGCACCTATGATGTTGGGGATATGTCCCAGGGCATAGGAGTCACCTTTCACTGTGGGCAAATCCTTCACCTAAAGGAACACGATGTAGCTGCACATGTGTTTCAGCAGGGCAGACAACACTCTGGACAACACGTTAGAGAACATTGGCTGGGACATCTCTGATGCAATGGCCACTGTTGTTTGAAAGGAACCACTTGCCAGGAAATGGACTACTGAAAGGACCTGCACTAGAGGGGGGATCCCTGTGGGATGGCAGATACTGACATCAGGTCTGGCTCCAACTGGGCACACAGTTCATGGATTGTTGCACGATCAAGTCTGTAGGTGACTATTACGAGTCTCTCTTCCACTGTCGACAGGTCCACCAGCGGTCAGTACACCGGAGGATGCCGCCATCTCATCACCTGCCCCAGCGGACGTGCCCTATGGACGAGAACAACGAGCAGAGAGTCAGCCAACACTAATGTATAAAAAAAATGTAATTTGCACACATTTATTAATCTGTAATGTGCCTGTTACTGTGTGTATGCAAGGCCTACATTGGTGTGATGCAGTTAAAATTAATGCCATGTGGCCCCCTGAAATGGGTGCTGCCTGACCTGTAAGATGGGACAACGAGATATGAGGTAACTGCACTGGCGTTGTACACCGTCGCGGTAGGCGGTCGAAGACCGTGGCGCAATCCTGCATTGGTTAACATTGGACCCTATGGGTCAGAGGAGCCAATAACGATGTACGCCGGCGGTAGTGGTAGCGGTACGCACCGCTGCGGACGTGACCGTCATTTTCTCTCTGTTCACTCACTTGATACCTGATCTTCAACAGGACAGGACCTACACTGCAAGTGCTGCTGTGAACTCAGTCTGGAAACGACGATGGCTTATGTGTCTGGGGAAAGGGCCCCTGCCTTCACTTCGGAGGAGTTGGAGAAACTAGTGGATGGGTCCTCTCCCCCCCCCCCCCCAGTAAACACAACTGTACCGGTCCTCCAGTCAAACAGGTGAGTACACTGTCAGAATGCTGCATGGGCAATGCCTGTTTTGAGTGGTGTTGATGGAAGATAAATGGTGGGGGGGGGGGGGGGACACTGAGACCTTCATGTGCGGACGGTGAGTGTATGTACGGCAGGGCAAGGGTGGGAAGTGGGCCAATGAGGATGACGGTCCGGACGGGTAAAGATTTTCCTTTTCCCCTGTACTATTCCTCTAGGTTAGCGCCCACCAGAAGAAGGATATTTGGTGTGCCACCGCCAAGGATGTCCGGACCCTGGGTGTCCACCACAGACGGAGCACCCACTGCTGGAAAAGATAGGAGGACCTGCACCGCTGGAGCAAGAAGACGGCGGAGGCCCAGCTGGGGATGGCCTCCCAACGTGGGAGGGGTGCCCGTCGCACCGTGACCCCCCTGATGATCCGGATCCTGGCAGCGGCATATCCGGAGTTGGATGCGCGCTTGAGGGTATCACAGCAGCCACAAGGGAGTGAGTACACACTCATTCAGCTGACTTTGCGCGTATTACAAGTTGTCTGGGCGGGGGAGGGGGGCAGTGGGTTCCCCTAGGCCAGGGCGAGCTTTGTAGGCAAGGTCCCTTGTGAGGCAGGCTCTGTGGCACCCCAACCCATCTAGTGGTTAGTGCCATCTACACCTAGTCACGCTCCTGTGACTTCCAGGTGTGCAGAAATCGGGCTTAGACCTTGTACCGCATGGGCATGTGTGAAATCTAGGAAATATAAGTGCATGGCGTAGTGCAGAGGGCTGCTGTGTCTGTTGTGTCCGACAACGGTAGTGGTGTTGCATGCACTGAACATGTCTTTCTTCTCTCCCCCCCCCCCTTTTTTGTGGTCTCCCTGTTCTTATGTGCAATAGCATCATCAGGCGGAGGAGCATTAGCACAGGAGCAGGAGGGAGCTGCATCCCACTTGGCCCTGGAGGGCGAAACAACAGAGTCTGAAGCCACCAGTGGGACGGAGGGCGAGGGGAGCTCCACGGCGGGGACAGGAGGAGACAGCAGTGAAAGTGACTCCTCCTCTGATGGGAGCTCCCTTGCGGTGGCGAGCCCCTCTGTGCCCCCCTCATCAACAGGTACAGCCGCCACCCCCCTACCAGCACCGCCCTCCCAGCAGCCCCTCAGCATGTGTCCCGTGCCCACTCACCCAGCAGGGTGGGCATCTCCTTCGCCCCAGGCACCTCAGCCCCTGCCCCAGTCAGCCGTACTGTCCACAGTGAGGAGGCTATTGACCTCCTGAGATCCCTCACTATTGGGCAGTCTACCATTCTGAATGCCATCCAGGGTGTTGAGAGGCATTTGCAACAAATAAATGCATACCTGGGGGGCATTCATTCTGGCCAGGTAGCCCAACAGGGAGCATTTTAGACTCTGGCCTCAGCACGGATGGCAGCCATTGTCCCTGTGTCCAGCCTCCCCCCTCCAACTTCCTCCACCCAGACCCAATCCCCTGTACCTCAGCCTATCCCAAGCACACCATCAGACCAGCATGCACACACATCAACACACAAGGGTGGGGATCAGGCAAACATAAGCGCCACACATCCCACAGGCACTCACACAAGCATCATACCCATGCACACATACCAAAATCCACTGCCTCCACTGTGTCCCCCTCCTCCACGTCTCCCTCCAAGTCTCGTCTCCACTCACACCTGCATGCACTACATCCTCAGCCACTACCTCCATCACCAGCACACCCATCACCACACACCGCTCAGGTGCACTCACCACACCCCCACTACCATTCACACATCCCCAGTTTCCTCTCCCAGTGAGTCAGTGAGCCCTCCTCCCAAAGAAGACAAACGCAGGCACACACCCACCCACCCAACAGCCATCCACCTCACAACAGCCTCCAGCCCATGCACCTTCACCCAAATTCAGAAGACGTACACCTCCTACAACCACTACCTCTACCTCCACTCCCAAACCCCCTCCATCTACCCGTCCCAGTGTGTCGAAAAAAAAATTCCTGGCTAATATTGACCTCTTCCTTACACCTCCCCCACCGTCCCTCCCCTAGGGCCAAGCCTTCCAGGTCCCAACCCAGCACCTCAGCCACCACATCCCCAGGCACAGTGGTGCCAGCAACTGCGGGGTTCTGGAGTGCGCCAACCATCAGGGCTGCCAGTGTGCCACGGAGCGAGGGAAAGGACATTCCGCCACCTGCCAAGGTGAAAAAGGTGCACACATCCCGGAGGGAGAAGCTAAAAACACTTTCCACCAAGGGGTAAGGGAAAACAAAAGGGGATAGTGGCAAGACAGCTGCGCCACCATCAAAGGTGGGGAAAGACCAGAAACTGAAGGGCAGGTCAGGAGAGGGCATGGTGGCACCGACTGAGGGACTAGTGTCACACCTTCTGTCCAATCAACGTCAACCTGTCCGGCGGAGAAGACAGCCACCTGCACCGGCACATGCACCGCCACAGACCCCACCACCAGACCGCCGCCACAGACCGCCAAACACCCCGCCACCAGCACCGCCGCCACAGACCCCGCCACCAGCAAAGCTGCCACAGAGGCCGCTGCAAGCCCCGCTGCCACAGAGGCCACCGCAAGCACCGCTGCCACAGAGCCCGCCGCCACAGCAGAGGCCGCCACAAGCACCGCTGCCACAGAGCCCGCCGCCAGCACCGCCGCAAACACTGCCAGCGGCCCCGCGACATCCTGAGCCAGTGGCACCACCGCAGACATGGCTGCCATCCCCAGTGGTCAGTCGTCCGATGCTGGTGGTGAGGTCCAGGAGCCTGGGCAGCTTCCATGAAGCATCACTGTCATCACAGCTGTCACCTGCATCTGGAATGCGAAGCCGCGGCAGTGTGGGGTATGTCTCTGCCTCCCTGGCGTATGAACCTACCTGTACCTCGGCAATCTTGTGGCACACACAGAGTGTTTGCGGCCACACTGCATGTGGAGCACTCTGGGCACAAAGCCCCCTCCAGAACCAGTGGAGAGATACATACAATACCTCAGTCCTTGGCAGGATGAAGCACTCTGGGCACCATGCCCCCTTCAGAACCAGTGGAGAAAGGCATCCACTACTTTAGTCCTTGGCAGGATGAAGCACTCTGGGCACAAAGCCCCCTCCAGAACCTGTGGAGAGATATATCCACTACCTCAGTCCTTGGCAGGATGAAGCACTCTGGGCACCATGCCCCCTCCAGAACCAGTGGAAAAAGGCATCCACTGCCTCAGTCCTTGGCAGGATGAAGCACTCTGGGCACCTGGCCCCCTCCAGAACCAGCAGAGAATGTTATCCACTTGAGAGACTGTGGCTTTGCACTCCCCAGGATAACGCAGTGGGCAAACCACCCACTGGAGAGACTTGAGAGACTGTGGCTTTGCACTCCCTAGGATAAAGCAGTGGGAAAACCACCCACTGGAGAGACTGTGGCTTTGCACTCCCCAGGATAAAGCAGTGGGCAAACCACCCACTGAAGAGACTTCTGAAACTGTGGCTTTGCACTCCCCAGGATACATCAATGAGCATGAAGCCCCCGTCGTGGAGCAGTGGTGTCATGCATTCATCAGGCTGAGGTGCCTCCCCTCCCCCTGAGGTGCATGTTTACTTTCTATCTGATGCCCCTCCAGTGTTCTCTCCGTTTGGGGTCAGGTATCTAGTGTGGGCCTCGCCCATGCATTTTGGGCCCAGTGGTCCACGGACAATGATTGGTGCACTATCCGGACTTGTGTAGTTGGTGTACATAATTGTTGTAAGGAAATGCCTCCTTGGCATGGTTACCCCCTGACTTTTTGCCTTTGCTGATGGCAAGTTATGATTTGAAAGTGTGCTGAGGCCTGCTAGCCAGGCCCCAGCACCAGTGTTATTTCCCTAACCTGTACCTTTCTCTCCACAATTGGCAAACCCTGGCATCCAGGTAAGTCCCTTGTAATTGGTACCCCTGGTACCAAGGGCCCTGATGCCAGGGAAGGTCTCTAAGGGCTGCAGCATGTCTTATGCCACCTTGGGGACCCCTCACTCAGCACAGACACACTGCTTGCCAGCTTGTGTGTGCTGGTGGGGAAAAAACGACTAAGTCGACATGGCACTTCCCTCAGAGTGCCATGCCAACCTCACACTGCCTATGGCATAGATAAGTCACCCCTCTAGCAGGCCTTACAGCCCTAAGGCAGGGTGCACTATACCATAGGTGAGGGCATAGGTGCATGAGCACTATGCCCTTACAGTGTCTAAGCAAAACCTTAGACATTGTGAGTGCAGGGTAGCCATAAGAGTATATGGTCTGGGAGTCTGTCAAACACGAACTCCACAGCACCATAATGGCTACACTGAAAACTGGGAAGTTTGGTATCAAACTTCTCAGCACAATAAATGCACACTGATGCCAGTGTACATTTTATTGTGAAATACACCCAGAGGGCATCTTAGAGATGCCCCCTGAAAACATACCCGACTTCCAGTGTGGGCTGACTAGATTTACCAGCCTGCCACACACCAGACATGTTGCTGGCCACTTGGGGAGAGTGCCTGTGTCACTCTGTGGCCAGGAACAAAGCCTGTACTGGGTGGAGGTGCTCCTCACCTCCCCCTGCAGGAACTGTAACACCTGGCGGTGAGCCTCAAGGGCTCACCCCCTTCGTTACAGCGCCACAGGGCATCCCAGCTAGGGGAGATGCCTGCCCCCCTGGCCACAGCCCCCATTTTGGCGGCAAGGCTGGAGGAGATAATGAGAAAAACAAGGAGGAGTCACTGGCCAGTCACGACAACCCCTAAGGTGTCCTGAGCTGAGGTGACTCTGACTTTTTAGAAATCCTCCATCTTGCAGATGGAGGATTCCCCCAATAGGATTAGGGATGCGACCCCCCCTCCCCACCGGGAGGAGGCACAAAGAGGGTGTAGCCACCCTCCGGGCTAGTAGCCATTGGCTACTAACCTCCCAGACCTAAACACATCCCTAAATTGAGTATTTAGGGCCTCCCAGAACCAAGGAAGATAGATTCCTGCAACCTGAAGATGAAGAAGGACTGCTGACCTGAAGCCCTGCAGAGAAGACGGAGACACCAACTGCTTTGGCCCCAGCCCTACCGGCCTGTCTCCCCACTTCGACAAAAAACTGCAACAGCGAAGCGTCCCCCAGGGTCCAGCGACCCCTGAAGCCTCAGAGGACTACCCTGCATCTAAAAGGACCAAGAACTGCCGAGGACAGCGGCCCTGTTCCAAAGAAACTGCAACTTTGCAACAAAGAAGCAACTTTTAAAGACCACACGTTTCCCGCCGGAAGCACCGGAAGCGTGAGACTTTCCACTCTGCACCCGACTCCCCCGGCTCGACCTGCGGAAAACCAACACCACAGGGAGTACTCCTCGGCGACTGCGAGCCCGTGAGTAGCCAGAGCGACGCCTGCAGAGGGAATCCAAAGGCTCCCCCTGACCGCGACTGCCTGCTTCAAAGAACCCAACTCCTGGTAAACACACTGCACCCGCAGCCCCCAGGACCTGAAGGATCCGCCCTCCAGTGCAGGACCGACCCCCAGGCGGCCCTCTTCCTAGCCCAGGTGGTGGCTACCCCGAGGACCCCCCCCCCTGCCTGCTTCGCTGAAGACACCCCTGAGTCTCCCCTTGAAACCTATTGCGAACCTGACGCCTGTTTGCACTCTGCACCCGGCCGCCCCTGTGCCGCTGAGGGTGTACTTTCTGTGCTGACTTGTGTGTCCCCCGGTGCCCTACAAAACTCCCCTGGTCTGCCCTCCGAAGTCGTGGGTACTTACCTGCTGGCAGACTAGAACCGGAGCACCCCTATCTCCATTGAACCCTATGCGTTTTGGGCACCACTTTGACCTCTGCACCTGACCGGCCCTGAGCTGCTGGTGTGGTAACTTTGGGGTTGCCCTGAACCCCCAACAGTGGGCTACCTTGGACCCAACTTTGAACCCTGTAAGTGCTTTACTTACATGCGAAACTAACCAATACTTACCTCCGCCAGGAACTGTTGATTTTTGCACTGTGTCCATTTTTAAAATACCTTATTGCTATTTTTGCCATATCTGTACATGCTATTGTGATGATTCAAAGTTCCTAAGATCCCTGAGTAAAATATCTTTCATTTAAAGTATTGTTTGTAAATCTTGAACCTGTGGTTCTTAAAATACACTAAGAAAAGATATTTTTCTATATAAAAAACCTATTGGCCTGGAATTGTCTTTGAGTGTGTGTTCCTCATTTATTGCCTGTGTGTGTACAACAAATGCTTAACACTACCCTCTGATAAGCCTACTGCTCGACCACACTACCACAAAATAGAGCATTAGAATTATCTCTTTTTGCCACTATCTTACCTCTAAGGGGAACCCTTGGACTCTTCATGCTATTTCTTACTTTGAAATAGTACATACAGAGCCAACTTCCTACATTGGTGGATCAGCGGTGGGGTACAAGACTTTGCATTTGCTGGACTACTCAGCCAATACCTGATCATACGACTAAATTCCCAAAAATTTAATTAGAAACTGATTTTTGAAATTTGAGCTATTTTTCTAAATTTTTAAAAGTCCTGCTAGGGCCTTGTGTTAGTCCCTGTTAGCATTTCTTTAAGAGTTTAAACGTTTTGTAAAAGTTTGAATTAAGTTCTAGAGATAGTTTTAGATTCTTAAAAAGTATTCCAACTTTTAGAAACAAAATGTCTGCTGCAGAAGAGATAGTGATGGAACTCAACCTCACCCCTTACCTGCATCTTAGGATGTCAGAGTTAAGGTCTCTCTGCAAAATCAAAAAGATAAAAACTGATTCAAACCCTACCAAAGTACAGCTCCAGGAACTTTTGGCAGAGTTTGCTAAAAACAATCCCTCTGATCATGTCATCACAGAGGGGGATGCTAGTGATGTGGAAGAACTCCCACTTCCAGTCCTAGTTAGGGAGCCCAGGGTTTCTCCAACCCTGACTACAGAAGTGATAGTCAGAGATGTTGCTTCTCTCACAGGAGAGTCCAACAGCTCTGGAAGCATTGAGGGCAGCCTCAATGAAGATGACCTCCTGTTAGCCAGGATGGCCAGAAGATTGGCTTTGGAGAGACAGCTCCTAGCCATAGAAAGGGAAAGACAAGAGATGGGCTTAGGTCCCATCAATGGTGGCAGCAACTTAAATAGGGTCAGAGATTCTCTGGACATGCTAAAAATCCCCAAAGGGATTGTAACTAAATATGAAGATGGTAATTACATCACCAAATGGTTCACAGCTTTTGAGAGGGCTTGTGCAACCAGAAAAGTAAACAGATCTCACTGGGGTGCTCTCCTTTGGGAAATATTCACTGGAAAGTGTAGGGATAGACTCCTCACACTCTCTGGAAAAGATGCAGAATCCTATGACCTCATGAAGGCTACCCTGATTGAGGGGTTTGGATTCTCAACTGAGGAGTACAGGATTAGGTTCAGGGGGGCTCAAAAATCCTCGAGCCAGACCTGGGTTGATTTTGTTGACTTCTCAGTCAAAACACTGGATGGTTGGATTAATGGCAGTGGTGTAAATGATTATGATGGGCTGTACAATCTGTTTATGAAAGAACACTGTAAGGAAATGGCTCCCTGTTGCAGTTACCCCCTACTTTTTGCCTGATACTGATGCTGACTTGACTGAGAAGTGTGCTGGGACCCTGCTAACCAGGCCCCAGCACCAGTGTTCTTTCACCTAAAATGTACCATTGTTTCCACAATTGGCACACCCCTGGCACACAGATAAGTCCCTTGTAAAAGGTACCAGTGGTACCAAGGGCCCTGTGACCAGGGAAGGTCCCTAAGGGCTGCAGTATATGTTGTGCCACCCTAAGGGACCCCTCACCTAACACATGCACACTGCCATTGCAGATTGTGTGTGTTCGTGGGGAGAAAAAGGCAAAGTCGACATGGCATCCCCCTCACGATGCCATGCACACAAAATGCTGCCTGTGGCATAGGTAAGTCACCCCTCTAGCAGGCCTTATAGCCCTAAGGCAGGGTGCACTATACCACAGGTGAGGGCATAGCTGCATGAGCAATATGCCCCTACAGTGTCTAAGTCTATTCTTAGACATTGTAAGTACAGTTGTGGCCATATTAAGTATATGGTCTGGGAGTTTGTCAAAAACGAACTCCACAGCTTCATAATGGCTACACTAAATACTGGGAAGTTTGGTATCAAACTTCTCAGAATAATAAACCCACACTGATGCCAGTGTTGGATTTATTAAAAAATGCACACACAGAGCATCTTAGAGATGCCCCCTGTATTTTACCTAATTGTTCAGTGCAGGACTGACTGGTCTGTGCCAGCCTGCTGCTGAGAGACGTGTTTCTGACCCCATGTGGTGAGGGCCTTTGTGCCCTCTGAGGCCAGAAACAAAGCCTACTCTGGGTGGAGGTGCTTCACACCTCCCCCTGCAGGAACTGTAACACCTAGCAGTGAGTCTCAAAGGCTCAGGCTTCGTGTTACAATGCCCCAGGGCACTCCAGCTAGTGGAGATGCCCGTCCCCTGGACACAGCCCCCACTTTTGGCAGCAAGTCCAGGGGAGATAATGAGAAAAACACCAGTCAGGACAGCCTCTAAGGTGTCCTGAGCTGAGGTGACCCCTGCCTTTAGGAATCCTCCATCTTGATTTTGGAGGATTCCCCCAATAGGAATAGGGATATGCCCCCCCCCCTCAGGGAGGAGGCACAAAGAGGGTGTAGCCACCTCAAGGACAGTAGCCATTGGCTACTGCCCTCCCAGACCTAAACACACCCCTAAATTCAGTATTTAGGGGCTCCCCAGAACCTAGGAAACTAGATTCCTGCAACCTAAGACGAAGAAGGACTGCTGACCTGAAGCCCTGCAGAGAAGACGGAGACACCAACTGCTTTGGCCCCAGCCCTACCGGCCTGCCTCCCCACTTCGAGAAAAACTGCAACAGCGACGCGTTCCCCAGGGTTCAGCGACCTCTGAAGCCTCAGAGGACTACCCTGCATCTAAAAGGACCAAGAACTTCCGAGGACAGCTGCCCTGTTCCAAAAAGACTGAAACTTGCAACAAAGAAACAACTTTTAAAGGACTCCACGTTTCCCGCCGGAAGCGTGAGACTTTTCACTCTGCACCCGACGCCCCCGGCTCGACCTGCGGAGAAACAACACTACAGGGAGGACTCCCCGGCGACTGCGAGCCCATGAGTAGCCAGAGTTGACCCCCCTGAGCCCCCACAACGACTCCTGCAGAGGGAATCCAGAGGCTCCCCAGGACCGCGACTGCCTGCTTCAAAGAACCGGACGCCTGGTAAAGGCACTGTACCCGCAGCCCCCAGGACCTGAAGGATCCGACCTCCAGTGCAGAAGCGACCCCCAGGTGGCCCTCTGCCTTGCCCAGGTGGTGGCTACCGAGGGGCCCCATCTTGCCTGCCTGCTTCGCTGAAGAGATCCCTGGATCTCCCACTGAAATCAATTACAAACCTGACGCTTGTTTGCACTCTGCACCCAGCCGCCCCTGTGCCGCTGAGGGTGTACTTTTTGTGCTGACTTATGTCCCCCCCGGTGCCCTACAAAACCCCCCTGGTCTGCCCTCCGAAGTCATGGGTACTCAGCTGCTGGCAGACTGGAACCGGGGCACCCCCTTCTCCATTGAAGCCTATGCGTTTTGGGCACCACTTTGACCTCTGCACCTGACCGGCCCTGAGCTGCTGGTGTGGTAACTATATGGTTTGTGTTCCGCCTAGGCCCATTGCAACCTGTTGTGATTTTCACTATTTGCACTGTTTTCTGACTGTGTACTTACCTGTTTTTCGTTACTAGCGCATATATTGTGTATATTACTTACCTCCTAAGGGAGTATAGTCTCTAAGGTATTTTTGGCATTGTGTCACCGAAATAAAGTACCTTTATTTTTCTGACACTAAGACCCTCATTACAACCCTGGCGGTCGGTGTTAAAGCGGCGGTAATACCGCCAACAGGCTGGCGGAAGAAAAAATGGAATTTCGACCACGGCGGAAACGCCAACATAGACAGCCACTTTAACACTCTGACCACCACAGTGGTAGAAACAAACAGCGCTGCGGTAACCGCCAACAGACTGGCGGAAGACAACGACTTACCTCCACCAAACTTGGACTGAAGAGTCAATGGACTGTGGGAGTCACTTGGACAGAGTTGCTGAGTTCCAGGGACCACGCTCATCAGGATGAGAGGGGACCCAGAGGACCAGTGATGCAGTCTTTTGGTGCCTGCGTTAGCAGGGGGAAGATTCCGTCGACCCACGGGAGATTTCTTCAGAGCTCCTGGTGCAAGGAGGAGGCAGGCTACCCCCAGTGCATGCACCACCTGGAAACAGTCGAGAAAGCCGGCAGGATGAGGCGATACAAGGTTGCTAGTAGTCGTCTTGCTACTTTGTTGCGGTTTTGCAGGCGTCCTGAGCAGTCAGCGGTCGATCCTTTGGCAGAAGGTGAAGAGGGAGATGCAGAGGAACTCTGATGAGCTCTTGCATTCGTTATCTGACGAATTCCCCAAAGCAGAGACCCTAAATAGCCAGAAAAGGAGGTTTAGCTACCAGGTTAGGAGGATTGGCTACCAAGAGAGGTAAGAGCCTATCAGAAGGAGCCTCTGACGTCACCTGATGGCACTGGCCACTCAGAGCAGTCCAGTGTGCCCCCAACACTTCCGTTTCCAAAATGGCAGAGGTCTGGGACACATTGGAGGAGCTCTGGGCACCTCCCCTGGGAGGTGCAGGTCAGGGGAGTGGTCACTCCCCTTTCCTTTGTCCAGTTTCGCGCCAGAGAAGGGCTGAGGGATCCCTAAACCGGTGTAGACTGGCTTATGCAGAGATGGGAACCATCTGTGCCCATCAAAGCATGTCCAGAGGCTGGGGGAGGCTACTCCTCCCCAGCCTTCACACCTATTTCCAAAGGGAGAGCGTGTAACACCCTCTCTCAGAGGAAATCCTTTGTTCTGCCTTCCTGGGCCAGGGCTGCCTGGACCCCAGGAGGGCAGAAACCTGTCTGAGGGGTTGGCAGCAGCTGCAGTGGAGACCCCGGAAAGGCAGTTTGGAAGTACCCGGGTGCTGTGCCAGAGACCCGGGGGATCATGGATTTGTGTCCCCAATACCAGAATGGTATTGGGGGGACAATTCCATGATCTTAGACATATTACATGGCCATGTTCGGAGTTACCATTGTGACGCTATACATAGGTAGTGACCTATGTATAGTGCACGCGTGCAATGGTGTCCCCGCACTCACAAAGTCCGGGAAATTTGCCCTGAACGATGTGGGGGCACGTTGGCTAGTGCCAGGGTGCCCACACACTACGTAACTTTGCACCCAACCTTCACCAGGTGAAGGTTAGACATATAGGTGACTTATAAGTTACTTAAGTGCAGTGGTAAATGGCTGTGAAATAACGTGGACGTTATTTTACGCAGGCTGCACTGGCAGGCCTGTGTAAGAATTGGCAGAGCTCCTTATGGGTGGCAAAAGAAATGCTGCAGCCCATAGGGATCTCCTGGAACCTCAATACCCTGGGTACCTCTGTACCATATACAAGGGAACTATACGGGTGGACCAGTATGCCAATGTGAATTGGTAAATTTAGTCACTAGCCTGCAGTGACAATTTTAGAAAGCAGAGAGAGCATTACCACTGAGGTTCTGGTTAGCAGAGCCTCAGTGAGACAGTTAGGCATCACACAGGGAACACATACAGGGCACATACCTATGAGCACTGGGGCCCTGCCTGGCAGGGTCCCAGTGACACATAGACTAAAACAACATATATATAGTGAAATATGGGGTAACATGCCAGGTAAGATGGTACTTTCCTACAAAGTGGTGATTGAATTAATGCTCAGACTACCTGAATCATGGTACAGTGTGAGTTTCAAAACATGTGGGGGAATATGGTCTGAATACTGACAAATAGTTAGCTGCCCATTTAAAGTAAACAGGTACAACGTGATTTGTCTGTGTAACTGTTTAACATTTTAAATGTTTTAATAATTGTTGTAAGGCCATGTGTGTGGCTATTAATCTTCAACACATTACCTCTCTCCACTTTCGTTTTAGGTATGGTATCATGGGTTCAGCAAATTAAATGTAGCTCGATAAATACAGCTACTAGAATACATTTTGAATGTTTAGTACATTTGACTATTATATTGCCAATTATGAACTTTGAATGTGTCCATTATCCACTTTAGTTTTAGTTTAGACTCTTTTCTGTTAAGGAAAATGATTGATATGCTAACTAAACGTGCATTACAATCAGTCTTGACTATTTAGCAAGTCAGTAAGTGTGTAACTTCAGAAGTGTAGTTTGTAAATATCAATGTGATTATTCTTTTGTCCGTGTGTTCTTGCATTTGCATGTCCCTTCCTAAAGCCCTATTTAACACATTTTCTAGCAACCTCCCCTGTCTATTCCACATTTACTACTAAAATTAAGACCTACACGTGCGGAGATCCCAGCACAGAAAAGGCAAGAGCAGCAGGCCTCAAGCAAGCTATATTAGTGAACAGCATTTTGAAGTATGTGAGTAGTACTAGTGTAAGACTACTTAACATACCAGAGAATGTAGGGTCTGATGCACAAAGGTAAGCTTGAGGCCTTATTATGAGTTTGGCAGTCCCACCACGGGACCGCCAAACGTGCGTGAAGGACACCACTGTGGCACCCCCTCTGCCATAATAAGGCTGGAAGAAAGTTGAGTTGTAATCAGCCAGGCGGTGCCGAACGTGGCGCCGTCCTGGCTGAGTACAACTCTGACCACTGTCTGGAACCATGTTCCCAGCGGAGACAGTGGTCCTGTGGAGGGTCCACCCACCAGGATTGAAATGTGGCGTTCGGACCGCCACAGTTGCAGCGGTCCAACCGTCACCGACCTCGAATGTGGAGATTCTGTCCTGTAACTCATAACTTACCTCTGTGAATACTGAAAAATCGTAAACTTAAACTTTTGGTGTAAACTTAGACCA